>NC_090928.1:888416181-888719212 GCF_040938575.1 Ambystoma mexicanum | reverse complement strand
GCAATCTTTGACTGCCGCCGTGTTCGCCATTGAGGAGGCTGCTAGCATAGTGATGGGATGTTCCATGACATTATTTGTTGAGCATGCATTATTTGCCATTTTGGAGAAACCTAAGGATACGTTGACTTCTCAAATGGCTTCTGCCTACGAGGTAGTTATATCAAATCCGGCGATTAAAATAGTCCGATGCAGAATAGTGAATCCTGCCATGTTTGTAGCAGAACCACTGCAGAGGACGAGCATGCACATGATTGCTCGAACTATGAGGAATTCTATGATGAGATCCTGAGAGTGAAGGACAATGCGTTGGCAGCTAAGGAGATTCTCTTTATTGACGGTTCTTTAAGAATCGATCAGAATGATGGTCAGAAATATACAGGTGCCGCTGTGGTGAAGCACACAGCCTTTGGAGAGTTTGAATTATTGATGAGTGCACGACTACCGTCTCACTTTTCAGCACAGGCTGCTGAATTAGTGGCACTGATTATCGCACTAGAGAGACACACAGACCAAAAAGTAACCGTGTACAATCACTCTGCATATGTGACATCAATGGTGCACGCAGGGCTAGCACGTTGGAAAAGGAGGGGCTACCTCCAAGCGGACGTCACTCCAGTGCAAAACACAGCCTTATTCAACAGGCTTTTTAGAGCACTACACTCCCAGTAGCCATCGCAGTAGTTAAATGCACAGCATACACTAAGAGAGCAGATTTGATCCCAAGGAGTTATTCCGAGACCTTATGGTCCCTTTCAGCATTTGCATATCGACTATGTCGACATGCTCCAAGTACATAAGGGATACAGATATATGATAGTGGTAGTATGTCCCTTTTTTGAGGTGGATTAAAGCTGGACCATGTACATGTCCATACGTCACCTGTGCAGCCACATTTTCTATATGAGAAGTGTTTTCTAGATGGGGAACATATGAAGTATTAAGATCATATAATGGCCCTCATTTTGTAAATGAAGTCTTTGAGCAAATAGGCTTGTTGCTTAGTATAAAGCACAAGTTTTCATTGGCGTGTCACCAGCAAGAGAACAGTGTCTGTGAGAGACTCAGCTGCTTGCTTAGAGAGAGAGTAGCCAAATTGAAATTGACCCTGAAGAATGGTTGCATTGTCTATCACTGCCATTGTATGCATTGTGAAATCAGCCAGGTTCAGACCACCATCTTACCCTACAAGAGATAGTGACAGGGAGGCAAATGAGGACACTTCTCACACTTTTGCCTAGAACTAGAAGTGATGCTCAGCCGGCAGCAGAATTGTTAGGAAATGAGTTACGTGATTATCTTGCATGCATGACCTCAAGTATCTCTGTCATTTCAGATCAGCTCAAGCAGAAGGGTGTGGGGCAACTCGAAACACAGAAGGAGATGTTACAGCAAACAGAGTTAAAGAGTTATGTTTTCCCAAACCTTTTCCCGGAGATGCGATCATAATCTGTAACTTCACTAGAAGGTGGCACGAGCTGCATTTCAAACGGCCCTTTCATAAGTGGAGGTTGTTACACCGTCTGCAGTCAAGGTGCTAGGCACACGCACTTGGATATTTCTCTGAGACATGAAGATCTATGCTGGAGAACCCTCTTTACCCCCATCAGAAGTAAGCATTGGGGAAGAAGCAGAGTTCATTGTACTGTGGCTTGTTTCGGGACACTCTTTTTAGTCACTAAAAAGGAGGTAAGGGAAGTTATTTGTTCTTAAGCCACAGGAATCTTTTGACATTGGACTGAGGCATGCCACAGCATTGATTGAAAAAGCAAAGATATGCCAGATTTGGAGTTTCTTTTTCGATGACTGGAAGAGGGAGCAGTTCCCCAATTCCTTTCATACTCAATTTCTGTTTGGAGGGGCCTATGGTGGTGCCCAAGGCAACGTTTCACAGATCGTTCTTGCAGTTTTCTTGTTTATTTTGCACGCATACGCTGCACTTGGGGGGGAGAAATACTAGCATTCATCTATTCTTGTAAGATCCTAAGAATGGTCCACTTGTGAGGAGATTGTTTGCAGCTATTATTGAGCAAATTCTTCAGTTTCCTGAGTTCAGTGGGGAAAACGCAAATGCCCCTGTCACCGGATAATGCACATAGACTGGCCAGTTTGGTGTTCTACTATTTAATTGAGGAATGTATGCATCTTGTTGGGAGGCAAACTGATGTCAAAACCTTCTTGAGAGATCCGAGAAAGAATGCAGCGCTCAATGAGATACTGCGAGACATCATAATACAAGTAAATGGGTACTCTGGGAGAACACTGAGAACTGAATGAGACTTTCGAGAGAGAAGATCCAGAAGTCTACTGGTTGAGGAACTTTGTTTCATGCTGACAGAGAATCTTCATGTCGTCTGGTCAGAGGCCAATTCGTTGTATCCACTGGGAATTTGTTTTCATCATCGTATAGCCAGCTGCAGCTGATAAAGGGGAACTTTTGGAGCCAAGACAGCAGCTTCCAGAAGTAGTGCATGATGTTGCCCCTTTAAAGATATTTTTTTTCCTTCTTTAAAATGTAAAATGGACAGCATCAATAGCAACTTTATCATGGCAGATCACGAGAGACGTCCACGTTGTGCAAAAGGTTATTGCTGCAAGTGGTCCTATCGTGCATAATTTACTCTTGCATTTTGTTCATAGTGATGCTGCTCTCATTTACAGCATGCACTGCTTATTATATATATGCAAATGGAGCAAAGACCTCTGTGTATCCTCCTGTGCAAGAGAAGGGTACAGACGTGGTAACTACTAGGCAACCGAGATCTCATGTAATTGTTCCTACTTTAGAGACACATACAAGCGCACCTGGTCCTGTGATGAATAAGCATGGGGTAGCCTTTAAAGGGAGATCACGTATGGAGATTATGCGAGACATTTTTATGCCTAAATATTATGTTAATAGGATGACATTTCTGGAACTTTCTCCTACACAGAGAGCACATGTAAAGGCACCCAGTCCACTGACAAATGTTCCTATAATAGGTCCAGTGAGAAGAAACTATGTTGACATACTTCATGAGATGGTTATAGAGGCTCATAAGAAAAGAACAGGATCTAAGAGAAGTGCTAGGGAGGATGATCATGAGCTGACTTATTACCTGGATAGCACTGCACACTTGGGGAATAACATATGGTATCAGCATATGAAAGAAGTGGGAAGAAGTACCTCAGAGGAGGATTGCTCTGTATGTGCCCGCCTGCTTTATAGCATGGAGAAGTCTAAGATATTCATAGCTATTGAAATGGACGTCCAGATAGCACATTGGCCCTCATTACGACCCAGGCGGAAAGTAACTGACATGACCGCCATAGCGTAAATAGCGTTTCCGCCATTGCACGATGGAGCAAAGTGCGGCTAATTCTGACCCATCGGGCACGAGCATTACGCCATGGCGGAAGTGCAAAGTCCGCGATGGCGGAAATGACCCCAAAACGCCCCTTACCGCCGTCGTACGCTGCCCTAGGTGCAATTCCGCCACCCATCTTAGCGGTCACCGTAATGAGCGGTCAGCGCAAATTACGGTCACCGTAAATATACGGAAACGGAAGTAAAAACATGGGGCCGGAACGGGAAACAGCACGCCGTACACCTATAAAATCAGAATCCTAACACAACCATTAAAAATCCGACCCTGAGACACATCCCAACCCGTTAGCCAGCCCAGTTAAAAAAATAAATATGGGAAAAGTTGCAAAAAAAGCATGCGATCGCAAGCGGCAGGTCCACTTCTCCCATGAGGAACTCACCGTGCTCACAGAGACCCTCCAGGAGAATGCTGCCGTCGTCTTCTCGACGCAAATGACCAGGACGGCACTTGCGAACAAGAAGGCCATATGGGCCCTGGTGGCATAGCGGGTAAGTGCGGTGGGGACCGCACCCCGCAACCCAAAGCAATGCAGAAAGCGATGGGACGACTTGCGGATACGCGTCCGGAGCATACTTTCTGCCAACCGAAACATTTCCACAGCTACCGGGGGAGGATCGGAATCACCCATCAAGTTGACCCCCTGGGAAGAAATCTGTGCCTCCACCATTGGAATGGAGAGCATAGAGGGAGTCGGAGGGATGGAGAAAGGAGTGCAGACATCCGAAGAATCAGGTAGGTGGCCCAAATAAAACAATGCTAAATCCACAATGTCCAATCATGTGAAGTACCATGTGTCCCCATAGTGCAATAGAAACACATGTCCAGGAGAACGTCCACATACATTGCCATGATAGCGCCCTTTAAAAGTCAGATTAAATACATAAATAAGTAAAAATCCTAAAAACACCCTCTACATGTGCAGCATGCACACCCTAACTGCAGGCTGCAAAATAACTGCATCCTCAATCCACACAAAAATGAGACCACCTCCAAGGCCCTGACCCAGATCACCCTCAGGTACCACCCCAATGCATGTGATACATTGCCATTCCAATTTCCACAGACCCATAAATAACGCTCGCCCTCCTTTACTCCACCACAGGGTCCGATTCAAGTGACGAGCTTCAGGACACCCCTACCAGCACACCTGCAAAGAGGGCCAAGACCAACGGCCAAAGACCCTCCACCTCAGCTGCACGGATCAAGACACGGCAGCAGCACAAATCAAGTGGCAGCACACTGGAGGGGACTTCAACAGGCACCCCAGCAGCCAGCATGTCCACAACAGCAGCACCACAGGTCCCCCCAATGAATGCCACAGAAGGCACTGCTTCTGGTGGCAGCAGCACCGTAGGTGACACTGCTTTCATGCCAGCATGCTCCGACACAGAAAACGGTGCTGTCGATGTAGGACCCATCCATGACCTGTCTCAATCCCCCTGTTTGTTTCATCCCGTACACCATGAGGAAACCACGCAGGGGCACCCACAAGAAGACGACTGGCCAACCCCCACAAGGCCTGTGGCAAGGCAACATGAGGTGATCAGCCCCTCTGTGACACCACCGCAAATGGGCATGGCCCAGCAGAGGCAACAGTCCCTCGAGCAGATGATTGTGCAACAGCAGCAACTGGCCACGCTCCTCAAGGAGCATGCTGCTGAATGTGGGGGTTCTAAGGCAGCCATTGAAACATCTACTGAGACACTTAGGGCAGAAATGGAGCGAAGTACAGAGACACTAAGGGCACAAATGGAGGGAAGCACCGAGAGCCTGAGGGGACAAATGGAGAGAAGCACCGAGAGCCTGAGGGGACAAATGGAGAGAAGCACCGAGAGCCTGAGGGGACAAATGGAGAGAAGCACCGAGAGCCTGAGGGGGGAACTGCATGCGACGTCCAAAGACGTATGTGGTGAACTTGCCGCTGTGCGCTGTGTGCTCACTGAGCTCTCACAAACCCTTAGGGACATGCATGGACGTGAGCAGGCAGAGACATCATCCGTTGCAAGTTCCGTCCAGGGCAGCCCCCAACGTATATCTGGGAGGAACCTGCGCTCCACAGGCAGGGGTGCCCCTGATACCCGGAGAGGGGGCTTGCAATAGCGTCTGCCCACTGACAATGAGCAACTTTGGACACTGGTGTTCGGGGGGGAGGTAGGAGGGTGGAGAGTGTGTGTTGGGCTTTTTTGGGTGGCGGGTCGATTGGGTGTGTAATATCATTTCACATTTGCTATACATATCTTCATATTCATCCAATGAGATGTGTGGACATTGATCTTTGTGTACGAGGCCTTTCTTGGCGTACAGTCCACATTGTGCATGTTCCAGACACACACAGTGCCACAAGTCCCGTGTCCATGTAACAGCCACCAGGCGTGAGTGCTAGAAGCATGCATCTATGAGATTCTGACGAATTTCACGGGCCTCCTGTGCCTCGCGGACTCCTTGAGGTGCTGCCACATCCCCACCCTCGTCATGACCATCTTCAGGTGCTTGCAGTTCTGCGTCAGGGGGCATGGCCACATTTCTACGTACAAACATGTTGTGTAGCATGACACATGCCATGACCATCTTTGCAACCTTCTCATGGCGGTACAGGAGTGCCCCGCCAGACCTGCTGAGGCAGCGGAAACGAGCCTTCAGTAGGCCGAATGCCTGTTCTATGACTACACGGGTACGTGAGTGGGCATGGTTGTAGTCCTCCTCATGCTGGTTCTGTGGGTTCCGGATTGGTGTAATGAGCCATCTCTTCAGTGGATACCCGGCATCACCTGTATGTGGACAATGAAGGATGTTTGTGGAATGACATTGCTACGTACGCATCCCCACCGCTCCTGCCAGGTCATTGACGCATCACCTACCCCACATTCTCATGCATTAAATGAGACTCACCGAGTAGCCAGGATCGATGCCCTGCGTGTCGCTCCATGTAGCGTGGTATTGTAGAGTTCCTCAAGACCATAGAATCATGGGTTGATCCTGGAAATCGGGCACAACAATGTGTAAAGATCCTGTTGGAGTCACACACCATTTGTAGATTGATAGAATGATATTGTTTCCGGTTGCGGTACTGGACCTCCATGGCATGTGGGACAACAAATTCCACATGGGTGCAGTCGATGGCACCAATGCAACCCGGTATGCCGCCAAGTGCATGGAATCCCACTTTTGTGTTTGTAAGCTCCTGCTCCGAGCGTGGTAAAGAGATGTAGTCGCCTGTGTGCTTCAGGAGGGCATCGAGCACTTGGAATAGTGTCCGTGACAATAGTGGCTGTGAAATGCCATGCAACTGTCTGACTGTGTGCTGGTAGGTGCCTGTGGCCAGGAAGTGGAGTACAGACACCACCTTCAGTAGGGGTGGGATGGCGGTTGGGCTATCTATCATGCTGACAAGGTCAGCGTGTGTCATGTTGACAATGGCGGTTATGGTGTCCTGGTCCAAACGGTAGAGGGTGTGGATCTGCTCAGCAGTGAGGTTGAACGGATTAGCTCGGAGGCGTGGGATTGCGGGCTGCCTGGGTGGTGGTAGTGGCTGTGCTGGTGGGCCTTGCTGCCCCTGCCTTGCCCTCCTCCTCCTCCTCCTGCATCTCCTCTGTGCGGCCGGTTGTTGTAGTAGTTGGTGTTCGTCTTCTTCTTGAAGTTGGAGTACCTGCAGTGCTATCAGGTCCCCCAGGCCCAACATCGCTAGTCCTGTCGGTAGCATTTTGGAGTGGGTGTGGTTGTGGGAGGGGTTTGGGTGTGCAATTTATGTGTTTTCAGGTTGTATAGCCTCCACCTGTGGTGATTCATTCCACCTGTGCCAGCTGCAATAACTTTTGGGCGAGCACGTCCCGCACACAACGCTGCAATTTGACGCATGGCATCTTGCAATTACAATCATGTATTTAATCCCGATGGCTGTGAAATATTGGTTTATATGTTAATTCTGCTATGGTCCCATTGTTTCACATAGTATATTTGCAGTCGCGAACAAACTTGTGAAGGGTCAGTGGAATGTAGTACTCGATCAACGGTGGACCCTCATGCAGCACTGTACCGACGTTCACCGACGGGCGGGGAATCCCATTAGTGATTGAAGCCAGTTACCATTTTCACACACAGCCGCACTACATAGATGTATTTGTGAATTCAAGCGTTCACAGATGCCTTTTCGACGTGATGTTGCAAATGAGGAATTCGAAGGACAGCGCTTTTGGTTTTCAACTAGCGGCGAGGAGACGCCCACAGGTCTGACTGGAAATATAACGTTCTATTGTTGAATGTCCTTGGGACAGGGCCCATGACGAGAATGCAATGATTGATATGAATTGAATGGGATGCGCAATAGCGTAGTGGACGATAAGGCAGGACGTTCCCAAATACATGTTACTTCACTACACTAGAAATCCGGGCAGGAGCACAGTGGATTTTGCAGACTGCATTACGCACAGACTCAATGGAAATTTCAAATGTTATGTGAGTAAATATTCAGGCGTTTTTATACCGGGATGAGGGAATGATGAATGGATGCATGGACAGATGATTTAATTGAGAGTTTGCCATGTACATGGCTTTTTGAAATCTATCCCCTTCCCCTGCGCTATGTGATGCAAAGCTGCCATAGTGGGACCATCGTCTATGTGCCCTTGTTGAACCCTCCCTGTCTCGACGCGCCTTCAAACACTTGTATCTATGCACGTTACTAATCCCATCTAATGGATTCTGTTTTAACAGACGCATGCACACAAACACTCGTTTGTAATAGTGTATTCACCTCGATTTATATCGTTATGATTCGCAAGTGATTTTTCGGTGAAATTAATACTTTTGAGTGGGCTAGCATGCATATGGTTGTAGATTTAGTGTGTTGAATGAAGTGAGTAATACATATGAAGTTCGGATGCCCATACTATTATTTTTTTTTCCATTTGGGTGACAGGTATCTCCTCCCCTTTTGCCCCTGCCATCTGTACGCCACTCCTGCAGATGGCTTTTACAGTCGACACCTGCAGCTTCGAGTTAATCAGTGGAGCACCATTACGATCTTATGGGACGATCGCCAAAGGGCCACATGCCCTTACGCAGTACTAGTGGCTAGGAGCAACATATCAACCTTTCAGCTGGACTAGTGCCTACTTCATGGGACGGCCCTGCGGTTCTAGGCGCTTCCATGTTGCCTTTTTGAACGTAAATGTAGCCCCTGTGTACCATGATGGAACAGGGCGTCACACAAGAAGAAGCTGGTCATTTATTGCGGATGCAGCCCACAGTAATGAAAATTATTTGGGAGTTTATGAGCAAATAGCTGTATGGGCTTGGTGATTTTGATGTGCATTAAATTTATATTCAGATATTAACCGTGTAGCGTTATTCTTTGCTAGTGATGTAGCATATTCCGATTTGTGGCGCGATGTATTGTGAGATGATCTGCATTGGGTTCCGGCTTCTGAGTAGAGTTGTGTGGTACTGTACTGGCCGCGTTTGCCTACGAAGCCCAGTAAGGTCAGGGATAGGGGCTGCCATTATGACTGTTTTTATGATGTCATGCTCAGGGGCGGGGGATTAGCTTTTGTGCAACAGATGCCGGTCAGCCAGGTGGATTGGTGGAATGATGGGATTATCAGAAAATGGCTGGTCACAGGTGCCTGTGTTTGCGTGCGTTTCTTGGAGGGAGACTGAGGTCAGGTCCATTGGAATTGCTTCTGTATTCGTGCCATCTGTGCCCTACAGCTCCCATTGGCCCCTCTTGAGATGAGCCTGGCTGCTCAGTCACTCTGCCAACTTGTGTGGTACATGCTTATGCTGATGGTTGGTTTGTCTACTGGCAAGAGTACAGGGCTGGTGCAGTCTCCCTCAGGATACTGCTTTGAATGTTGATTTACACTGGTGGCAAGCGATGGGGGACTATTGTTGTTTTGTCTCATGGAATATTTCAGTTCATTTTGGTGTACTTGAACCTTCACATGCCTGTGCTGCATCAGTACGGCAATGGTGACATGCCAAATATGGATGGCCACTCACAAGGCACTTGGAGCCCCTGCATGCATTTGTTCGTTGGCATGCATGGGTGACTTGTACATTTCACTGGTTGCATAGTGTGACTACATTGCGCCTACGAGGAGTTGTGCAATGTGGGCAGGGAGTGGAGTACAGGCACTCAGTAGGGCCATTTACGGTTGGTTCGCGATGCCGTAATTCTCACCATGGCGGAATGGTACTTTCCGCCATGCTTGATGGCGTTAAGTAAATGTCCGCTAGGGTCAGAATTCGCGTATCGTTGCGCCATGGCGGAAATTACGGTTTTGCAAGGCGCACGTATGCGTACTTGGTGCAGTTAGCGTTGGCGTTCACTACGGTGTCGCTAATGGCATCGCACTTTACGGTGACGGGTCATAATCGCAACGAGCGGTATTCGATGGCGGTATTACATTTCCGCCATCGTTTTTCGAATTCCGCCAGGGTCAGAATGAGGGCCATTGTCTTTCACACATAGCACTCTGCCGTACAAGAGGCCAGTTTATGGACCAAGATGCCTGTCTCAAATGGGCAACTGAATGGACAGATCCAGATGAAGATGATTATATCCAAGACACGAAGACAAGAAATGGGAAGAATACAAAGAATCTTGTGATCAGATCCGAAAAGCCTGGAATGAATCAGGCTGAAATCAGACAAAAAGTAAATAAAGACTGGAGAGTCCAGGAAAATCTGCAGAGGAAATTCATCAATGGAAGAACAGAAGTCAAATGCAGATCTGGGGATCGGTCCTATCACCAGATGGCTGGGAAGAAGGAGTGGTTATTTGCAGAGCCTGGGTGATCATTGGTTGTTACAAGCCAGTCGTTGACATTGTGCAAAATGGATGCAATCCATTATGGCCAAGACTTGCTAAACTACTGACCTGGGTCAAAGATAGAAGAGGACCCTTGCAGATAGTGCCTTCAGAAACAATGGCACAAGGAAAGTTGGAAAGAATCAGAACTGTGGTTGAATCTTTGATGTACCAGGAATGAAACTTGGAACAGCAGTCATCATGGATCACTATTGTGCTTGTGGATCCAGAGTTTAGATGAGACTACAAGGATTGGGAAGAACGATGCTCACTGGTGAATGTTCATGTTCCAGCGTTAGTGATTCCTAAAAGTGATTTGAACATAGACAGTTTCCCGAAAGCAGATGCTGTCATGATGCCCGCTCCCGAGGAGCCGGTTCAAGCCCTGCGTCCCCGAAAGCAGACATCCAGTCCCCAAGGAAGGACCCAGCAACCCCATATAGGGGCCCTTTGGACAGTGCCCTGGCGCCTATGGCGCCAGGCTCATAAAAGACATCAGTCCTGGCGCCATAGGCGCCAGGCTCATTATGGGAGTGCTTGGGTGCACTTACCTGATGCAGACCATGCTGCAGGATCCCGGCCTCCTTGAGGCCTGAAAGGAACTACTTTACCTGTGGGATTAATTTACCATCCGGGCGTAGTCGGGGAAGGATACATACCTGATTGGAGGAAGGATACATACCTGGAACTTCTTCCAAGGCTATTTAAACCCCACCCGAACAGCCACACGTGATTTGCGTTGTTCTGCATCTAGCAGCTGGACGCTCACCGTGTCTGCTCCTGCATCCTGACTTCTGCCACGCCTGCCAGCATCCTGGATCACCTGCAAAGGAAGAGAAGAAGAGAACAAAGAAGGAAAAGTCCTTACCTGCTAAATCCGCATCCCAGAGACATCTCGCCGACAATCCTGAAAAGGAAGACTTTTATTTAAAGGCTCATCGCGTCGATCGCTGCAGCGCCGCATTCCACTCACATTTTCGGGGCGCCTCCATGTTCAGCAGCGATCATCCGGATTCGCAGTCACGCCCCAGCGCCTAGGGAGAAAAAGACCAGAACAAAAGGTGAGCGAGAGAAGGGAATAAGGAAAACTAAATCTCCATGTTAAGACTTACCAGTTGATTCATTCCCTCTTCATTTCGGGTCCATGCCGCATCCTGGCATTTCCGAACCCCGGCCCCTGAGGGGAAAAAAAGACATCAGTGTTAATGAGCGAATGAAAAGACATTACCAAAAAACGCTCATTAAAGACTTACCTGATTTCTACAAGAATTTCACCTCTCATCTCGGGTCGGTGCCTGTTTCCCGGCATTCCGTACCCCGGCCCCTATGGGGAAAAAGACACTAGCATTGGTACATTAATGCATGGACACAAGGGGAACCTCTTATCAAAAAACTTACCTGGAAGCCAAGCAAGTTTGGTTCTCACCAATCCGAAAATCCAGTGAAGTAACTGGATACCAACGCGCCCCTGCATCAGAAGCAGGATGGAGAGCTCGTCCTTCCAGACCCTAAGGTGAGACGCTACGAGGAATCACAGAAGGGTTTCGAGGAGGGTGAGAGGGGAAAGTGGGAGGCCAATTGCATTACCCCGCAGACAGTTAATCCCCTATTTTCCCCTACAGAAGGATACTTCTGCGAGCCAGACAAGCCAGATTTGGGGGCCCGGTCCAGTCCGTCTTCCGAACCCTGTGCATCACCTTAGAAGAGGTCACAGCAGCGCGAACCAGGCCAGCGCCTCCGTGGGAGTCAGGTGAGCGTTACAGAACGCGAAGCCTTCCTACAAATTCTCACCCAGGCGCTATGGAAAGTTCTGAGACTGATCAGTTGGCCCAATTACTGGGGGAATTACGGGCGGAAGTACATGCCGCTCGTCAAGAGACTAATGCCCTCAGGAGGGAATTAATAATATCAAAGGAAAGAACTGATGACCTGGCCAGACAGCTTTTGCAAGATCAAGCTGGGCAAACTCCACTACCCGGTTCCGGAGGGAACCCCGCTCCTGTGGTTTCCAGTAACCCTGTGCAGATTAATCTACCTGGAAACATGCCGCTGGCCCCACCCGAACGCTTTGCTGGGGACCCCAAACGATTTGCCGTATTCATGAATCAGTGTCGTTTTTACTTCCTATGCAGACCTGGGGCCTTCCCTAATGATCAGACCAAGGTAGCCTTTGTATTGTCATATCTCAGTGGCTGCGCTGCCGATTGGTCAGTTCCACTGGTTACTCAAGATGACCCGATTCTCCGTGATTTTCAAAGGTTTCAAGCAAGCATGGAAGGGTTATTTGCTCGACACTCTCAGGGGCAGGCTCTGGATGACGAACTTCTATCCCTGCGACAGGGCAATCAGGACCTCCTATCCTATATTGCAACCTTTAATAGGCTAATTGTGGAAACGGGATGGCCAGAGGATAAAAGAGTCACGTTGTTTTATCGAGGCCTACGCGGAGAACTTAAAGATGTCTTGGCCCAAGTTGTAAATCCGCCCCAAGAATGCACAGAGTGGGCCTCATTACAACTCAGGCGGTAAGGGGTTTACGGCAGCGTTAACAGCGCCGACCCTTACCGCCTAATTACGAGGTCCCCTAGCGCCATGGTGCTTTTAACACCTGCTTTTAGCAGGTGTTAAAATCCATGGCGCTAAGGGACCATGGAGTTAATTACGCCACCGTAATTTACGGTGGCGTAATTAACGCCTTCCCCACTCCCATTATGCCCTATGGGGCAAAAATGGGAATGGGGAAGGGTAAATGGGGATTGGGGACTTACCGCCCCGCCTAGGTCGGAATGGGGCGGTAAGTCCGCCAACCACCATGGCGTAAACGTAGTTTACGCCATGGTGGTAAAGTCACGGCCCAGGCGGTAACTTACCGCCTGGGTCGTAATGAGGCCCAGTATATAGACTTAGTGGTCCAATTGGATCACAGACTTCAAAACAGAAAAGCAGATTGATCCAGGTTTGAGACCCGGGTGTTGGTCAAGACCCATGCTAATCCCAAGGGAGTTGATGTCTCTGAGCCTATGCAAATTGGAGGGGTTAAAGGACCCTTAACTCAAAAGGAACGTGAAAGGAGGCGGCAGTTAAAATGATGTCTTTATTGTGGGAATTCTGGACACTTACTACGAGATTGCCCGGCAAAACCGCCCCAAAAGGCAGTAGGAGCCTCTGATAAAAACCATGAAGACTCTGTTTCGGGAAACGACTCTGCCCGACAAGTGTAGGGGTCCGCTTGTAGAGCTTGAAAACTAACTCTCAGACCTCGAATTTCATTGCGCCAATGGTTCTCGTAGATCCAGAACAGCCTAAGCGGTTGCATGCAATAAAGGCATACATCGATAGTGGGGCTATTGGAAACTATGGGGATCGTGAATTGGTCTCTAGGATTAACCTCCCTCTCCGTCCTAAAACCAGCAAAGATGTCATCACCACAGTCGATGGAACTGAAATTGCCTCTGGACCGGTAACACATTCCACCACTGAGGTGACTCTTATTGGTCCCGACGGCCATCGGGAGGGTGTTGTGTTTGATGTAATGAAGGCTCCACAGTTTCAGGTTATTCTTGGAATCCCTTGGTTAGAGACACATAATCCTCAAATTGATTGGCGAGCTAAGAGAATAACCTTCCCGGATTGTACACAAACCTGCTACCCAGAAAACCTGAAGATTAATCTAGCATCTGTAACCTCTGCCTCCATGCAACTACCTCCGGAATACCAAGACTTTCAGGACGTCTTCCAAAAGAAACAGGCCAACACGTTACCTCCTCACAGATCGTACGATTGCCAAATCGATCTGGTGCCCGGTGCACAACCCCCTTGTAGCAGGATTTATGCCCTTACCGAACCTGAGAATCTGCATTTGAGACAATATTTGGATCAATACCTAGCTAATGGTTTTATTCGCCCGTCAAAGTCCCCGGCATCCTCGGCTTTGTTCTTCGTGCCCAAAAAAGAAGGCGACCTTAGAACTTGTATCGATTACCGCGCAATGAACCAGATAACGGTTAAAAACCGTTAAAAACCGTTATCCTCTGCCTCTGATCCCTGAACTCCTTGACCAGGTGAAGGACACTTGCATATACACCAAGTTAGAACTCCGGGGGCTTATCATCTGGTACGAGTTAAAGAAGGCGACAAATGGAAAACTGCCTTCCGTACTAAATACGGATTATTCGAGTACCAGGTGATGCCTTTCGGATTGTGTAACGCGCCGGCTGCCTTCCAATACTTCATGAATGATGTCCTTCGGGAACTCACCGATGTTTGTGTTGTCGTATATATCGATGACATTCTGGTGTACTCCTCTTCGGAATCTGATCACAGAAAACACGTCAGGGCAGTACTTGAAAAACTGCGCCAACACAAACTATTCGCTAAATTGGAGAAATGTGTTTTCCATACCACAGAAGTCGAATTTCTAGGTTTCATCCTGACACCCAAAGGAGTCCGAATGGACTCAAGAAAAGTGGATTCCATCCTCAAATGGCCATCACCTAGCTCTGTAAAAGGGGTTCAAAGCATGCTCGGCTTTGCCAATTTCTATTGCAGGTTTATCCCGGAATTTTCACGCGTGGTACAACCCATTACTGCACTCTTGAGGAAAAATAAACGTTTTGAATGGTCTGAAGAAGCCGAGCAGGCCTTTCAGGATTTAAAAGCTAATTTTACCTCCGCACCTATATTGAAACACCCGCGTCCAGATCTCCCTTATGTCGTCGAGACTGAGGCATCCAGCCTAGCCATGGGAGCTGTCCTATCCCAAAGAGATCCCGAAACCAACCAACTGCATCCCGTAGCATTTTGGTCCGGAAAATTCTCGGCACCCGAGGTTAATTATGCAATCACGGACAAAGAACTGTTAGCCATTAAGTCCGCTTTTAAAGCCTGGCGGCATTATCTGCTTGGAGCTCGACATACCATCACAGTGATCACTGATCACCGGAATTTACAGTATTTGAAAACCGCCAAGGCTCAGTCATCACGGCAGCTCCAATGGGCTTTGTTTTTCACTGAATTTGATTTCGTGATTACCTATCGACCTGGCTGCAAGAATGGCAAAGCAGACGCCTTATCCCGAATTGGAATGGGAGAATCTGATACAAACTCAGAACCAGTACCGATAATTCCCGAACAGAGGATTCTAGGTATGACTTCGTTACAGACGCTTGAAGACATTCAAGCCAGAGTGAAACAACTCCTGGACCCTACAACCTTACAGGATTGGATACAAAAGGGATCAGACTTTACCATAGATAATGGTTTACCTTATTTCCAAGGACGCTTATTCCTGCCACATAAGGAATTACACGAACTAGTTATTTCCGGTTATCATGATACATTAATAGAGGGACACCCCGGTATTGCCAAGACAGAGGAAAAGGTGAAACGACAATTTTGGTGGCCCTCTTGGCGAAAAGATGTTAAATCATTTGTGATGTCCTGTGGTGTTTGCGCCCAAAATAAAAGTCAAAAGAAAAGACCAGCCAGTCTCCTTCAACCTCTAGACATATCGCCAGCACCCTGGCACACCCTATCAATGGATTTTATTACGGACCTGCCTCCTTGTTCGGGGTACAATACTATTCTGGTAATTGTGGATTTGTTTTCCAAAATGGCCCACTTTATTCCTTTGAAAGGTTTACCTTCAGCTTCTGTCCTAGCCAAAGAATTCCTCGAAAATATTGTTCGGCTACATGGATTCCCATCTATACTAATCTCTGACCGGGGAAGCCAATTCATTTCCCACTTCTGGCGCAAATGTTGTCAAATGGCGCAGATTGACGTAAGATTATCGACAGTCACCACCCTCAGACAGATGGTCAGACGGAGGGGACAAATCAGACCCTTGAGCAGTACTTACGGTGTATGTTACAGTAATCTGAAAGCAACTGGAAAGACATTCTTTGGATAGCCGAATACGCATATAATAATTCGGTACACTCTGGAACTGGCCACAGTCCTTTTTATACTTTGTTTGGGCATCACCCTCGAACCTCAAACCTTGACTCACCTCAGAACCTCGGAATGCCTGCAGTAGAACATCTGCATTCTACAATTACCCAAGCCTTCAAAGAGGCAACCACGCATTTACAACAAGCCAAGAGAAAATACAAGGAGAATGCTGATCTACATCGGAGTGAAGCACCTCTGTATCAGATTGGGGATCAAGTGTGGTTAGCTACCAGACATCTACCACTCAAAGGGCCTCGAACTTTTAACCCAAAATATCTGGGACCTTATTCTATTACGGCAATAATTAACCCAGTGGCTGTTAAACTTGATTTACCAGCTAGTATGCAAATTCACCCTGTTTTGCATGTGTCCCTTTCGAAACCAGTGGTACCCGGAACCCGACTACTCAAACCTCCAGAACCTATTCTAATAGATGGGGAGCCCGAATTCGAAGTGAAGAACATTTTAGACTCAAAAATGTTTAGGTCAAAACTGTTCTACCTAATTGATTGGAAGGGTTACGGACCTCAGGAGAGGTCGTGGGAACCCAGCGACCATGTGCATGCACCTCGATTAGTCAGGAAATTCCACCGACTCTTCCCAGACAAACCAAAACCCCCGGAGGGAACAACCTTGGGAGGGGCCTTGGGGGGGAGTGCTTGTCATGTTGCCCGCTTCCGGGGAGCCGGTTCAAGCCCTGCGTCCCCGAAAGCGGACATCCAGTCCCCAAGGAAGGACCCAGCAACCCCATATAGGGGCCCTTTGGACAGTGTCCTGGCGCCTATGGCGCCAGGCTCATAAAAGACATCAGTCCTGGCGCCATAGGCGCCAGGCTCATTATGGGAGTGCTTGGGTGCACTTACCTGATGCAGACCATGCTGCAGGTTCCCGGCCTCCTTGAGGCCTGAAAGGAACTACTTTACCTGTGGGACTAATTTATCATCCGGGTGTGGTCAGGGAAGGATACACACCTGATTGGAGGAAGGATACATACCTGGAACTTCTTCCAAGGCTATTTAAACCCCACCCGAACAGCCACACATTCTTCGCGTTGTTCTGCATCTAGCAGCTGGACGCTCACTGTGTCTGCTCCTGCATCCTGACTTCTGCCACGCCTGCCAGCATCCTGGATCCCCTGCAAAGGAAGAGAAGAAGAGAACAGAAGAAGGAAAAGTCCTTACCTGCTAAATCCGCATCCCGGAGACATCTCGCCGACAATCCTGAAAAGGAAGACTATTATTTAAAAGCTCATCGCGTCGATCGCTGCAGCGCCGCATTCCACTCACCTTTTCGGGGCGCCTCCATGTTCAGCAGCGATCATCCGGATTCGCAGTCACGCCCCAGCGCCTAGGGAGAAAAAGACCAGAACAAAAGGTGAGAGAGAGAAGGGAATAAGGAAAGCTAAATCTCCATGTTAAGACTTACCAGTTGATTCATTCCCTCTTCATTTCAGGTCTGCGCCGCATCCTGGCATTTCCGGACCCCGGCCCCTGAGGGGAAAAAAAGACATCAGCGTTAATGAGCGAATGAAAAGACATTACCAAAAAATGCTCATTAAAGACTTACCTGATTTCTACAAGGATTTCACCTCTCATCTCGGGTCGGTGCCTGTTTCCCGACATTCCGTACCCCGGCCCCTATGGGGAAAAAGACACTAGCATTAGTACATTAATGCATGCACACAAGGGGAACCTCTTATCAAAAAACTTACCTGGAAGCCAAGCAAGTTTGGTTCTCACCAATCGAAAATCCAGTGAAGTAACTGGATACCAACGCGCCCCTGCATCAGAAGCAGGATGGAGAGCTCGTCCTTCCAGACCCTAAGGTGAGACGCTACGAGGAATCACAGAAGGGTTTCGAGGAGGGTGAGATGGGAAAGTGGGAGGCCGATTGCATTACCCCGCAGACAGTTAATCCCCTATTTTCGCCTACAGAAGGATACTTCTGCGAGCCAGACAAGCCAGATTTGGGGGCCCGGTCCAGTCCATCTTCCGAACCCTGCGCACCACCTTAGAAGAGGTCACAGCAGCGCAAACCAGGCCAGCGCCTCCGTGGGAGTCAGGTGAGCGTTACAGATGCTCAGCTGAGGAAGAAGAGCACTGTGGAGCTGATTAGTTGAATGAAGAGGGAGATCTATTTCTCTGCTAAGTCAATAGATGCCTTTGACTCCATCCCGCATGAGCACAGACTGTTCAGCCAGACTTTGTCAGTATTTACGTTAATCTTCATGCTGAGAATCCAGGTTGGAGCAAATACCAATTGGCTGCAGATTACCAGATGGGAATTTCGGCAAACGATAAATACAAACATAAAGGGATTCAATGCTATCAGAGAAGAGATGAGAGCCATAAGATTAATGACTCATCACAATAGATACGTCTTGGACATGATCACAGCTATGGATGGAGGTGTTTGTGCAAAATAAATCAGAGAATCATGTTGCACATTCATACCTTCTCAGGATGACGAGAATGGGACCTTGACAGAGGCCATCGAGATGCTAACGAAGCTACACGTCCAGATCATAGACGAAGTGGAAGACATTGCTGATGACAGCTGGTTTGGATCACTCTTTTCTTGGGTTCCACAATGGATGGCAGATATGTTCAAGTTCCTTGGAGCCCTGATGACGTTGGTGTTGCTAGGATTCTGTGTGATCAAGGTTATAATCACACAATGCAAGAGACAGCAAAGAAAGCCATACGGATGAAGATCATGATCAATGTTTAATCAGGATAAGATTTAACAGATGAAGAAATCAGAGACTTGTTAAGGCCAGTATCCATGCACCTGAGGGAACAAAATTCCTGTATCCAAAGAACCATAAGAAGTATGTGGAAAGATGGATTTATTGCAGTCCAAGTGGATAGTGCATGCTCATGACTTGGAACAAGGATGAGCATGTGAAATCAGCTGGATGCCTGAAGTGAGTCATAAAGATATGGATCCCAAAGAAGCAGTTCTTCAAACAAGGATGTCTAGATGTGAAGGATGATGGAAGAGTGGTCGATGAATCACCCAGAGGGGGGAGTGTAGAGAAGGAGCTAAGTATCCCCACCTCAATCACCTCGCACATCTTGCCTATATGTTGGGAACCAGAGTGTGAGACAGGTGTGGTACCAGTGAAAATCCTGATACCAAGGAGAATCCTGGAGGCATGGTTCACATTGAGATAACCATACCTGCATATGAGACAGTACGATGGCCATTTGAATGAAATCCCAGAAGAAGCAGGACCACTGAATGGCTAAAGAGAATGGTGACGTCATACAGAGTCTAGCTGACGCACATGGAAGAGATGCAGACTAAAGAGTGCAGATATTCTAAAAGGCATCAAGAAAGTATCGAAGATAAGTGGCATCTTGGGATCAAGATGAAGAAACTTGTGCTACAGAACTGATGAAGGTATCAAGTCATTTTACACGTGTACATATGCAAAGAAATGCAAGCAGACAAAGTATTCTTGAGGCTAGCTAAGTAGTGAATAGATTGCGGCATGCACCAACATATACATATATTTCCAGTGTGTCACAGTCAGAAAACAAGTGAATTACAAAGTGAATCTTAGAAAGGCGAGACTGGATGAGCCAAGAAGCCAAGGTCTTATCAGGCTGGAGTGAGCGGATATTGGATACAAATCGTGTGAAAGAACAGAGCTCCAGTTCAGGAGGCATGAAAAAAACAAGGAAGACATCAGGGGTTTATTAGAAAATTGTATTTTTAATGCATGAGAGGCTCGATTTTCTGGTCGTCATTCACGTGGAGGGATGAAGTTGGACGAACATGATGGTCACACCTACGCATGAGGGCAGAGCGTGCCTTCACTCCCTTGAATTCCCCAGAGCAAAGAACACTCCCAAGGACAAGTTCAAAGCCCTAATTGACAGCAGACCACTGATGTCACTGATGTGATGATGGATGAGTATGCTAAATGGTAGGAAGCTATGGTTGGAGACTAGCTCACCAGCACCTGGAAGCCCAGTCTGAGTGCTGCTAACGTAGGTGGAAATGTATTGACGGAGGTTAGAGTGCCAATCAATGGTAAAGGACTGCATGATTAAGGGTCCTATAATTTGTGTAGCCAATGCGACGTTGTGTATTTAGCGACATTCATGATGACCTGTTTTAGGGGAGGGCTTAGTAGCCCCACCTGATGTTTAGAAACCTATCACATTTCTTCACTGCCTTAGACGAGTATGGATCGTATACTATCACACTTGCCATTAGGTTTTTGTAGTTTGCCACGTAGGATGTCGTTAGTAATACGTAGGTTGACGTCACCTATGACGAATGTTTGCTATACAGAATGCTTTTTTTCAAGATGCGTTAAGAGATCTTACAATGCGACGTCCGTTGATGTCTGTTGTACTCCCTGTTTTAGATAATTGATATTAAAACAGTTATCCTTTAGCCAAGTACCTGAGTCGTTTTGATTATTGATGTTTGAGTCATTTCTGCATCCACATCCATCTCAAAAGTATTGCTACCTCATTTTAAAGGTCTGGGAGACCGCAGTTCACACCTTTAGGTCACATTCCTCAAATTTGGTGACAACACTTACCAGGTGTAGCTAGGAAATCCCATCTCAAAGTTGACCTGCATTGGAAGAGAGAACCCCATGATCCTAGAGGTATGTAGGTTGGCAGCTATGGAACAAGGAGAAAAGGGTTGGGGTTCACCTAAATTCCTGCCCAGGTTACTCTGGGACCCCAAGTGGGTGAGCCCAACCTACCTCTCTCACCCAAATTTGTAGACACCCAAAGAAATGATGTTGTGTTGCAGAGCGGCTTTAAAACCTTAACCATTGAAGAGCAGGGCCTGCAACACCAAAGGCCCTTCTGTAATGAGAAGCGAGGATGGAAAAACTAGATACCAAGTACTGACCCTCTCAGCATTCCAGTGCACAATGAAGGCCATAGCCCATGCCAGATCAGATTTACTGCACTGACTGCCCGATCTGCCAAAGCAACAATGACTGCCAATGTGCCAAAGGCACCCCTTCAAACTATGCTGGTCAATGATGCGCCTCTTAACAATCTACAGTGGGCATTTTGGAGCCCTTGGATGCCTCTAGAAGGGGAAGGCAGGTGTTTTTAGACTATGCCAGCTGGTATATCCCTTTAGGACTTTCCCCTTAGGTCAAATACAACCAAAAAGGCTCTGAAATATATCATCCCATGCTTTTCTTAAATGGATTGTCACAAAGAGATTTTGGAACACCAAAGGTCTAGCTTCATATCAAGGCAGATGAATACGGTGAAGATATATCATCCCGAATCAGCCAGGCATATCATGTGAGCTGCTTGAAAGAATGGAAAAGGGGTCCTAAATCTCTGCAATGCCTTTGCTCACAATTCTATACATTCCCCCTTCTTTTACTGGCAACAAGAATGTGCCGATGCTGCCCAGCTCCACTCATTGAGATCTCACTAACCTTTCGGAATAAAAACTGTTTTATCATCATATCCGAACACCCACTGAAAATACATTTGTTTAAAGTCCTATGGCATACCGGAAGGCAGATGAGAAGTGATAATGGGGGGCTTGAAAAGATGTTAACCTATGCATAATTGAAAGGTCCTACAAAAGAATGGTCAGAGACAAATTTGTGGGTATACAAATTTTAAAATATGTGATTTTTATTGACTTTCAGAAAGTTAATGGCTTGTCAGAACGTAACGCTTATCAGATGCCCTAGAATAGTATTATTTGCTGGGACCTCGACGCCCAGAAGGCCAGGAGTACTACCTTCTCCACTATGGAAAAATGTTTCCATTACACCGTCCCTTCATTTTGACTCTGTAGCTCCCCAGACACCTTTCAACACATGAAAAACCACTCGCCGAGGCCACAACAGCACTTTGCTACTACCTATATTGATTACAATATCATCCATGGTCAGAACATGACAGAGCACATATGGTGCCTACACTTAATCTGTCAAATATTGGTTTCCATATCCAATACCACCAAGTGCCAACTTGCAAGATCTTCAGTAAAATATCTAAGTTGTGGGCAGTGGAGTAGAAAAATCCTAAACAGGCAAAGTGGCCGCTTTTGAACTGGTTGCCTTACCGACTACAAAGAAAGAACTTTGATCTTCACGAGGGCTCATAGTCTATTACCGAGGTCTTACAACATCTTTCTCTTCAAGGGATGGTCCCCTTACTGTTAAAAACATAAGCTAGCTTGGGGAAAAATTGGGAAAACCGGTTTTTCCTTTTAAGAAAAGCTTGGTGTGACACACCTTTGTTAAATGTGCCTAACTTTAAAAGGGAGTTCATCATAGAAATCGTTGCTTGAAAGGATTGGTTACGACCTGTCCTCTCGCAGGAGAATGAAGGGATGGAGCAACCAATCCTCTACATCAGTAGAAACAATTGTCCCATTGAACTGTGGTGTACATATATATGACCTTGGTACATGATAATTGGCTTGTGTATAACTGCTTCCCTCTTTCTGTACTTTGGTTTGTGCCACTAATCTCTGCCTATGTATTAACATACTTGAAAAATAAATTGTGGGATGTTTCAATTCAGCCTCAGAAGAAGAGCAATGGCTCGTGTTAGGCTGACCTTGAGTTCAATAAATTACATGCAAGGATGCATGGAATACATTGATATGTGCTCAGTGTGAATGTATATTTCTATATAACATTTATTACAAAAGCCTGAATTAGTTCCCTTACTGAAGGCTTCCTTTGGACCAGTGACATTTTGCCTTTATAATTGAGGTAGAACCCCCTCATCATCTTTCAACTCTGACAAGAAGAAGAAGGATTCACAAAGCCTCTGTTGGGAGTACTGTCTGCTCCAATGTCCTTTGCCTTAGGGATGAAGAAAGAAGTCATCCATGACAGAGTTAAGCTCTTTCACATTGCCATCCCAAGTGAACAACAGGGGTGAATTGCTGTGGCCCAAGGCCGCTCTGATAGATGCACCGGCCCCAGGGCCATGTCACTGGAGGTGAAGGACCCCTTATGTGACAGCCAGCTTCCTGGATTGGAAGTGCAGAACTAAAGGACTTAACTTGTCCCGGAGCCCGTGGATTGGGACTCCCAGTTACCCAAAAGCCCAAACGCAGCAGCAACCCTGCTCTATAACATCAAGACGCCCTGAGAGTTAGCTTAAACGCACACAATGTACTTCGAGTTTATACAGGACCCACGGTGCTGCTTTTGGCACTTTTTGAAACTTTGAAATGCTTGCTGCATTTCAAGCCATCTAAATGTCAGCTGATCCATTACTGCAGATCCTCTCTATTAGTCTGATCGCAGGCTCGGCTTAATGGGAGCAATTGATTTGATTGCTGACTCAGCTGGTGAAAGTCATGGACTTGCCTGTCTCGAACTCCGACTTGACCCAGCAGACCGATTATCTTGCTGCTGACGTGTCAACACCTTTGAACTGACTCTGCAGCATCTGCCAGTGGGATCACATCGACTTGAATGTCCCGACATTGACTCAACCAAAACTAAATATCCAAGAAGCCCGGCGCAAGACAAGAATAAGGTACTTTGATGAATCCTTGCCCCTCTGTTCACATTTTGGGACCAAAGTAGCTTTTAAGTCCACCTTCTCTACCTTTTCAAGAGCACATCTTTGAACACTGACATTGTTGCCCAATCTAATTGCCCGAACACCCCTGCTTATCCACCCAGAGTGCCTTGTCAAATAAGTCTGCATTCTCTGTGTTTCTTCACAGGGATGGATTTCCCCAGTATATCCAAATTAGTTCCTCACATTTTATTCTTTGGTTAAAAGTCTACAATTTTATAGAACCTTGATTGGACATTCTTTTATTTTGTGAGTATTGTAATAAAGTTGGTTGGGTGGATACTGTCATCAGCTCACACCCCTGCTGGAGATATAACCTGCCCACGGCCGGCGCTTGCTAAGAAGCAAAGGAGGTAAACCAGTTGGGCTGTGCCTGTTTCACCTTAATGCCTGGCATCACCATCACTCCTGGTACAGTTGTAGTGTGGGGTTGAGTAGGTGCTTTAGCAACTACTGATCCCTTTATTCCTACAGAGCAGCAGCAACTTCATTGCAGTATCCTGCAAATTATTACTGTAACTATTTCTCTAGGAGTGTAAGGAGTTGGTGCTATAAGGCTAAGTGTGTTCTGATTTTTGGTGGCCTCTGGCTTGTGGTCTATAATTATGAATCAATTCTTTTCCCTAAAGATCCTACATTTACTGCAAGGTGTGCATTTGTATTATGTATAATACTATGGTCCTAGAGGTTTATGAATTATTGTAACTATTTTAAGTGTGTTCAAGTATTATTTTAATATTATGTGGAGGATCCCATTTTCTTACCACTCCTTGGCGTGCATGTGCTTTGTCTATCAACAGATAGTGAACTTACATTGCAGTCTTTGGAGTAGGTTAGGACTTAACTGAGCATTGCTGTTTTTTGCATACACTATGTTTATTTCTCTGTCATGTTTAAGCTAAAGTGCTTATTTTGACCTGTTAAAGCTCCCATGTATTTTTTTTATAATGAAGTGTTTATTTTATAGTATACGAGTGTCGGTGTTTTCTTTGGTTAACTGTGTGGACGAACTACACTTCACTACCAGCCCTCTTCTCTCCCTTGAGTTAAGCCTGACTGCTCAGCTACAGCTACCACTTTAGGGAGTATGATCTTTCCTTTTGTTGAGAAACTCTGTTACACCTTTAGGTTAGATGGTTATGCATCCTTCTCTAGTGGGCTGTGAAAAACACTCCCTAACAGTGATCAACTTGCCTTTCCTTCCTACTCACACGCTATGAAACTCATTATCCATTTCACCATCACTGTTCCACCTTTTCTTACTAACCCTACCTTCCTCTATATCACCAAAAAGAAATTCAACCCTGACTCCAAGGTTCGTTACCTTGACCAACACAAGTCGAATCTCCAAGCGCTCTCCCCTCCACTTGCCCATTCACTGACTTCACCTTCATGGACTACAACAATGTATTCACTACCTCCTTCGGCTGTCACAATCTTGCTTGCTCCTCAACCCCTCTTACCCCTGCCCTCATCCATGGGTCTCCCCAGACATCGATCGACTAAGGACCCCCATGTTCTTCTGCCTTCACAGCTGTCGCAAATGTTGCCCCCCATCTCTTGTAACTGAATCTAACAACCATCCCCTTGCACTCACTACTGCTCTCAACTTGCCCAAAGCCTTGCACTTTATTGCCGGTATCCACTTTCACAACGGAAACTATCCAGAACCCTTTGTATCATGCTGTCCCCTTAAAAACCACTTCTGCTAACTTTGCCTCCTTGAAAACCACTCAAGTACATGGCAACCTGTCCACCCTCTTATCACTCGTTCACCTTCCCTTCTTCTCTCAACCTCCTATTAAGCCACTCTCTCCCAACTCTCCCGTTTCTCATTGCCATCCTCCACTCATCTAGCCCACACTATGCTCCCTGTGACTGCTTTGCACCACAAACAATTAAAGAACTTGCACCCATCCCTACTGAATTACACTAGTTAATTATGACCACTGCCCCCAGGGCCAACATTAACCTTCTTAATATAATGCAGATATGCCTCTCCTCCCCCACCACTCAGATATAACTCTGATGTCTACATCTATGCTCACCCAACTGGACTACTGCCCAAGCCTTCTACTTTGTCTTCCTGTCATGATCTCTGCTTCCAAAAGATCAGGACTTGCCCGACTCCCTTGGAAGCAGACCCATAACCCCGGTTCCGAGTGCCAGCCAGTCCCAATTGGGACCTTTTGGACCCTGTCCTGGCGCCAGTGGCACCAGGCTCATAAAGATGCCCAGTGCCAGCGCTGGAAGCGCCGGGCTCATAATGCTTGGGTGGACTTACCTGCAGCAGACCATGCTGCTTACTTACCTGCCAGTTGAACCCCTGATCCTCTTCTGTTTGGGACTACTTTTCCTGTTGGGTGGGGCAGGAGCCACTCCCTAGGTTCAGAACACTGGAACTCTTCTGGAAAGCAGGAACTCTTTTCTTACCTAGGCGTGGCTGTGGAAGGAGACACCTAAGCACTACAGGAGGCTATTTAAACCACACCCGATGGATGAATCTTGCTTTGTGTTATTCTGCATGCTCTGCAGCAGAACGCTCATCGTGTCTTCTGCTTCTGATCCTGGGCCTAAGGGAACAAAGGCTTACCATCCTGGAATCCAGTCTTCAGCAGCACCTGTAAAGACAAAGAAAGAACAGGTTAGCACTACGGTCTTCAGTGGCAGCGCATCTCTTACCTGGTCCATCGGCTGTCACCAACGCCTCGCGCTGCATTCCGGCATCTGAAAGACAAAGGCTTACCTACTCTTCGCATGCTCCGGAGGTCTTCGCACTGCATTCCGGCATCTGAAAGACAAAAGCTTACCAGCTCTTCGCACGCTCCGGAGGCCTTCGGCGCTGCATCCCGCATCTGAAAGACAAAAGAAGGTGCGTTTAAAGACATTGGGCAACTTTATTACTCACGTGCCATTACTCCTTCCCACACCGAATCCAGTGGGTATTCCAGCACCCTTCAGCTTCTCTAAAGCTCCGAACTTGTACCTGCAAGATAAAAGGGACAGTTAGTGCGCATCGTGAAGCAGGCTACAAGCGCTTACTTACGTGCTTCCAGGCGCTTCTATTCCTCACGCGGGTTCGATCCTCAACTCTCATCAGCCCACCATCCGCCATCGCCGGAACCCTACAAAACAAGAGATATCATTACAAAAGACTTTTAAGACATTTGAAGTGCCCAGAACTTACCGTTCGTGCAGTTAATGACGGACAGCAGTCCTCTGAGGTCAAGAGGCCTGCACCCTTATCTAGTGAAGAAACTGGTTACGGCACCCTGCCCCGAGGCAGATGGAGAGCTCGGCGTTCACTTACCTAAGGTGAGGGCGTTAACCTTTGGGGTTCTACAGGAGAAGAGAAAGGGAAGAGGAGAGAGGCACCCAATAACCCCAGTTCATTAATCCCATATTTTCTATCTGCAGACATCTTACTCTTCGAGTCAGACATACAGTGCACAGAGGTCCAGCCCAAAGAGCCAACCGTGTGTTACACATCACCTTTGAAGATACGGCATTCACCCAGTCAAGACCGGCGCCTCTGCGGGAATCAGGTGAGCGTTACAGAACACAAAGCCTACCGCAAAACTCCCACCCAGGCGCTATGGAAACCTCGGATACCGAGCAGCTAGCCCAGTTACTTGGGGAACTAAGAGCAGAAGTGCATGCAGCCCGTCAGGAAACGAGTGCTCTAAGAAGGGAACTGATTATTTCCAAGGAGCGAACAGACGATCTCGCTAGACAATTGCTACAGTCACAAGCCGGACAAACTCCGTTACCCGCATCAGGGGCAAATCTTCCTTCAACATCCTCTGCGAACCCAGTGCAGATCAACCTACCTGGGAATGTACCTCTGGCTCCGCCCGAACGATTTTCTGGTGACCCAAAGAGGTTTGCAGTATTTATTAATCAGTGCCGGTTGCACTTCTTATGCCGGCCAGCAGCCTTTCCAACTGATCAAGCTAAGGTAGCTTTCGTGCTTTCGTACCTTAGTGGCAATGCGGCAGACTGGTCGATCCCTCTAGTTAATCAAGATGATCCGGTTCTCCATGATTTTCAAGCTTTTCAGCTCAGTATGGAAAAACTGTTTGCAAGACATTCACAGGGGCAGGCCTTGGACAATGAGCTCCTTTCATTGCGACAGGGTAATCAAGACCTTTTGGCTTATATTGCGTCTTTCAACAGACTGATAGTGGAAACTCGATGGCCTGAGGATAAAAGGATTACGCTGTTTTATAGAGGTCTACGTGGAGAGCTCAAAGATGTGTTAGCCCAAGTAGTGAATCCCCCGCAAGACTGTTCGGACTATATTGACTTAGTCGTTCAAATTGACCACAGACTGCAGAACAGGAAGGCCGATCGTTCCAAGTTTGATGCTCGAGTATTTTCCAAACCACCAACTCCTACCAAAGGAGTAGACTCCGGGGAACCCATGCAAATAGGGGGCCTGAAAGGACCACTAACACAAAAGGAGCGGGAAAGGAGAAAACAGCTGCAATTATGCCTCTATTGCGGAAACTCGGGGCACTTTATTCGAGACTGTCCGGTGAAACCAGCCAAGAAGGCAGTAGGAGCTGCAGTTACCAGGGTCACAAACTCTGAGCAGGGAAACGACCTCGCCCGACAAGAATAGAGGTCCTCTTGCCGAGCGTTAAAACCAGTTCAGTGACCTCGCATTTCGTGATACCTATGGTCCTCATTAGCCCTGAACATCCGGATCGATTACATGCGATTGAAGCTTACGTCGACAGCGGTGCCATCGGCAATTATGTGGATCATGAAATGGTTTTGAGGATGAATCTGACTCTTTGTCCAAAGGCTGTAAAGGACGTCATTACTACGGTGGATGGTACGGAGATAGCCTCCGGACCAGTAACGCATACCACCCAAGAAGTGACGCTAGTAAGTCAAGATGGACACCATGAGAAGATCGTGTTCGATGTGATCAAAGCCCCTCAGTTCCAGATTATTCTAGGAATTCCTTGGTTAGAGAAGCACAATCCTCAGATCGATTGGCGAGCAAGAACGGTTCAGTTTCCAGAATGTGTCTCTACTTGTCACCCTCGACCTGGTGTTGCACTGGCAGCAATTTCCTCGGAGACTCCCCAGTTACCTCCTGAATGCCTAGAATTCCAAGATGTTTTCCGGAAGGATCAGGCTAACTCTCTACCTCCTCATAGGTCTTATGACTGCCAGATAGACCTGATACCTGGATCTACTCCTCCTTGTAGTAGAATGTATGCCCTCACCGAGCCTGAGAATCTTCACCTCCGACAATACCTGAATCAATACCTAGCGAATGGGTTTATTCGTCCTTCCAAGTCCCCTGCTTCCTCAGCTTTGTTCTTCGTTCCAAAAAAAGAAGGGGACCTTAAAACTTGTATAGATTATCGCGCCCTGAACCAGATCACCGTTAAGAATAGATATCCGTTACCTTTGATCCCTGAACTCCTGGACCAAGTCAGAAAAGCATGCATATATACAAAGCTGGATCTTAGAGGAGCCTACCACTTGGTACGAGTAAAAGAGGGCGATGAATGGAAGACGGCCTTCCGCACCAAGTATGGGCTATTTGAATATCAGGTCATGCCCTTCGGACTTTGCAATGCCCCGGCCGCCTTTCAATATTTTATGAACGATGTCCTCAGAGAGCTCATAGATGTGTGTGTTGTTGTTTACATTGACGACATCCTTGTTTATTCTTCATCGGAAACTGAACATCGGAAACACGTGAAAATGGTCCTCGAGAGATTGCGTCAACACAAACTTTTCGCTAAGTTGGAAAAATGTGTTTTCAACGTGACTGAAGTTGAATTCTTGGGATTCATATTATCACCTAGCGGAGTGCGTATGGATTCAAAGAAGGTCGATGCAATTCTCAAATGGCCATCGCCATCCTCCGTAAAAGGTGTTCAAAGCATGTTAGGCTTCGCTAACTTTTACCGCAGGTTTATCCCCGAATTCTCTCGAATAGTCCAGCCCATCACCGCCTTGTTAAAGAAAAACAAACGTTTTGTATGGTCTACCGAGGCGGAACAAGCTTTCCAGAATTTGAAGACTAGATTTATCTCTGCACCGATCTTAAAACATCCTCGCCCAGAACTCCCCTACATCGTTGAAACTGATGCTTCGAGCCTTGCCATGGGGGCAGTTCTATCACAAAAGGACCCAGTAACCAATCAGTTGCATCCCGTGGCATTTTGGTCCCGCAAATTCTCGCCTCCTGAAATCAATTACACTATTACTGATAAGGAACTTCTAGCTATCAAGTCCGCCTTTAAGGCTTGGCGGCATTATCTTCTGGGGGCCCGACACACCGTTACTGTGATTACAGATCACCGAAACCTGCAATATTTGAAAACCGCAAAAGCTCAATCCTCTAGGCAACTCCGTTGGGCACTATTCTTTGCCGAGTTTGACTTCATAATTACCTATCGACCTGGTACAAAAAACGGTAAAGCTGATGCCCTTTCTCGGATGGGAGTGGAAGAACATTTGATCAATCCTAAACCTGTACCTATCATTCCCGAACAAAGAATTCTAGGTGTAATCGCCACACAATCCATAGAGGAAGTTAAGGATAAAGCCAGGCTACTGGTAACTCCAGCAGACATACAGAATTGGCATCTGCAGGGAAAGGACTTTACGGTGAAGGACAACCTATTATATTTCCAAGAACGGTTATACCTGCCCAGCACAGATTTACAGAAAAAGGTAATCTCTTGTTATCACGATTCTTTAATGGAAGGACATCCCGGTATGACCAAGACCTCGGAAAAGATCAAGCGCTACTTCTGGTGGCCGTCTTGGAAAAAAGATATCAGAGACTTTATAATGTCCTGTGGAGTATGCGCCCAAAACAAGAGTCAAAAGGAAAAACCAGCAGGCCTCTTACGCCCTATTGACATCCCGCCTCGCCCTTGGCATACGCTTTCTATGGACTTCATCACCGATCTACCTCCATGCTCCGGATACAATACGATCCTAGTAATCGTGGACCTATTCTCCAAGATGGCGCATTTCATTCCACTCAAAGGCTTACCAACAGCAGCAACTCTGGCCCGAGAATTTCTCGAAAACATTGTCCGACTGCACGGTTTTCCTTCAGTTCTAATTTCAGATCGAGGTAGTCAATTTATTTCTCATTTTTGGCGAAGTTGCTGTCGGTCGGCTCAAATTGATGTGAGACTTTCGACCAGCCACCTCCCTCAAACCGACGGACAAACCGAGAGGACCAATCAAACTCTGGAACAGTATTTGCGCTGCATGCTACAACAAACTGAAAAAACTTGGAAAGATATCCTTTGGATAGCCGAATATGCCTACAATAACTCTGTCCACTCGGGAACTGGGAAGACCCCGTTTTTTCTTTTATAAGGTAGTCACCCTCGAACCTCGGAGTTGGATCCACTCCAAGATCTTGGAACACCAGCAGTAGACCACCTGCATTCTACAATCACCCAAGCCTTTAAGGAAGCCGTTTCTCACCTTCAAAGGGCTAAAGAACAATACAAGAAAGGAGCAGACCAACATCGGAAGGAAGCCCCCCAATATCAAGTAGGAGATCAAGTCTGGTTATCCACCAAATATCTACCTCTAAAAGGACCACGCCCATTCAACCCAAGATACCTTGGTCCCTATTCCATCACTACCATAGTAAATCCAGTAGCGGTCAAGTTGGACTTGCCCCCTCACATGAAGATACATCCGGTCTTCCACGTCTCTCTATTAAAACCCGTGCAACCTCAAACCCGACTAACTACATCTCCAAAACCTATTCTAGTTGATGGAGAACTCGAGTTTGAAGTCAAAAGCATCCTGGATTCCAAGATCTCCAAATCTAAACTATTTTACCTGATTGACTGGAAAGGCTACGGTCCCCAAGAAAGATCCTGGGAACCTGCAGAATATGTCCACGCGCCTCGTCTAATCAAAAGATTTCATCGAACATTTCCTAACAAGCCCAAACCCCCGGAGAAGCCCGGTTTGGGAGGGGCCTTGAGGGGGGGTGCTGTCATGATCTCTGCTTCCAAAAGATCAGGACTTGCCCGACTCCCTTGGAAGCAGACCCATAACCCCGGTTCCGAGTGCCAGCCAGTCCCAATTGGGACCTTTTGGACCCTGTCCTGGCGCCAGTGGCACCAGGCTCATAAAGATGCCCAGTCCCAGCGCTGGAAGCGCCGGGCTCATAATGCTTGGGTGGACTTACCTGCAGCAGACCATGCTGCTTACTTACCTGCCAGTTGAACCCCTGATCCTCTTCTGTTTGGGACTACTTTTCCTGTTGGGTGGGGCAGGAGCCCCTCCCTAGGTTCAGAACACTGGAACTCTTCTGGAAAGCAGGAACTCTTTTCTTACCTAGGCGTGGCTGTGGAAGGAGACACCTAAGCACTACAGGAGGCTATTTAAACCACACCCGATGGATGAATCTTGCTTTGTGTTATTCTGCATTCTCTGCAGCAGAACGCTCATCGTGTCTTCTGCTTCTGATCCTGGGCCTAAGGGAACAAAGGCTTACCATCCTGGAATCCAGTCTTCAGCAGCACCTGTAAAGACAAAGAAAGAACAGGTTAGCACTACGGTCTTCAGTGGCAGCGCATCTCTTACCTGGTCCATCGGCTGTCACCAACGCCTCGCGCTGCATTCCGGCATCTGAAAGACAAAGGCTTACCTACTCTTCGCATGCTCCGGAGGTCTTCGCACTGCATTCCGGCATCTGAAAGACAAAAGCTTACCAGCTCTTCGCACGCTCCGGAGGCCTTCGGCGCTGCATCCCGCATCTGAAAGACAAAAGAAGGTGCGTTTAAAGACATTGGGCAACTTTATTACTCACGTGCCATTACTCCTTCCCACGCCGAATCCAGTGGGTATTCCAGCACCCTTCAGCTTCTCTAAAGCTCCGAACTTGTACCTGCAAGATAAAAGGGACAGTTAGTGCGCATCGTGAAGCAGGCTACAAGCGCTTACTTACGTGCTTCCAGGCGCTTCTATTCCTCACGCGGGTTCGATCCTCAACTCTCATCAGCCCAGCATCCGCCATCGCCGGAACCCTGCAAAACAAGAGATATCATTACAAAAGACTTTTAAGACATTTGAAGTGCCCAGAACTTACCGTTCGTGCAGTTAACGACGGACAGCAGTCCTCTGAGGTCAAGAGGCCTGCACCCTTATCCAGTGAAGAAACTGGTTACGGCACCCTGCCCCGAGGCAGATGGAGAGCTCGGCGTTCACTTACCTAAGGTGAGGGCGTTAACCTTTGGGGTTCTACAGGAGAAGAGAAAGGGAAGAGGAGAGAGGCACCCAATAACCCCAGTTCATTAATCCCATATTTTCTATCTGCAAACATCTTACTCTTCGAGTCAGACATACAGTGCACAGAGGTCCAGCCCAAAGAGCCAACCGTGTGTTACACATCACCTTTGAAGATACGGCATTCACCCAGTCAAGACCGGCGCCTCTGCGGGAATCAGGTGAGCGTTACACTTCCCTTCAACTCCTTCTTCACATTAAACAAGGTTCCCCACTTTGCTACATGCACCCTCTAAAATCTACCTAGCTACACCCCCACCACTGCTTTCCAGCATCTTGCTGGATGGCTCTCTATGCGAAATCCCTCTTTCTGTAAGTCCTGTAATGAATAAGGAGTAAGATGCGGACACAGGGGTGTCATGGTGGTTGGCAAATACGTTTATTGGCCAAAATAAAAGCGGGGTTGGAGAAAATCCTATCTCACCCTAACTCTAAGAGGGGTTTCCCTGCCTCAATAAAACGAAATGGTGTCCATGTAAGAATGTCCTTTTGTAAAGTTCTCCATCTTGCGCCCTAACCTGCCCCTTACACGCTATGCCAATATAAAATGAAAAGGAAAATGTCTCTCAGCTGGCCACTCGCAGCTCTTTTCCAAAGTTCCAACATAACCTTTCAAAGAGAGGTGCTGAAAACAAACAAAGTTCCACAAGTCTCAAGGGGAACTTCCCTTCCCCTGAGTTTCTTCACATTTCTTAAATGTCACACTCTCTAGAGATATGGGCCTTCCCTTGGCCTTCTTCAGATTTCTACAGTTCACAATGTCAAGGGGTTTGACTCTTTCCTTGAGCTTTCCCAGATTCTGACAGTTCACAATCTTAAGGGGTGTGACTCTTCCCTTGAGCTTTTCCCAGATTTACACAAAGCCAAGAAGAAGTTCCACTTCTCTAAGCCTCTTGACAGCACCAGTGGAAATTAGTCTTTGGTCACAATATGGCTTAATTCCATTTCCATGGGGATTTACTCCCTTCCCCTGGATTCCACACACTTCAGAAATGTCAACAAGCATTAGGGATAGCCTCAGAGCTTCCTCTGTCTGTCTGGTACACTCTCCTATTGTCAGGGCTCGGCATGTTAATTTCACTGTGGGTCTGGTGCAGACCTTCCATGAACAGCATTATGCTGCCGAACCCCTGTGCAAACCTTCTACATGTTATTTAAGGAGGCTATTCCATCCTTATTGCAGGTGAAATGCCCAGGGACTGAGAAACACCAGGGAACTAAATTTCCAAGCAGGCCATGTGCCTCACGAGCCTTTCGGCAAGGGAAAAACCACACCCAACAGACTGCGCATGTGCGGGCTGCACCCGCGTGATCCTGCTTGCTATTTCGGCTACCAAAGGGAACGGATGTGTATTCCAGCGCTCCGCTTAGGACACACCTACGCGGGACATCAGCCCGTCTGAACACTCCACAGGCCCCGCGCCCATAAACAGGTAAGTGCCTTACTTCAACTTTGTGTGAGGAACATAACTAATCCATTTTGGGAGCATGTTTATTATGATTATGTGGTGAAGACCGCAGCGCATGTCAGACACTAATCTGCATGCTGAATGCATTCCCTGGAGTGACTGTGCTTAATGAACGTTCTACGTTTACTGCTTTCTGGGTGACGGCAACCTGGAACGTACGAGCTCCGAAGTTGCTAACGGAGAACCATAGAAAACACAAGTGCTGAGCCTCGGGAGAAAGCAACCCCCGGGCCGTGCGCTCTCCCCGCTTGTGATCGCCCTTTACACTGGGTAAAGAGCAAAGTTGCTATTAACGCAGAAGCTAGCTCAGCTCCCGCTTATTGTTGTTTTTGGCATTTTCCAGCAGAGTTTCATCACAGAACATTCAGGACTTCCCGCACTGCAAAAAAGGACCTAGAGCTACGATCCGCAGCTAAGACCATTTCCTTGTTTTTGTTGCTACTTTGAAGTATCTGTAAACATGCATAGTGTTATGTGTTAAGTGATTACCACGTGTTCACGTTATATCTTATCTGCATGAAAGCAATGCAGGAAGCAGTGCAGTAGCAGTCTCAGTTAAAGCCTAAGTGAAGGCACAGTTGAAGGCATTGGTTAGAGCTCCAGGCAAAGCTCTGCAAGTGTGGTTAGCGGCTCCACTACAAAGACTTCCTATATATGTTCTAAGTGAGTGTGCTGTGAGTGTGTGGTATGACAGGGTGGAGAGTACAACCACAGCACAGCAGACCAGCGGCAGACGCTGAGGAGCATGTTACCCTAATTTCCCCTAACCCATCCACAACTTCTCCTTAACCCTTTTTTCAGTTACCCTGCAACCCTCAACCCATCCAACCAATGGACCCTAACCCTCTTTCCCTGGCGGGTCGCGGTTTGCCTGTGGTTTATACCAGTCCAGGTCCAAGACCTTATGGGGAGGCAGGAATTTGTGCTGCCTCTGCTCCAGTCAAGATCGCTAGCAGTCCTAACACCTATTAAGCTTTCAATGATTTGTATCAACACAATTGGGGGCAGGTCCCAGACTCGCAATCCTTCTGCCTGGTACACTCTTCTGCCAGTACTTTCTTGTCTTGCTTATATGTATTTGGGTGTGGCTCCGAGACTTGCCATCCTTATGCCTGGTGTACTCTCCTGCAAGGGCTTTTCTTTTACTTGCTTATATGTATTTATAAGAGACTGGTTCCGAATACCTCGCATTTGGTATGTGAAAAAGGATAAATATCTGCACAGTGTTCTGGTGGGTTCAGTGGTATACGGCCCTCATATACGGATGGATATGAAACCCAGAGACTAACAGGCCAAACAACCAATCCAAGACTGGAAAATACAGGACCATTCAACCACGGCCTATACAGGATTCAACACCCATAGACATCCGATCTCACATACCACCAACATAGCCTTGATAAAGACCCCAGAAGTCAAAACACGTGTTGGCTGACCACAAATTAGTCTATGGGCCTCATTACGACCCTGGCGGAAATCGAAAAACGATGGCGGAAATGCAATACCGCCATCGAATAGCGCTCGGTGCGATCATGACCCGTCACCGCAAAGTACGATGCCATTAGCGACACCGTAGTGAACGCCAACGCTAACTGCACCAAGTACGCGCGCGCGCGCCATGCCAAACCGTAATTACCACCATGGCGCAACGGTACGCGAATTCTGACCCTAGCGGACATGCACCTAACGCCATCAAGCACGGCGGAAAGTACCATTCCGCCATGGTGAGAAGTACGGCATCGCGAACCAACCGTAAACGGCCCTACTGAGTGCCTGTACACCGCTCCCTGGCCACATTGTACAACTCCCCGTAGGTGCAATGAAGTCACACAATGCAACCAGTGAAATGTACTAGTCATCCATGCCTGCCAACGAACAAATGAATCTCAAGAGGGGCCAATGGGAGCTGCAGGGCACAGATGACACGAATACAGAAGCTATACAAATGGACATGACCTCAGTCTCCCACCAAGAAACGCACGCAAACACAGGCACCTGTGACCAGCCATATTCCGATAATCACATCATTCCACCAATCCAACTGGCTGACCGGCATCTGTTACACAAAAGCTAATCCCCCGCCCCTGAGCATGACATCATCAAAAAAGTCATATTGGCAGCCCTTATCCCTGACCTCACTGGGCTTCGTAGGCAAACGCGCCCAGCACAGTACCACGCAACTATACTCCGAAGCTGGAACCCAATGCAGATCTCCTCACAATACATCGCTCCCCAAATAGGAATATGCCACATCACTTGCAAAGAAGAACGCTACACGGTTCATATCAGAATAGAAATTTAATGCACAACAAATTCACCAAGCCCATACAGCCATTAGGCCATGAACTCCAAAATACATTTCACCATTGTGGGCTGCATCCGCAATAAATGACCAGCTTCTTCTTGTGTGACGCCCTGTTCCTTCATGGTACACAGGGGCTACATTCTCGTACGAAAAGGCAACATGGAAGCGCCTAGAACCGCAGGGCCGTCCCAATAGGGAGGCACTAGTCCAGCTGAAAGGCCGAAATGTTGCTCCTAGCCACTAGTACTGCGTAAGGGCATGTGGCCCATTGGCGATCGTCCCATAAGATCGTAATGCTGCTCCACTGATTAACACGAAGCAGCAGGTGTCGGGAGTAAAAGCCATCTGCAGGAGTGGCATACAGATGGCAGTGGCAAAAGGGGAGGAGATACCTGTCACCCAAATGAAATGAAAAAGAATAGTATGGCCATCAGAACTACATTTGAATTACTCACTTCAATGATCACACCAAATCCACAGCCATATGCATGCTAGCCCACTCCAAAGGATCATCACCACCCAAAAACCACTTGCGAATCATAACTATCTATATCGAGGTGAAAACACTATCACAAACGAGTGTACCTGTGCATGCGTCTGTTAAAACAGAATCCATCAGATGGGATTGGTAACGTGCATAGACACAAGTGTCTGAAGGCGCGCCGAGACAGGGAGGGCTCAACAAGGCCAGATAGACGATGGTCCCACTATGGCAGCCCTGCATCACATAGCGCAGGGGAGGCGGATAGATTCCAAGAAGCCCTGTACATGGCAAACTCTGTATCAAATCATCTGTCCATGCATCCATACATCATTCCCTCATCCCGTAATGAAAATGCCTGTTTCCATACTCACATAACATGTGAAATTTCCATTGAGTCTGTGCGTTATGCAGCCTGCAAAATCCACTGTGCCCCAGCCCGTAATTCCAGTGTTGTGAAGTAACATGTATTTGGGAACGTCCGGCCTTATCGCCCACTTCGCTATTGCGCATCCCAAACTATTCATATCAATCATTGCATCCTCGCCATGGCCCCTGTCCCAAGGACATTGAACAATAGAACGTTATATTTGCAGTCAGACCTGTGGGCATCTCCTCGCCGCTAGCTGAAAACCGAAAGCGCCGCCCTTCGAATTCCTCATTTGCAACATCACGTCGAAAAGGCATCTGTGGCCGCTTGAAATCACAAATTAATCCATCTAGTGCGGCTGTGTGTGAAAATGGCAACTGCCTTCACTCACAAATGGGACGCCACGCCCGTCGGTGAACCTCGGTACAGTGTTGCATGAGGGTCCACCGTTACTCGAGTACTACGTTCCACTGACCCTTCACAAGTCTGTTCGCGACTGCAAAGATAGTATGTGAAACAATGGGACCATAGCAGAATGTACATATCAACCAATGTTACACTGCCATCGGGTACAAATACATGATTGTAATAGCAAGATGCCATTCTTCGAATTGCAGCGTTGTGTGCGGGACGTGCTCGCCCAAAGGGGAGAGCAGCTTGCACAGGTGGAATGAATCACCACAGGTGGAGGCCATACAGCCTGAAAACACATAAATTGCACACCCAGCCTCCTCCCACAACCACACCCACTCCGAAATGCTACCGGCAGGACTAGCTATGTTGGCCCTGGGGGACCTGATAGCACTGCAAGTACTCCAACTTCAAGAAGAAGACGAACACCAACTACAACCGGCCGCACGGAGGAGACGCAGGAGGAGGAGGAGGGCAAGGCAGGGCCAGCAAGGGCCGCCAGCACAGCCACTACCACCACGCAGGCAGCCCGCAATCCCACGCCTCCGAGCACATCCGTTCAACCTCACTGATGAGCAGATCCACACCCTCTACCGTTTGGACCGGGACACCATAACCGCCATTGTGGACATGACACAGGCTGACCTTGTCAGCATGATAGATAGCCCTGTACATGGCAAACTCTGTATCAAATCATCTGTCCATGCATCCATACATCATTCCCTCATCCCGTAATGAAAATGCCTGTTTCCATACTCACATAACATGTGAAATTTCCATTGAGTCTGTGCGTTATGCAGCCTGCAAAATCCACTGTGCCCCAGCCCGTAATTCCAGTGTTGTGAAGTAACATGTATTTGGGAACGTCCGGCCTTATCGCCCACTTCGCTATTGCGCATCCCAAACTATTCATATCAATCATTGCATCCTCGCCATGGCCCCTGTCCCAAGGACATTGAACAATAGAACGTTATATTTGCAGTCAGACCTGTGGGCATCTCCTCGCCGCTAGCTGAAAACCGAAAGCGCCGCCCTTCGAATTCCTCATTTGCAACATCACGTCGAAAAGGCATCTGTGGCCGCTTGAAATCACAAATTAATCCATCTAGTGCGGCTGTGTGTGAAAATGGCAACTGCCTTCACTCACAAATGGGACGCCACGCCCGTCGGTGAACCTCGGTACAGTGTTGCATGAGGGTCCACCGTTACTCGAGTACTACGTTCCACTGACCCTTCACAAGTCTGTTCGCGACTGCAAAGATAGTATGTGAAACAATGGGACCATAGCAGAATGTACATATCAACCAATGTTACACTGCCATCGGGTACAAATACATGATTGTAATAGCAAGATGCCATTCTTCGAATTGCAGCGTTGTGTGCGGGACGTGCTCGCCCAAAGGGGAGAGCAGCTTGCACAGGTGGAATGAATCACCACAGGTGGAGGCCATACAGCCTGAAAACACATAAATTGCACACCCAGCCTCCTCCCACAACCACACCCACTCCGAAATGCTACCGGCAGGACTAGCTATGTTGGCCCTGGGGGACCTGATAGCACTGCAAGTACTCCAACTTCAAGAAGAAGACGAACACCAACTACAACCGGCCGCACGGAGGAGACGCAGGAGGAGGAGGAGGGCAAGGCAGGGCCAGCAAGGGCCGCCAGCACAGCCACTACCACCACGCAGGCAGCCCGCAATCCCACGCCTCCGAGCACATCCGTTCAACCTCACTGATGAGCAGATCCACACCCTCTACCGTTTGGACCGGGACACCATAACCGCCATTGTGGACATGACACAGGCTGACCTTGTCAGCATGATAGATAGCCCAACCGCCATCCCACCCCTACTGAAGGTGGTGTCTGTACTCCACTTCCTGGCCACAGGCACCTACCAGCACACAGTCGGACAGTTGCATGGCATATCACAGCCACTGTTCTCACGGACACTATTGCAAGTGCTCGATGCCCTCCTGCAGCACGCAGACGACTACATCTCCCTACCACGCTCGGAGCAGGAAATTACCAACACAAAAGTGGGATTCCATGCACTTGCCGGCATACCGGGTTGCATTGGTGCCATCGACTGCACCCATGTGGAATTGGTCGTCCCACATGCCATGGAGGCCCAGTACCGCAACCGAAAACAATTTCATTCTCTGAATGTACAAATGGTGTGTGACTCCAACAGGATCATTACACATTGTTGTGCCCGATTCCCTGGATCAACCCATGATTCTATGGTCTTGAGGAACTCTACAATACCACGCTACATGGAGCGACACGCAGGGAACAGATCCTGGCTACTCGGTGAGTCTCATTTCAAGCATGATGATGTGGGGTATGTGATGCGGCAATGACCTGGCAGGAAGGGGGGGGGTGCGTACGTAGCAATGGCATTCCTCAAAATTCCTTTATTGTCCACATACAGGTGATGCCGGGTATCCACTGAAGAGATGGCTCCTCACACCAGTCCGGAACCCACGGGACCAGCATGAGGAGGACTACAACCATGCCCACTCACGTACCCGTGTAGTCATAGAACAGGCATTCGGCCTACTGAAGACTCGTTTCCGCTGCCTCAGCAGGTCTGGCGGGGCACTCCTGTACCGCCATGTGAAGGTTGCAAAGATGGTCATGGCATGTGTCATGCTCCACAACATGTGCGTACGTAGAAATGTGCCCATGCCCCCTGACGCAGAACTGCAAGCACCTGAAGATGGTCATGATGAGGGTGGGGATGTGGCAGCACCTCAAGGAGTCTGCGAGGCACAGGAGGGCCGTGACATTCGTCAGCATCTCATAGATGCATGCTTCTAGCACTCACGCCTGGTGGCTGATACATGGACACGGGACTCGTGGCACTGTGAGAGTCTGGAACATGCACAATATGGACTGTACGCCTATAATGGCCTCGTACACAAAGATCAATGTCCACACATCTCATTGGATGATCGTGCATTGTTTATGGCATATGTGATATCATGTTAAACACCCTATCGACCCGCCACCCAAGTGAGCCCAACACACCCCCTCCACCCTCCTACCTCCCCCCCGAACACCAGTGTCCAAAGATGCTCATTGTCAGTGGGCAGTCGCTATTGCAAGCCCCCTCTCCGGGTATCAGGGGCACCCCTGCCTGTGGAGCGCAGGTTCCTCCCAGATCTACGTTGGGGGCTGCCCTGGACGGAACTTGCAACGGATAATGTCTCTGCCTGCTCACGTCCATGCATGTCCCTAAGGGTTTGTGAGAGCTCAGTGAGCACACGGCGCACTGCGGCAAGTTCGGCACATACGTCTTTGGACGTCGCATGCAGTTCCCCCCTCAGGCTCTCGGTGCTTCTCTCCATTTGTACTCTCATGCTCTCGGTGCTACTCTCCATTTGTGCCCTTAGTGTCTCTGTACTTCTCTCCATTTCTGCCCTAAGTGTCTCAGTTGATGTTTCTATGTCTGCCTTAGTGCCCCCACATTCATCGGCATGGTCCTTGATGAGCGTGGCCAGTTGCTGCTGTTGCACGATTACCTGGTCGAGGGACTGTTGCCTCTGCTGGGCCATGGCCATTTGCGGTGGTGTCACAGAGTGGCTGATCACCTCATGTTGCCTTGCCACAGGGCTTGTGGGGGATGGCCAGTCGTCGTCTTGTGGGTGCCCCTGCGTGGTATCCTCATGGTGTACGGGATGGAACAGACAGGGGGATTGAGACAGGTCATGGATGGATCTAACTTCGACATCCCCGTTTTCTGTGTCGGAGCATGCTGCCATTAATGCAGTGTCACCTATGGTGCTGCTGCCACCAGAAGCAGTGCCTACTGTGGCATCCATTGGGGGGACCTGTGGTGGTGCTGTTGTGGGCATGCTGGCTGCTGGGGTGCCTGTTGGAGTTCCCTCCTCTGTGCTGCCACTTGATTTGTGCTGCTTCCGTGTCTTGATGCGTGCAGCTGAGGTGGAGGGTCTTTGGCCGTTGGTCTTGGCCCTCTTTGCAGGTGTGCTGGTAGGGGTGTCCTGGAGCTCGTCGTTTGACTCGGACCCTGTGGTGGGGTAAAGGAGGGCGAGCGTTATTAATGGGTCTGTGGAAATTGGAATGGCAATGTATCACATGCATTGGGGTGGTACCTGAGGGTGATTTGGGTCGGGGCCTTGGAGGTGGTTTCATTTGTGTGTGGAGTGAGGGTGCAGTTGTTTTGCAGCCTGCAGTTAGGGTGTGCCTGCTGCGCGTGTAGAGGGTGTTTTTAGGATTTTTAATTATTTATGTATTTGATGTGAGTTTTAAAGTGTGCTATCAGGCCTATGTATGTGGACGTTCTCCTGGACATGTGTTACTGTTGCACTATGTGGACACGTGGTACTTCACATGATTGGACATTGTGGTTTTGGCATTGTTTTATTTGGGACACCTACCTGATTCTTCGGATGTCTGCACTCCTTTCTCCATCCCTCCGACTCCCTCTATGCTCTCCATTCCAATGGTGGAGGCACAGATTTCTTCCCAGGGGGTCAACTTGATGGGTGATTCCGATCCTCCCCCGGTAGCTGTGGCAATGTTGCGGTTGGCAGAAAGTATGCTACGGACGCGTATCCGCAGGTCGTCCCATCGCTTTCTGCATTGCTGTGGGTTGCGGGGTGCGGTCCCCACCGCACTTACCCGCTGTGCCACCAGGGCCCATATGGCCTTCTTGTTCGCAAGTGCCGTCCTGGTCATTTGCGTGGAGAAGACGGCGGCAGCATTCTCCTGGAGGGTCTCTGTGAGCACGGTGAGTTCCTCACGGGAGAAGTGGACCTGCCGCTTGCGGTCGCACGCTTTCTTCGATACTTTTCCCATTTTTCTTGGTTTCACTAGGGTGGATGACGGGTTGGGATGTGTCTCAGGGTAGTATTTTTAATGGTTGTGTGGAATTTGTGGTTTTATAGGTGTACGGCGTGATGTTTCCTGTTCCGGGACCATGCTTTTACTTCCGTTTCTGTATATTTCCCGTCACCGTACTTTCCGGTTGGCGCTCACTGCGGTGTCCGCTAAGATGGGTGGCGGTATTGCACCTAGGGCGCCGTACGGCGGCGGTGTGGGCCGTTTTGGGGTCATTTCCGCCATCGCGGACTTTGCACTTCCGCCATGGCGTGGTGCTCGTGCCCGATGGGTCGGAATGAGCCGCACTTTGCTCCGTCGTGCAATGGCGGAAACGCTATTTACGCTATGGCGGTCCGGTCGGTTGATTTCCGCCAGGGTCGTAATGAGGGCCTATGTGTCTTTTTCTAAATAAATACCACTGAACCCACCAAAACACTGTGGATATTTATCCTTTTCCACATACCAAGTGCGTGGTGTCCGGGAACCAGTCTCTTATCTATAACAAAGGAGATGTGGGCGCCACCTCCAACTACCCGTGATCTTGCAGCTATACAACCAACCCACCCTAACTCAGAGCGAAGCACGAGAGTATACCAATACTAGGGCCCACCTGTTTTCTTATATGTATTTAGGTGCGGGTCCCAGATTTGCAATCCTTAAGCCTGGTATACTCTCCTGCCAGGGCTTTCTTCCAAGGAACAACTTTCCTTCTTTATCAATGTTCAAACAGTTCCAAGATTGGCTATTTGGTTTCTTTATACATTGGATCCTCAAACCGATCTCATTTGCCTTGGTTTCTCTTAACAAATGTCTTGGTATCCAGCTCCCCTGTGCGTGCTCACTTAGTTCCAACAATTGTGTTCTACCACTGCGCAAAACAGGCCACAAAGTGCCCCGGCATCCCAACTTCCCTCTATGGTCTCACTGGCTTCACTTGCCAGCATCGGCGTCCTTCGTGGTCTTCGGTTCTCCCAGCGTCTTGTTCCCAGAACTGACAGTCGTCTCGTCGGCTCACCACTTCCGATGATGACTCAGACTTCCCTCTACAGTTTTGCCTGCTCACAGCATTCAAACAACCTTTGTCCCGCTTCCGAGCTTACTCTGACTGCGCCTCCAGCAGTTTTCTCTCTCCATGCTGCAGCTTGCTTCCAGCGGGTTTTCCGACTCGCGTAGGAGGTAGTGAGACTACATCTTTTCCAATGCTTGGCACTTTTGAATGTCGTGGCACCTATCGAATTCTACCAACAACTAGACCACTTCTTTTGCTTCTCGGCCTGAGCAATCTTCATTGCTGTAGTCCTCCTCCTCATCTGAGTATTGTCAGACATTTTCAAAAAAGTATATGAAAGAGTTTTGCTATTAGTCATGACTCAAAGTTCTTGTCTAACATTACAATTTACCATGGAAGATTGTGGAATTACGGGGGTGCTATCAGGCTCTAAGGAGAAATGGGGATACCATGTTTCACCTAGCGAGTCCATTTCACTCCCATGAGGGTTGTCTCCCCTCATGTGGTCCTCGCTCAGGTAGCTACCCCCAGGGTCAGGATCAGGTAGCTTCTGCCTTTCCCTGGGCCCATGAGGAGAGACCTTCCCCGGGAAAGGAGTGCTGACATTGCTAGATTCACCACATACCCTGCCCCAAATGTCACTGGTTTCTTCTGTGTCTATTGGGAAACAGGAAAGGTAATCTATGTTCCCTTGGTGTTTTCCTTTCCTGTGTTCTATACTAACACAAGGTTTATAGTGAAAATGTCAACTGCAAAAATGTCGACTGCAAAAATGTCCCAAAAAAATTTCAAATGTGTTTTTTTTTTAATTTAAACCCCCCCAACCCGCTGTTTATTTTTTATAGCTAAACCCGAAAAAACATAGAAATAAAAAAATAAACATTCGATTTTTTTCGACATTATTTTTCCCGACATTTTTGTTTTCGACTTTTTGCAGTCGACATTATAACTGCACACCCTAAAACAATTGGGTTGTAGGTCTAGGAACCAGCGCATGACTCTAGCATTAGTGTCCTTCTGGAGACTGATCCATGTTAGAGGGGAATCATCAGTGATCAACCAAATTGTTCATCCATTAAGGTAGTACCGTAAATAAGCACAGCCCATTTTATAGCTAGGGCCTCAAGTTCATAGTGTCTCTCCATAAGAAAGAGCTTTTGGCTAGTGTAAAGAATAGGGTGTTCAATGCCCCTAACGCAACCTAGGATGCGTCTGCCTGCAGTATGAAGTCCTTATTGAGGTCGGCCACCTTCAGAACCGGTTCACTACAAAGAATTTGCTTGAAGGTGTTAAACCAAGCTTGGTTTTCCTGCTTCCATTTCAGTTTTTGGGGCTCAACATTTTTTTGTTGGTAAGACAAGCTGTGAGAGAAGAATAGTTGGGTATACATCTTCTATAATAATCCACTAACCCAAGGAAGGCTCTCAAATCCCTTTTTGTTTATGGTGTTGGTGTTTCCTGTACGGCCTTTACTTTCTCACTTTGGGGTTGGAAAAGTCAATTTCCAGCAAAGAAGCCAAGGTATTTTACTGCCGATTGGGCAAGGTGGTACTTTTTAGGGTTAGCAGTAAGACCTGCCTTTCTTAGGTCTTTTATTATTTAATAAAGATGGTACATGTGGTCACTCCAGGCTTTACTATGGATGACAATGTCATCCAGATAGGCTCCACAATGTGCGGAATATGGATGGAGTATTTGATCCATGAGCCTCTGGAATGTGGGGGGTACCCCATGGAGTCCGAATGGGAAATACCTTGAATTGAAATATTCCTACGGGGTGGAGTAGGCTGTTTTTCCTTTGTACTCTGGGTTCACTGATACCTGTCAATAGCCCTCTGTCAGATCAATCGTGGACAGGTAAACAGCAGAGCCCAATTGATCAATCAGGTTCATCAATTCTGGGTATGGGATGATTGTCGAAATGAGACACTCCGTTAACCTTTTGAAAATCGATACAAAACCTCCATGATTGATTGGGCTTTGCAACAAGGACTATCGGAGAGGACCAGGGACTCTGAGATGGTTCTATGATATGATGGGCTAACATCTTCTCCACCTCGTGTACGACTATTTTTCGGGTCTCGGGAATTCTACAGGGTTTCAGGTTGATAACCTTCCATGGAGGTGAACGTATATAATGAAAAACTCCTTTTACCCTTCAAAGCTCACTCAGACCTGCCTAGTCTCTGGGCTTAGCCCACATATTATGGGTTTCCACGCTCTTCTCTGCGACTCTGGGGAAGAGCATGGAGTCTCCGGGTTTCTGGCTGTCCCAGCAACTCCACCCACACCTCCATGTGATTGGCTAGAAACAAACTGCTAGTAGCCAATCACATGGAGGTGGGGGCGAGAGTGCCTGTGTGTGATGTCTGTGTGGGTGCTGTCATTTCAATTAACAAACAGCCATATCAGGCGTAAGACCTTTTTTTAAAAGTCGACAGGGCTGGTTGGCAAAAGTGGGCGTGATGGTGGCAAGGGTCTTAAGTGGATGTGGGTGGGGCGTCGTGTGATGCAAATCTCTGTGGTTTCCTTTTTGAAATGTAGGCAGGAATTGTCATGACGTCATATCAGAACCTTTTATTTCAGGACAAAAGTGCACTTCGTATTTTCTTAAACTGCACCAATGATCCACACTGTGCAAAAAGCAGGAATGGGAGCATGGGGCTAGTTCTGTTCTTTTCTTTCAGCCCCAGGTGTTTGATACCCTACAGGACACCACCTCTTTATTTATTTATTTGGATTTATCAAGCGCCCATCGGCCCGGAGGCATATGTTATGGGATAGCATTAAGGACGGGTCCCCTTTTCATTGCCTATGTTTTCTTCAGTGTTTTAGTGCCTTTTTTATTATTTAAATTAAGTAACACAAAAAAGGTCCTGGGTTGTTTTAGACATGAAATGAAAAGAACCACTTTCGTTGGTTGTTACAGCAGAATATGCATTCATATACCTTCTCCCCCTGCACCCCAAGCAGAAGCAGATAAAGGTGCTTCGTTTACTTTGGCTGCCGAGTTGCCAGTGCTCAAAGGGGCAATTGTTCACCTGGTCAATAAGTAAACCCGCCTTAATGAAAGTGGTCGCTTCTGCTCACATAGAAGCTCTCGGTTTCTCCAAATGAGAGATCATCGGTCACTCATTGCACAGCTATGTTTACTCCACAGCCGGTTAAGTTAGCATTTCCACTCGGTCATTCGTTGTGTGGACTTTGCTTTCTGTTCAACCTGGCAGTACTTTGGCCTCCTGGCTGCCTCCTTCAGGCCAGCACTTATTCTCTGCCACTTCAGGGAGCGGAGCCGATAAGTTGGTCGCTCTACAGGTCATTTTGAAAAGCCTGTCTGAAAAATAAGCAGCATTGGCATAAACGCACAACTATAAAATGGCAGAAGAGACCAAAGTGGAGTCACTTCAGCTGAAAGAAAAGGTTGGTTGTGCAAACAACGGGTTTGTCGCAGAAGACGGTTTAGAGGAAAAGGAAAAGGATGGCAAGAGCCCAGCGGATCCCCCTGAAGCCTGTGCCCTCGGGATCCAGGATGCTGCATGCCAGGAGATGAGCTTCGCTGCCGTGAGGCCCTATGCCGGGATGCCCAAAGAGGTCCTGCTCCAGTTCTCTTCCCAGGCGCGTTACCGGGTCACCAGGGAGGTCATCTTCTGGCTCATAATCGCAGGCACGCTGGCAATCATCGGCTCGACAATTGCAATCATCGCCTTGTCTCCAAAATGCCTTGACTGGTGGCAAGCGAGCCCTATGTACCAGGTCTACCCCAAATCTTTCAAGGACAGTGACATGGATGGCATGGGTGACCTAAAAGGTAGGTACAAAGCATGGTTGGGTTTCTGCCTTGTGGTTTATGGTCGGCCTGCAACACTTTCACTGCAGTATGTGTATTTGGGGTTTTCCATAGCGTGAAACTAGCTAGGAAGCAAAGGAGAGCTGTACATGTCATTGGGGTGGGCATATGAGATAAGCCTGGCATGGTATGTTCCGGGCCATGGGGGTGGGATGCGATGTGGCAATGCAAGGGGCTTTGGTGGCACCTAGGTATTGACTGAAGAGTAAGGTTTTCATCTTGATTGGCATGGGGACAGTGTTCCAGCCAGGGGTGTTGCTAGGTCTGGAAAAGATCTAGGGCTACACTAATGTCGGGATTGTCGGGACTTGAGGCTAGCTAGCCTTTTGGTTGTAGAGCCTGAGATTCTATCCGGGAATACAACCAAAAGACCCGAGGTTATAGCTCCCTAAACACCCCCTCCTTCCCTCCTCAGCAACGCCTCTGGTGCCAGCACTTCAGTTGCATGGAGATTGTTCTGGCATTGCCTTGCAGCGGCTTATGCAGGTTTAAACTATCCCAAGGCTATGCTGCATCCCTGTCATATTAATTGGAATCGGGAGACTCGCACAAAGTCGAAATTGACCATTGTTTTCTATATGAAGGGAAATCTGTATTACCACAGAGCCATTCATTTTAAAGTGCGTCACAAGTGAATGCCTTTTAATGGGTGTGCTCATCAATATAACATCATATTGAAACCAGGATGTGTGTGGGAGTATATTAGAAAGGAATGTGACTAATAGTTTACTGCACCTCCTTGGTGACCTTCTGTTATCAGAAGGTCACCAAGCAACTGGCGACTTTGGGAGATGAGCGTTATCTGAGGGCCTGACATCAGCGAGGTATCCACTAAGGCTGGGCCTAGCTATGCCACCTTCAGAGGGAGCCTATCCAATAGCGCGGGTTTTTGTTCCTTTTAGAAAATGTATTTACGCGACTGCCACTGGTTCAAACACATCGACTCTCACTTCATTTCAGGTTTAACTTATACATTAAAAAAAAATGAACCTAATTTTTATTTTTTACTTTAAGACCTACGAAAACTATTTTGATGGCTCACCTGTTTTGTGAATCACAAAATGATTAGTGTGTTTTGTAATAATTAGATCATGTGTCATTTAATACTTTTCTTTTTACGTTAACCAGACTACCATATTTTATACAGGCTCAAATGTGATTATGTTTCAGAGGTAGTTAATTGGCTGTCGAAGATGCTAATTATGAAGAATTCTAACTCGCGCAACATCAGTATGTACGATTACGGCTGATTAATTTGAATGACATGGGTTTAAAACAGGGCACTTAATATTTCCATAGCCTTCATAATAATGGTAACCCGCCCTTCTTAGTTATAAGGCTTTTTATACGAAGTGTGTTATGTAGAACATGCATATATATGTAAATATTGTCACCAAATTCATATCGCACGCATTTTATCAACCTCAGAATGATGAAAGCTTGAGTGAACCGACCCACCGATCACGCTCAATTATCGGCAGCGAGCCCTCTATTTACGGATTACGTATTTGCAAGAGGGAGCAAGTATTCCTTCGGCCCAAAAAAACGTATTTTAAAGCTATTCTGGTGATGTTAAAAATAAAAATGCCTGCGCGTGACGGTAAATTCCATATAGAGTTATGTAATGCCATGTTATGCTATAGTTATCCTGTACTATGCTTTGCTCTGCCGTTTCGTGGTGTTATGTTGGACTTGCTGTGTAGCCTCTTAGGGCACATGGGGCAGGCTTCTGGGTTATGGGTGAGAGTCTCTCACAACTGTCTATTTCAAGGAGGTCTGTGGATGAAGGTGTACTTCCCTGGGAGAGCATCCAGACACAATTATCTGGTTTCCTCCCTGCCCTGCCACATCGTCATCTCTCACGCTCCGTCGTTTTCTCTCTCTCTCTCTCTCTCTCTCTCTCTCTCTCTCTCTCTCTCTCTCTCTCTCTCTAGTTCGCAAGTTCTCAAAAAGTAGATACACTGTGAACTGTGTGCAACAAAGATCTGGTAACTAGAGAGGAGCGGATGGGGCAGGATGCAAACTCCATTCCTACCTGAAGGAAAGTGCTGAGGGTTATGGGAGCCATGACAGTTTTGATTCAGAGAAAGAGCTGGCTGAGATATGAAGACCCTGGGTGCTTATTTTATCTTCCCTGCTTTGTCTCTCAAACGTCACTCTGAGTCTCTCAGGGGCTGCGCTCAGCACGTCCTGCAACCTTTCCGCAGAGGGGCAAAGAAAAGCATTTGCCTGGCATTATTCAAGCAATTGGGTCAGGGTCCCACAGCACACACGCCCAGGGACCAAGAACACACCTTTGCACCTGCCCATCCCCACATGTGGAGCTAAGTAGCTCCAAAGCATCAGATTCTGAAGGATGCTGAAAACCTGCAGAGGGTTCTTCATGAGGTAGTCGATGAGATGAGGATTTGTCCAGATGAGAGGTGGAGGGAGGATTCTTCAGAGCGCACCACAACGCGGGGTACACCTTCCCTTGGCCTAAAAAGGGTGCAACTGCTGCAGGAGGGAGAGGAGAATCTTGCTGACAGTGAAAGAAAGGGGGTCTGAAGGGAGGAGGATTGGAATAGGGTATGATGACAATCCCAACAGACTGAAATCTCATATTCGCAGTATGCCCAGGGCCTTACCAGGTATCGATACAGAATAAACAATAGGCACTGTACTGGACGATTCATCGCAAATAAGAATGAGAGTGGCAACCCCTGAAGCAAGGATTGTGAAGGCTGCCCACATTAAGTTTCACATCATGACTGAAGCTATGGCAGGCAAATGGTCAATGTGTTCTCTGGAGCAGGGTGCATCATCCATTGTCTTAGGGTTCCCCAGTTCACAAAAGAAAAATAGCAGATTTTCAGAATTGCAGGCTGTCACGAATCCCCAGATGTCACTACTTCCCTAGGTGGAGCCACTTGCCATGAGGCCAGGGAGGTGAGACGGCCCCTGGGGGTGGTACTCAGTGGGTGGATCTCATGGGGAGGGAAACCCCATATGAGACTAGTGACGACCTGGGGAGAACATGGTATGACCGTAACCGACCTTACCCTAACACACCTTATTATACCCATCACACCTACAGTATCCCTAATATTCCTATATGTTTTTATAGATCTATCAGTATAGGAAGTACTGGAACGAGGAAGAGTGTAGGCTCGATAAAGGGAGTGTATCCTATAAACACTGAGACGAAGGAGAAACCAATCAACCCACTGGAAGATCTCCAAGTTGGTACTGAGACGAAGAAGAGGCGCAGAGCCATGTAGATGGCCCTGCAGAACCAAAGCAAGCATACTAATTGCATCAGGGGAGGTATGAAGCAACCTGCCAATAAAAGAGAAGAGGGTCAACTAATGTTGGAGGAGCCGGGAGATTCAAAGACGGGCAAATCAAAGAAGCTAGGAGTGCGCAGACACGGGATACTTACCCGCAGGCAGAGGCGTCCCTGAAAAGTCTGTTGTGGACAGACCGGCGAAGGTGGAGAAGCAGCGGGCAACCAGCTGATCGAGGAAGCTGATACGCGCAGTCAGCTGGAGATGCGCAGCCCGGGAACAGGGAAACGCTGCAGAGCCTCTGAAGCCCCTGGAGAAGCCAAGAGAGACCCGGACAGGGAGGCGGAGAAGCCCACAAGCGACCGGAGGATGCTTGCAAGCAACTTGCAGAACTCTGGGTGGCCGGGATGGTTGGTGGGGCCTCTGAAGGGCAGAAGAATAAAGAAAGACGGGACTGGGGCCTGCAACCCATAACAAGCAGCCTCCTAAGCCATCTCCTCGTAGTGGTACCTTGCAGGGAAGTGAACCATGTCTGCCAAAACCCAGAGAAGTAAGCAAAGCTTGCGTCTGTGACCCGCACACACCAGAGAACCATACATTAAGACATCTTCTTTGCCGCAGTACCTGACAGGTGATTGAAACAGGTCTGCCTGAGCAGGAGAAGAGAAACATCTGAGTCTGGGAACCGCACCCACAAAACTGTGTCACCTTTAGGGAGAAACCAGGGGAAGGGAGTCATTACCCCCTGAAACTGTGAACTATAAAACTGAGCTTGAAGAAAAGCCAGTGGAAGGGAGTCATCCCCCGTGACACTGGGAACTATAACAAGAAGCCTGAGAAAGGCTAGGGGAAGGGGGTTATCACCCTGGAAGTGTGCATTGTGAGAGCAAGTTTGAAGATTGACCAGGGGAAGGGAGTCCTTTCCCCTGGAGTTGTGAGAATTGTGAGAAAGAACAGGGAAAGGGAGTCATTCGCCTTGGGGTCTTGTAAAGCACAATACAAGTTGGAAGGAAAGTAATACCCCCTGCTGTTGTGTACTGTGAAACAAAGAGAGATCAGGGGAAGGAAGCCTTACACCCCTTGTGTTGTGCACCGTGAAGCAAAGCCAAAGGCGGCGCATGGAAGGGAGTCATTCCCCTGGCACTGTGAAACTATTGAGAACAAGATAACTGGAGAACCCAATAGTGAGGAAAACTATGGGCTTAAAGGAATGATGTTTGAATTGGAACTTTTGAGTTTGAACGAACAAATTTACAGCCCATCAAGCAAAATAAGTGGGTTGTGTGGTTGAACAGCGCAGATGCAAAATAAGGTGGGTTGTGTGGTGGAACAGCGCAGATGACTCGGTGTTCTAATATTCCTTTCTTTAGAATCAATACAGAGTCCAAAATAATTAAATAAGGAGAAACAGCCATCCAAATTGTGAATGGTGATTTATTCCTCTCACAGCTGACACGTGTTTCGACCATTCGGTCGTCCTCAAGGCAATTAGATCTTTGGACAAATCCCTAGTGAGTAAAGAAAGCGGCTCTTGTCGCGAGTTAAAAGGCTCCGAATCATGTTCTGGGGGTATACTCCCGTACTCTAAAAGGCATGTGTATCATCAATGTAAAGAGTCGACCTTAAAAGTGGTCATGTTAAGCATATGTAGAGAGTATTCTCAGCACGTTAATCCTGATTCAGTGATGGGTCCTTATACCTGTGTGCACAGTGTAGGGGATCTATCCCATGAAACTAATACGTCCGAAAACTCCCCAACCCTTTACAGCCCATCAAACTGGAACTTTGTGTTCTATCCTGGAAAGGAACGGAGCCCTGGAGAACGGAGTCATTCTCTCAGGTGTAGTTCCCTCCTGCCAATTGGAACTATAATCCAGTGCCCAGAAGACGGGAGTCATTCTTCTGGGCCCAGAAGATCCAGTATATCTTTAATTTAGTTGCTAGTGTAAGGGATAGAGGTAGGCATTTTGACACATGACGGTTGACTCTTTTTCATTTACTTGGACATTCTGACAGATTCCTTAGTTCCTTAGTAGAGGCAGGGAAACCCCCTTTAGAGTTAGGGAGAGATAGGCTTCCCCTATATTTTTGAACAAATAAAAGTCTATGCCAACAATCATGCCACCTGTGTGAGTCAGTCTCCTCCTTCTACACCTTTACAGAGTGAAGAAAAAAATTGGGTGTAGAGGCAGCCAACGGTTAAAAGAAGACACAGATATGGAGGGTACAATATTTTTACTCGAAAACTATATTGTAACAGGGTAATGAGGCTTGGGAGGAGCAGCATAATCCACATGTTAAGTTTTGTAATACATAGTCCGAGGGGAGCAAAGGTTTTTTTAAATTTTGTGTGCCTACTCTCCTGGAGAGACCGTTTACCTCCGAGGAACTTGACGAGGCCATTGCGTCGTTGGCATCAGGGAAGGCTTCTGGCCCCCGACGGGCTCCCCATGGATTTTTATAAACGATATAAGTCAATCCTGATTCCGCAACTGTTGGCCTTGTGGGAGGAGTCGTGTGAAAAGGGTATACTCCCTCCATCTCTCCGGGAGGCACTGATAACAGTGCTCCTCAAACCGGGTAAGCCCCCTACTCAGTGCGGCTCATACCGACCGCTGCCATTGATTAACAGCGATGTTAAAATATACGCTAAACTGCTGGCCAACCGCCTAGCCCCATACATGCCGCACATCATCCACCATGACCAGGATTGGAATACTTAAAATGGTGGTATTACCCCCAACTCCTGTACCGATTCACTAACCTCCCTGTGTGGCCTGGGGATGTTTTTTTCAGAACACTGCGCCAGATAAGCAACACCTTTCTGTGGCATTCGGGGGCTGTCCGCCTTAAGATGTCCACATTGACCGCTCCCAAAGAACTGGGTGGGTTCAACGCTCCAGTTTTCATCAGATACTGGGTAGTAGCCCAATCGCAGTGTGCGTCATATTGGTTTAATACCACTGATCCCCCCCACACGTTCGGCTGGAAAAACTGGCGGTCTCGGACAGTGTGATAGGTTCCCTGATCCTCAAACCGGCACCCCCTGACCCAGACTCTGCGGACCCGGTTGCTGCCACGTCCTTAGCATTGTCCAAACTTTGGACAATGGTCGGCACGCCTCACCCGTTCCACGGAGACCTGCCATTATGGAACTTTCTTCCCGATGTCCCGCATATCCCGCAATCAGTCGTATCTCACTGGGCAGATGCTGGCTTCCTGGCACTCCGTGAGGCTTACGAACAGGAGAACTTCGTTCAGTGGCTAGATCTTACCTCACCCCTTAGACGCCGGCCTTCAGTGTGGCTACAATACTCCTCACTGCGGAAGAATCTCAAATCCAAATTCCATGATTTCCCCGCCTACCCCCTGATGAGCCTATAGTGGCGGAACTCTGCTCCTACCTCTCCTTTAGGGGCAAGGTGTCGAGACTGTACTCTTTACTGCAGAATGGGGCGGCCCCCCCTTTACAGGGTTGAGACGCGCATGGGAGGAGGATCTTGGAGTTGAACTCACTGATGAGAGATGGTCCCGAATGTGTGCCCGCACCCACAATGTATCCTATAACACTACATTTAAATTAATACAATTCAAGGTGCTACACAGATACCATCATACACCAGTAAGGCTACATCGCATGTTCAGCAGCGTTCTTCCCAGCTGCCCCAGGTGTGGCATGGATCGAGCCTCCTACATTCATATGTTATGGCACTGCCCCCGTCTTACCCAGGTCTGGTTAGACGTCTGCTCCACACTATCAGATATCTTGGAACACACTACAGCCCCCACCCCATTACACTGCCTGTTTCATGATCTCCCACAGCTTCCCCGCGACTCTAAGAAACTTGCAGGTCTAGGCATGCTGTTGGCAGTCCGCTGTATACTGTTGTGCTGGCTCCGTCCTAGGGCCCCTACCTATGCACAGTGGCTCAGGGCAATTACATGGGTTCATGATACTGAGGAATCTTGGAATGCAATGTAACACTCACACTCGAGGCCAAGAGACATCTGGCGGAAGTTTCTGGACTATATGGCTGCCATGGCCTCACCCACAAACTCTGTCGTGTCCTCCCCTGGGGGCTCCCCATAAATGATGTCTTCCCCTGATACAGTTGTTAATGTCCAGTCTGCTGCCTCATTCTCTATATACTGTAATTGATGCATGATGTGTTGCTCATTATGTATGTTGCTAGATCCTTTGACTCATTGCTAGTGCCAAGTGGCGCCTTGTTGGTTTCTGGTGTGTTGTCAAGACAAATAAAGAAAGTTTAAAAAAAAAATAATAATTTGTGTGCCTACATCCCATTGGTTTTATACGCATGGCCATTCTATGATCTTTCTTACACTTTCTCAGGGTATTTTCTTTTTACTCATGACTCATCTAGAATACGTGATTCACCCACTGATTAAATGACATATATAAATGCTTGATTCCATAAAGGCTTCCATTGGTTCGTGGATTTTTTCAGCACACAAAATAATAACAGTAAGGTTCATGTTTTAGCTACAGAATTACCTAGTAGATTCTTTACAAAAGAAGCTTTTGTGCGACTGAAGTCCACTGCAGCCCACAACCCTGATGCAAGACTGTTAGCGGCTATTCTTAAAAAATGATTTCCGCTGTGAGCTTTTATAGCACAATCAACTATGACGTCAGTATCAGCACAGTCAATAAACCGCAAAACAATACAGCAGTGAAGGAAATAGTTTATGTGCCATGGTTTATGTGTTGTTTTAAATGTCAACAAAGTGTTGGATGAACGCTTAAAATCAATCATAACCTCTTTCAACCTACTCTCGAAGCAGTTGTCCCCATCTGAAATGACACACATGGAAAAATAAAAATGAAATGAAAGCTATCCAATCAGTCGTGTCCCTACCATAATTACATTTAATGCAATCTGATATCTAGACCATATACCCTCTGCGCAGAACCACAAGCAAACTCATACGTGTTGTAGCCCATTAGTGAGGCGCAGCTTTCTTCTGTAGGAACCCGGAGCAGCAGAGCCTGTCTGGCCATCACACCCTCTCTTATTTGGGGGGATTCACTTCAGACACCAAAAAGTGATGAATGGAAAGCATTGAATTAACCATGACCAATGGCAAATGCTCTGAGCAGCTGTCATTTCACCTTATTTTAAGTCCACCTATTGCATTACTCAGGAGAGCCAACACACGCAAATGTACATTTGGACTGCCTCCAATGGCAGCAGTCCAATCTGTACTGGTAGGACATGTCCCCTCTCTACATATCACAAATAACCCTTATGGCGGCTGCAGCTAGAATGATTTCAATATGGCTGAAACCCTGCTGTAATAGCAGAGACGGGCTAAGAAATGGTGGACTGCCAGCTACCCGGCGGATAAAGCAATGGCTATTACTATGGTATTTAATTGGGCCTAGCTTCGGGAAGCAAGGGAGTGCTTTACAATCATAGGGGGAAGGACACAGTGATGGCAGCAGAGATACAAGGGAGCAGGGAGCTATCAAATAATCCATATGATCATTTGAACATTCCTCTTCATCCCTTTTAGTGCTTGAATGTGCATTTTTGTGTACAGTGAACCCTCAGTGAAGAGGGGATTTACTTAGTTTGAGTGTGTGTCTCCCATTAATTAGGAATACACTGTGCACCGCCTGGCCTGTGCAGATGGTATCCAGAGGGACTCTTCTAGCCCAGAATAAATGAGGTCTATTCACCAAACAAGGGAATGTATCTGAAGCAATCCCCACAAGACTGGACTAAGATCCCAGCTGGATTCAGGCACTCTAAGTCTGCATGGCACTCGTCTTACAACCCCACTAGTAACAGTCGACATTTGGTAGAATTGATGACAACACAGAAATGTAACTCAAGTGTATATATAAACATTTACTTACTGTACTCCAAGCAGGAGTTCTACTACTATGGTAATTGATGACAAAATCAACCGCCACTCACATAACTAAAAAGAAACTAAAGCCAAGGACACCACTGAAGCAGAATGTGTTCAAAATTTTCAAAAATTCTGTCAACGTACCATTACACTGAACTGCGTCCGCTGTTTACTACATCTAGACACCTTTATGGAGTTGGTGGAGTTGATGCCATCTCCAGTGGCACTCGTCTTACAACCCCACTAGTAACAGTCGACATTTGGTAGAATTGATGACAACACAGAAATGTAACTCAAGTGTATATATAAACATTTACTTACTGTACTCCAAGCAGGAGTTCTACTACTATGGTAATTGATGACAAAATCAACCGCCACTCACATAACTAAAAAGAAACTAAAGCCAAGGACACCACTGAAGCAGAATGTGTTCAAAATTTTCAAAAATTCTGTCAACGTACCATTACACTGAACTGCGTCCGCTGTTTACTACATCTAGACACCTTTATGGAGTTGGTGGAGTTGATGCTATCTCCAGTGGCACTCGTCTTACAACCCCACTAGTAACAGTCGACATTTGGTAGAATTGATGACAACACAGAAATGTAACTCAAGTGTATATATAAACATTTACTTACTGTAATCCAATCAGGATTGCTACTGCTATGGTAATTGATGTCAAAATCAACTGCCACTCACATCACTAAAAAGAAACTAAAGCCAAGGACGCCACTGAAGCAGAATGTGTTCAAAATTTTTAAAAATTCTGTCAACGTACCATTACACTGAACTGCGTCCGCTGTTTACTACATCTGAACACCTTTATGGAGTTGGTGGAGTTGATGCCATCTCCAGTGGTATATTTGTGATTAAAAAATAAATACATGTGAGTTTAGCAGCTACGTTTAAGCCCCTCCACATTGTACATAATGCCACCTGAATCTGAGGAAGTTGGCCCTGAAACTTGTTTTGTTGATTCTGCAATAGGCAACTCTTTTTTCTTCCCTTACCTAAATATCTCAAAGGGACAGTAAGGCCAAAAAGGTGCTTTTAAACTTTACAATTGTTTTCCCACCTCTTTGGATCACAAGAGCGGCGATAGGCAGCTGGATGAAAAAAACTATAGGTATAGAAAGTATATATATATATTTTTAAATGTTTTTTTGGGATTTGGTTAAAAACACATTTTTTAATAAAGTTTAAGAACACCCAAAAGGGAACATAACATAAAAATTCATTAATATAATTCATTTAATCATTTTTTTAAAAGTTTTTATTATTAAGGCGTTTAGTTAATTACAAACATTTGCCAATCGGTCATACAGTCAAGTTCAAGTCAATAAAATCATAAGGAAAACAAAGAAGAAAATCACAGCTACTTTGCACACCCAAGCAAAAGTCCAGGTAGATAAACACATATGGGGTCTGATTATGAAGAACAAGCGCAGCAGGAAAATAAGGAAACACATTTGTTTAAACTCATCAGAACATATTGTTTAAGCAGTCTACTTAATTTTGTTAATAACTCACTACTGATGATTTGCGTTCGTCCAGATCTTTGAATTTTTTGAAGAATACCATCTCCAGAAATGTTACCAAGACACAGGTCAGGCCACTATTTCAGCCACTGTATAAGTTCTCCCTCCATGCCTCATCATTGGTTCCGAATGAACGTTTTGATTGTAGAACTACAATGTTCAACGGTGGACAGAACAGGATTAGATGTTTTACAGATTTTGCTTGGGTATTACACAGTCTGCATTTATCATTTCCCAATTCCGCTCCATATGTGCATAGGGTGACCTTAGTGTGCAATAAATTCAGTCTAAATCTAATGAACAAATCTCTGTACTTCGCACTTGGAAACTTCCTCAAATACCGTGGGGTCACATTGGGCACGTCTGAGAGATATTTAGAGAGTGTGTGCACTTTGAAATTGACTCTTTTTGATTTGGTTGCTCTCCAATCATCTGCCCAGACTATTATTTTCACGAGTGTTGGATTTCTGCAAAGAACGTCGATTGATAGACCTAAATTTAGCAGGGTGTCTCTGCATCTTTCTAGCCACATGTTCATTGGCCAGTCCGGTGTTGCTGACTTATTTATAAGGATTTTAAATTGTGGAGGGCAACCAGGGACATTCAGTTTTATGAAGAGCACCAAAGATTTCCAAACCACTCTCACGTGTAGGGCAAAAGACCAACCTCATGTCTTATGATAGTAATCGGGACGGCATTGGGGAGGCACAACACCTTTCTCCAGAATCGTCCCTCATACCCGATGGTAGGCCCAAACATGCTCCTGCAGCATACATGACATCTGGAGTCACTTTTTATTATAACATTTTATAATCGATAGAAGCGAAAACTTGCTGTATTTCTGCCCAATCAGAATTCCTTGAGAATTAGATGGTTTAATTTCCTCTCTAGTTGTTCTCTCCACCGCGTCTCACAAGCACTCGCGCTTACTATAGAACTCAGATATTTTATTAAAAGGCACCGGTTTGAATCGATTCCCAATTATGATCCAACTCAGTGATTTGTGGCCTCTCGTGTTTTCAAAGATCATAATTTCTGTTTTAGTAGCATTACCTTTCAAGCTATTTTAGTCCACATAGCATTGAAGGGTATCTAGTTTCCGCTGTAGGCCAATTAGAGGTCTGTCTAGGATGACTAAGTCATCCGCTTACAGAAGCAATCCTACCATTGAACCATTGATCTTCAGGGAGCAAGAGGGTAGTGGATCCAAAAGGTTTTGTACTTCAGCAATAAAGATGTTAAATAGGACGGCGGCCAGAGGGTATCCCTTCTTCAAGCCCTTGAAGATCAGGATCTTTCTGGTCACGTGCCCCTCTTGGTCAAACCTTATCTGGGGTGAGGTCCCTTTGTACAAGCCTTTAATGGCTAGAAGCAAGTCTTGTGGACACCCCATCATGATAATTTTCTTCCATTGCAGCTCCCTGCTGATGCTGTCAAAACCAAATTCCAAGTCGATACATGCTATGTAGATCTTACAGTCATCCCTTAAGGCCTTGATTTTTAGGAGGCTCAATAGAAGGAGGTTTAAATTACATCCGACTCCTCTTACGAATCCCGTTTGATTTTTACGAGGCTCAATAGAAGGAGGTTTAAATTACATCCGACTCCTCTTACGAATCCCGTTTGATGAGGATCAAAGGTATCCACTTCATTTACCCACTCGTTCAGCCTCTTCAGCAGAACTGTCGCAAAGATTTTGCCCAAAACATCAATAGGGCGATAGTTTTTAGGATGAGCCATACTGCCCCTCTTGAAGATTGGGATCACCACTGCCTGTTTCCAAGCAATCGGGACCCTAACCCTCGTGAGGATTCTCTGAAACAAGGTTTGACATAAATCAGCCCATGCTTCCGGGGCAGCTTTTAACATGCACCGGACGCCTTCATTATTATGGATAGTATTTTGTCTCTATCGAAACAAATACCCCACTGTCTCCGTTGTATCCTTCATCAGCATTTAGGAAAACATTCTCAAAGTATCCCACCCACTGATTTTCAGGTATCGGATTTCATTGATGAGGGCAATTAGCACAGACGCTGCCATTCAGTAGTAGCCACAGGATCCTGGTGTGCTGCACTGCCAGGGCTTGCAGCATTTGTTCGGCATCTCCCTGATACATTATTGATCAGTGGCAAGCAATCCAGTTTTTGTGTTGTTGCTTGTTTTTTCTGATCATTTCATTTCTGATGATTATCGGTAAGGCCCGGAGTCCTTTGAGGTCCCTATGAATGACGTGTTTTTGTTCTGCGACTACTATGTCAGAGATATGTTTGGGCTTAAAATTGAGCTTGCTTCTTTTATCTTGGTGCTCTCTAAAATGGGTTAGTACACACTCATACTCCATGCCCAGTTCATCGATGTCCTGCCAAGCCACTAAGTTGTCAGTTATACAGGGAAGTTCTTTCGGCTTAATTCGCAGCCTGTTTCTTACGGGTTCTAACTCAACTCTTTCATTCTATAAAAACGTTTTCTGTCTGCTTGGCATGGTGCAAGACAATATGACTGGGTCGTGATCACTAAATTGAGTGGAAACTACTCTCAAAGTTGATACTACTGGATACAAAAAAGTAGTCCAAAGTTGCACTTAGGCACCCATTATGCCAAGTCTTAGCTCCATGTGTATCTCCTTTTACTTGCCCATTCAACATGTGAAGGTGTCTGTTATCAGTTTCCTTAGCCCATTGTTTGTATCTTAATCTTGATTGTTTAGTTCCATCCGTGCAACCCTCTGTGGCCTTCTGGTTCAGTTTCAAACAGTCAACATTAAGATCTCCGCAATATCAGCAAGGGTTCGTTCAAGATCAGATACATTTCGTCTACTCACGTCATCACAGTGTCCACAAAGAGGTGCGCTTCTTGTCTCGCTGGATTCCAGTAAAGGTTAAAGAGGGCAAATTCATCTCGATTGCTATCAATTTGGTCTGTGATCTTGATGTTGACTATGATTTGAATGTAGGGATTTTGGTGAATAACTCGAATGACCTATAAATATAGACTGTGTTTTATGTAAGTCAAAAGGCCTGAGGAGGGTCTACCAGAAACATGTTTTACAGCTTTATTGTGATATGCCGAGTAGCCATCCAGTGTGGGAATTTCTAGCAGCCATGTTTCTTGCAAACAAAGAATGTCGAGTCCAGCTATCGAGGAGGTGAAGCCCTGGAAGAGATGGGCGAATCCTCTGGTGTTCCAGGATCCAATATCCAGCCTCCATGGGCCTTCTACCTTCTGGCTCTTTTCTTTGTCACTGAAGATCAATGCTCTCGTCAACCACTTGCAGGACTGTAATTATCGCCTGTTGAAGGTTCGGGTGGTTCTTTATACGCCACTTTGTTTTGCACTAACCAGGCTTATGCCCCTTGAATGGTGATTTTAATTGTGTCTGTTCTCTACGTGGTTTACTTGTCAGGTCAGTCAAGGGCCACCTTTCGACTGTTCCTTCTCTTATGTGGTTCATGGATGCTCACCGTGCTTGTTTGAGTCCTATCTCAGCTCTCCACAAAGGGGCTTTCGGAGAAACCTCACAATTCTTGAGGTCAAAACCCAGGGTGCGAAGTTCATCACAGGCATCTAAAAGTAGAGAAGAAATTAAAGCAGAACCAATGTGTAGTCGAACTTGGTCCTTCTCCTTCTCATTCAGAAAATTGACAATCTTATTGTCTTTCGTGTGGAGGACTCAGAGCCTGGGAACATAGTGAAGGAGGCACATAATGTTTGAGCGATTTAGTATCAGGCCGTCATCTGCTCGTAATACTCACTCTAAAATGACCATGTGGGATCCAGTTTTCACTTCAGAAGATCTAGCCCTTGCCCAGAGATTATTTGGGGGTTGTCAATGACCTGAATTCGAGGTCTCTGCCTTCATATCTTTTAAGGCAGACATGCAAGGTCTCAGTTCTTGTTTCGACTGGCTAATCATTTTATCTGTTAGGATAGATGAGTTCTGAATTTGGCCTGAGGGGCCTATAGCCTTTGCTCTTCTTTTGGCCAGAGTGAGGGCAAGGTTTTGGTCGTGGCATCAGGCCCACAATCAGAGGAGCATTTTACCAGGTGCTGCATTTACTGTTTGAAGCTGGTGAAAGTAGAGGCAATGTCCATCGTGTCCACATCTGAGAGTTCTTCGGGTTGAGTCTCGTTGTATGTTGAAAGTTGGAGTAGCAGGTCTTCAGTGTTTTCACATTCAGCACACTAATCTAGTTGGTCACATGGCACACTGGGTTTCGTGTGGTTATTTTCATTATTCTGAGTATTTTTAGGTCTGTCTCCGAAAGAAGAAGTAGAGGAAAGCGGGCCTCCTAAGGGGACAACTTTAAAGTTTCTTATGAAACTCTGTGACCGAGAGGCTTTCTCGACCGCTATTTTTGGCATTTTTTTTATTTCTTCGCCTGATCAAATTTAGGTGCTTTGTTTTTGGAGGACACAGTGATGGCAGCAGAGATACAAGGGAGCAGGGAGCTATCAAATAATCCATATGATCATTTGAACATTCCTCTTCATCCCTTTTAGTGCTTGAATGTGCATTTTTGTGTACAGTGAACCCTCAGTGAAGAGGGGATTTACTTAGTTTGAGTGTGTGTCTCCCATTAATTAGGAATACACTGTGCACCGCCTGGCCTGTGCAGATGGTATCCAGAGGGACTCTTCTAGCCCAGAATAAATGAGGTCTATTCACCAAACAAGGGAATGTATCTGAAGCAATCCCCACAAGACTGGACTAAGATCCCAGCTGGATTCAGGCACTCTAAGTCTGCATGGCACTCGTCTTACAACCCCACTAGTAACAGTCGACATTTGGTAGAATTGATGACAACACAGAAATGTAACTCAAGTGTATATATAAACATTTACTTACTGTACTCGAAGCAGGAGTTCTACTACTATGGTAATTGATGACAAAATCAACCGCCACTCACATAACTAAAAAGAAACTAAAGCCAAGGACACCACTGAAGCAGAATGTGTTCAAAATTTTCAAAAATTCTGTCAACGTACCATTACACTGAACTGCGTCCGCTGTTTACTACATCTAGACACCTTTATGGAGTTGGTGGAGTTGATGCCATCTCCAGTGGCACTCGTCTTACAACCCCACTAGTAACAGTCGACATTTGGTAGAATTGATGACAACACAGAAATGTAACTCAAGTGTATATATAAACATTTACTTACTGTACTCCAAGCAGGAGTTCTACTACTATGGTAATTGATGTCAAAATCAACTGCCACTCACATCACTAAAAAGAAACTAAAGCCAAGGACGCCACTGAAGCAGAATGTGTTCAAAATTTTTAAAAATTCTGTCAACGTACCATTACACTGAACTGCGTCCGCTGTTTACTACATCTGAACACCTTTATGGAGTTGGTGGAGTTGATGCCATCTCCAGTGGTATATTTGTGATTAAAAAATAAATACATGTGAGTTTAGCAGCTACGTTTAAGCCCCTCCACATTGTACATAATGCCACCTGAATCTGAGGAAGTTGGCCCTGAAACTTGTTTTGTTGATTCTGCAATAGGCAACTCTTTTTTCTTCCCTTACCTAAATATCTCAAAGGGACAGTAAGGCCAAAAAGGTGCTTTTAAACTTTACAATTGTTTTCCCACCTCTTTGGATCACAAGAGCGGCGATAGGCAGCTGGATGAAAAAAACTATAGGTATAGAAAGTATATATATATATTTTTAAATGTTTTTTTGGGATTTGGTTAAAAACACATTTTTTAATAAAGTTTAAGAACACCCAAAAGGGAACATAACATAAAAATTCATTAATATAATTCATTTAATCATTTTTTTAAAAGTTTTTATTATTAAGGCGTTTAGTTAATTACAAACATTTGCCAATCGGTCATACAGTCAAGTTCAAGTCAATAAAATCATAAGGAAAACAAAGAAGAAAATCACAGCTACTTTGCACACCCAAGCAAAAGTCCAGGTAGATAAACACATATGGGGTCTGATTATGAAGAACAAGCGCAGCAGGAAAATAAGGAAACACATTTGTTTAAACTCATCAGAACATATTGTTTAAGCAGTCTACTTAATTTTGTTAATAACTCACTACTGATGATTTGCGTTCGTCCAGATCTTTGAATTTTTTGAAGAATACCATCTCCAGAAATGTTACCAAGACACAGGTCAGGCCACTATTTCAGCCACTGTATAAGTTCTCCCTCCATGCCTCATCATTGGTTCCGAATGAACGTTTTGATTGTAGAACTACAATGTTCAACGGTGGACAGAACAGGATTAGATGTTTTAGAGATTTTGCTTGGGTATTACACAGTCTGCATTTATCATTTCCCAATTCCGCTCCATATGTGCATAGGGTGACCTTAGTGTGCAATAAATTCAGTCTAAATCTAATGAACAAATCTCTGTACTTCGCACTTGGAAACTTCCTCAAATACCGTGGGGTCACATTGGGCACGTCTGAGAGATATTTAGAGAGTGTGTGCACTTTGAAATTGACTCTTTTTGATTTGGTTGCTCTCCAATCATCTGCCCAGACTATTATTTTCACGAGTGTTGGATTTCTGCAAAGAACGTCGATTGATAGACCTAAATTTAGCAGGGTGTCTCTGCATCTTTCTAGCCACATGTTCATTGGCCAGTCCGGTGTTGCTGACTTATTTATAAGGATTTTAAATTGTGGAGGGCAACCAGGGACATTCAGTTTTATGAAGAGCACCAAAGATTTCCAAACCACTCTCACGTGTAGGGCAAAAGACCAACCTCATGTCTTATGATAGTAATCGGGACGGCATTGGGGAGGCACAACACCTTTCTCCAGAATCGTCCCTCATACCCGATGGTAGGCCCAAACATGCTCCTGCAGCATACATGACATCTGGAGTCACTTTTTATTATAACATTTTATAATCGATAGAAGCGAAAACTTGCTGTATTTCTGCCCAATCAGAATTCCTTGAGAATTAGATGGTTTAATTTCCTCTCTAGTTGTTCTCTCCACCGCGTCTCACAAGCACTCGCGCTTACTATAGAACTCAGATATTTTATTAAAAGGCACCGGTTTGAATCGATTCCCAATTATGATCCAACTCAGTGATTTGTGGCCTCTCGTGTTTTCAAAGATCATAATTTCTGTTTTAGTAGCATTACCTTTCAAGCTATTTTAGTCCACATAGCATTGAAGGGTATCTAGTTTCCGCTGTAGGCCAATTAGAGGTCTGTCTAGGATGACTAAGTCATCCGCTTACAGAAGCAATCCTACCATTGAACCATTGATCTTCAGGGAGCAAGAGGGTAGTGGATCCAAAAGGTTTTGTACTTCAGCAATAAAGATGTTAAATAGGACGGCGGCCAGAGGGTATCCCTTCTTCAAGCCCTTGAAGATCAGGATCTTTCTGGTCACGTGCCCCTCTTGGTCAAACCTTATCTGGGGTGAGGTCCCTTTGTACAAGCCTTTAATGGCTAGAAGCAAGTCTTGTGGACACCCCAGCATGATAATTTTCTTCCATTGCAGCTCCCTGCTGATGCTGTCAAAACCAAATTCCATGTCGATACATGCTATGTAGATCTTACAGTCATCCCTTAAGGCCTTGATTTTTAGGAGGCTCAATAGAAGGAGGTTTAAATTACATCCGACTCCTCTTACGAATCCCGTTTGATTTTTACGAGGCTCAATAGAAGGAGGTTTAAATTACATCCGACTCCTCTTACGAATCCCGTTTGATGAGGATCAAAGGTATCCACTTCATTTACCCACTCGTTCAGCCTCTTCAGCAGAACTGTCGCAAAGATTTTGCCCAAAACATCAATAGGGCGATAGTTTTTAGGATGAGCCATACTGCCCCTCTTGAAGATTGGGATCACCACTGCCTGTTTCCAAGCAATCGGGACCCTAACCCTCGTGAGGATTCTCTGAAACAAGGTTTGACATAAATCAGCCCATGCTTCCGGGGCAGCTTTTAACATGCACCGGACGCCTTCATTATTATGGATAGTATTTTGTCTCTATCGAAACAAATACCCCACTGTCTCCGTTGTATCCTTCATCGGCATTTAGGAAAACATTCTCAAAGTATCCCACCCACTGATTTTCAGGTATCGGATTTCATTGATGAGGGCAATTAGCACAGACGCTGCCATTCAGTAGTAGCCACAGGATCCTGGTGTGCTGCACTGCCAGGGCTTGCAGCATTTGTTCGGCATCTCCCTGATACATTATTGATCAGTGGCAAGCAATCCAGTTTTTGTGTTGTTGCTTGTTTTTTCTGATCATTTCATTTCTGATGATTATCGGTAAGGCCCGGAGTCCTTTGAGGTCCCTATGAATGACGTGTTTTTGTTCTGCGACTACTATGTCAGAGATATGTTTGGGCTTAAAATTGAGCTTGCTTCTTTTATCTTGGTGCTCTCTAAAATGGGTTAGTACACACTCATACTCCATGCCCAGTTCATCGATGTCCTGCCAAGCCACTAAGTTGTCAGTTATACAGGGAAGTTCTTTCGGCTTAATTCGCAGCCTGTTTCTTACGGGTTCTAACTCAACTCTTTCATTCTATAAAAACGTTTTCTGTCTGCTTGGCATGGTGCAAGACAATGTGACTGGGTCGTGATCACTAAATTGAGTGGAAACTACTCTCAAAGTTGATACTACTGGATACAAAAAAGTAGTCCAAAGTTGCACTTAGGCACCCATTATGCCAAGTCTTAGCTCCATGTGTATCTCCTTTTACTTGCCCATTCAACATGTGAAGGTGTCTGTTATCAGTTTCCTTAGCCCATTGTTTGTATCTTAATCTTGATTGTTTAGTTCCATCCGTGCAACCCTCTGTGGCCTTCTGGTTCAGTTTCAAACAGTCAACATTAAGATCTCCGCAATATCAGCAAGGGTTCGTTCAAGATCAGATACATTTCGTCTACTCACGTCATCACAGTGTCCACAAAGAGGTGCGCTTCTTGTCTCGCTGGATTCCAGTAAAGGTTAAAGAGGGCAAATTCATCTCGATTGCTATCAATTTGGTCTGTGATCTTGATGTTGACTATGATTTGAATGTAGGGATTTTGGTGAATAACTCGAATGACCTATAAATATAGACTGTGTTTTATGTAAGTCAAAAGGCCTGAGGAGGGTCTACCAGAAACATGTTTTACAGCTTTATTGTGATATGCCGAGTAGCCATCCAGCGTGGGAATTTCTAGCAGCCATGTTTCTTGCAAACAAAGAATGTCGAGTCCAGCTATCGACGAGGTGAAGCCCTGGAAGAGATGGGCGAATCCTCTGGTGTTCCAGGATCCAATATCCAGCCTCCATGGGCCTTCTACCTTCTGGCTCTTTTCTTTGTCACTGAAGATCAATGCTCTCGTCAACCACTTGCAGGACTGTAATTATCGCCTGTTGAAGGTTCGGGTGGTTCTTTATACGCCACTTTGTTTTGCACTAACCAGGCTTATGCCCCTTGAATGGTGATTTTAATTGTGTCTGTTCTCTACGTGGTTTACTTGTCAGGTCAGTCAAGGGCCACCTTTCGACTGTTCCTTCTCTTATGTGGTTCATGGATGCTCACCGTGCTTGTTTGAGTCCTATCTCAGCTCTCCACAAAGGGGCTTTCGGAGAAACCTCACAATTCTTGAGGTCAAAACCCAGGGTGCGAAGTTCATCACAGGCATCTAAAAGTAGAGAAGAAATTAAAGCAGAACCAATGTGTAGTCGAACTTGGTCCTTCTCCTTCTCATTCAGAAAATTGACAATCTTATTGTCTTTCGTGTGGAGGACTCAGAGCCTGGGAACATAGTGAAGGAGGCACATAATGTTTGAGCGATTTAGTATCAGGCCGTCATCTGCTCGTAATACTCACTCTAAAATGACCATGTGGGATCCAGTTTTCACTTCAGAAGATCTAGCCCTTGCCCAGAGATTATTTGGGGGTTGTCAATGACCTGAATTCGAGGTCTCTGCCTTCATATCTTTTAAGGCAGACATGCAAGGTCTCAGTTCTTGTTTCGACTGGCTAATCATTTTATCTGTTAGGATAGATGAGTTCTGAATTTGGCCTGAGGGGCCTATAGCCTTTGCTCTTCTTTTGGCCAGAGTGAGGGCAAGGTTTTGGTCGTGGCATCAGGCCCACAATCAGAGGAGCATTTTACCAGGTGCTGCATTTACTGTTTGAAGCTGGTGAAAGTAGAGGCAATGTCCATCGTGTCCACATCTGAGAGTTCTTCGGGTTGAGTCTCGTTGTATGTTGAAAGTTGGAGTAGCAGGTCTTCAGTGTTTTCACATTCAGCACACTAATCTAGTTGGTCACATGGCACACTGGGTTTCGTGTGGTTATTTTCATTATTCTGAGTATTTTTAGGTCTGTCTCCGAAAGAAGAAGTAGAGGAAAGCGGGCCTCCTAAGGGGACAACTTTAAAGTTTCTTATGAAACTCTGTGACCGAGAGGCTTTCTCGACCGCTATTTTTGGCATTTTTTTTATTTCTTCGCCTGATCAAATTTAGGTGCTTTGTTTTTGGAGTTGATCTTTTTTTTGAGGTTTCGCTTCAAATATTGAGTAATTAGATATTACTGGTGGTGGTTGATTCATCTCAGCATTAATCCTGGGCTGTCCTGATGCCTCCATATCTCTAGTCAAGTCTTCATGTCCCCTGAGCTCAATTTGGGCTACATCAGGCACTTGGTGCACTTGCACCACAGTCGCTGCTCCAGAGAGACCCTTCTCCGATGGTGAATTGGCCTTCTCAAAAACGACATTGGACTCATTTATCAGTCCCATGTCCGTACTTACGCCATGTGATTTACTGCAAGGGATAGTCGACAGGGAAGCTGAATTCAAAATCTGCAGATTGGAGTCCACTGGGGGCGTAAGATGTTGGTCCATCAATGGAGGTTGACCTTTTGATTGTAATACAATATCACGCACATCATCCAGAAAGGATTTATTATCCGCTCTAGCTTCCTGTGTAAGATTAATGAGGGACTTCAGAATAAGACCCTCTAACCCTTTTTCCATTGTTCTTCTTTCTTGGGATGCTTCTCTAAAAGCCTCACTGTGAATCAATTTTGAGTGCATTAAGGTGTTTAAAGTTTACTGGTCCTTGTAGTTGTCACCTAGGTTTTCATAGAGCTTCAAGTAAGGAACATGGTGATCGAGACCACAGAGATTATACTTGCTTGTAATTTAGCTAACTGAGAGCTCACTATTCTGTTGTTTCGTTCGATTGGTTTACAGGCGCTTCTTCCTTTAATGGAATTTCAAGTAGTGGCAGCTCTGACCCTGGGCTTCAGATTACATGTCCCAATGTTTTCTCACTCGGATTTGTCACTGTATTCCTCACTTGAACTTGAAGGTTGTCAGTGAGAGTTGCACGTGTCTGAAAGATCACTGTCACAAGGATTGTGAGCCGAGCAGGGTCCAGTTGGTAAAATATGATTAAAAGTAGCCCTCTCTTCCACGGGGTGAAAGGAGCCACTAGCAAGAGGGTGAATCTCTATATTTTAATAGAAAGGGCATGGGTGGAGGTCTTAATTTCCTCTTCATCTAGACACTTTTGCTTACCATTCCATCCGCTGGCTTATAAACGAAGTATCACTTTGGCAATGTGTTTGCTTAAACTTGCCGCTAAAGTTGAATTCCTCAAGGAGGAACTGTTCTTTGAATAAGTGTGATTATGCACAAGTTGGGTAGCTACAGCTGTCTGGGTTGCATAAAGGTCTGAGACTACCTTCTTGCACTCCATTACGGTTGATGTCAAGGCCAGGGTATCCAGCAGAGCGGCTTGATGACTCGAGGTCATACAGGAACAATAAGCTTCTCCTCCCTCACTGGGAGGTGCAAGCACACTCTCATTTATTGAGCAAATTTTACCTGTTGGTAAATATCCAGATTCCGGATGTAAGAGGTTTGTACCTTCCAGCAGATCGGCATCTGATGGGGTACTCCATCCCAGACTCAAGCGGTTGACAACAATGGCAGGAACAGTTGTTGTCGGAGAGCTTGTAAAATCCATTTAGGGTGTCAGTATTCTTATGACACTCGCCATAACACCCAGACTTAATTGCTGTGGTATTTTCGGCACTCGATTGTCTAAAGTGCCATCTTAGGCTAGTTAGGTCTGCTACAGAGTTACTTCTTCTTGTCATCTGTTCAAAGCCTTGGATGTTGCAAGCCAAATTCGACCCCAAGGCAAAACCTTTTATAAGGTCAACATTTTCAGTAAGAATAGGCTCACATGGTTTAATGTTCAAGGGCTGGGACATAGCATACTCCTTTACACACGGTTCCTCTTCAGTGTCACGAATACGCACTTCAACCGATTAGTCTTGATTGATGGCACTATACTGCTGGAGTCACTAGGGGTGCTAAAGTTTCTGGTTGGGCCATCCACTCTAAGCAAAGAGCATGCGTTTAATGGTACAGGCACAGTAGGATCCGTAAACACTGAAGTGCAAAGGGGGGGCCAAGTCAGTAAGAACACAAGGGAGTTCAGCGTCAACATTGGCTTGCATGGGAATAGGTTCTCAAGGAGTACCTGGTGATACAAGAGTATCCTTCATCAAATCATCGGCGGCAGAAAGCCCAGTCATCACAGGTTGAGGGTTTAGCAGATACGTTGATCTCGCAACCCGGGCTTGGCTCAGCACCTTCTGAAGGTACTCGGTGGCGTAATAGACCCCATCAGCTATCCCTCAGTTAGCACTCAGCCAGCACTCTGCAAAGCTCCACATCGGGAGATGCGAGTGTAAGGATGAAGCACTGCCTTCCAGAAACCAGCAATGTAGGCAGATTACAGCTTCCACATACATGGCACAGCACAGCAGGCAGGAATAGGAGCAGGGCCAACACTCAGCCAACAACATCCTAAAATAGTCCAACTGTGTAAAACAGACTATTGAGCACCAATTTACCACCAAAATATTCTACACTTAAAATCCTAAATATTATAAAAAGTAAAATTAAGTTTGTCAGATACTTGTTTCAACAGAGCCCATTTGCCTCTCTATACAATTCAATCGAATTTAAATTACCTACAAATCTCAAAATTGCTGTTATGATTGACATAGAAGAGCGCAGATAATCTTGCCAGACAACCTGTTTGTCACATAATCTAAAGTCTTTGAGGGCCCTTTCCAAGTACAAGTTTCTCTTTCCATTCAAGTACAAACATTGAGTATATGCTTTAGAGATTCTACTGATTTACAGAATCTACATACAGCACTAACAGAATCATCTCATCTTTGGACATAACCTTTAGAATTTCCCGTGTTTGAATCAGGATCAATCGTAACAGTTATACTTATTTAGGGCGGATTTATTCGGTTTTGAAAAGAATGGAATTCCATCACCTCCAGGTGCAATTTAACCTTAATTGGTCTCCTTAAGTTTGAGAATCTGATTATTTTGTGCTATTTTTGTTTATAATTAGGTCATTTATTTCTGCATACGTCATCTACGTATGCCAGCCACTTTCATTGGATGGCACCTAGTCGTCGCAACATCATACCATAGTTTTCTAAAAAGTCACCAATATCAGAGATTTAAATGTTGAATAGACAAGGTTCCAAGATGCAACTCTGTCATAGTATCCTTGACATATTGATCTCTTTAGAGAACCCAATTGATTCCACCTTACTCAGAGTCATGTTTGTATGCATTTTGATCTGTATATTGAGGAAGCCATCTGGGAGACCCCACCTCACAAGCTTACCCCAAAGTTTCTCTCAATTCACTATATCAAAAACGGAGGTGAAGTCGATGAAGCATAGGAAAATGGCTGATGCTTTCCTCCTGGAAAGCTTTATCTTGGAGGAGATTTAAAATTAAGCCATTCAAGAAGGTACCCCCAGACTTTCTAAGGTCTGTATGGAAAACATGTAAATGGCCAGTGTCAATGGCCCACTTTTCAAGTTCTTTTAAGATCAGGGAGCTGAAGATTTTACTATCAACATCTAATAAGGAGATAGGTCAGTAGTTAATTGTGTCCTCTTCATTCTCTTTTTTATATATTGGGACAACATGGGCCTGTTTCCAAGTTAAAGTTGTTGTTTTAGCAAAGCTGACATTGGTGCATAGAATATACAACATCGAGGCCCACAATTCAGAGGACTTTTTAAACATTATATTCGACTGATTGTTAGGCCCAATCACACTGGAATTACTTGCCCTTTTAATAGGTAGCAGGACATCTTCACGTTTAAAATTAATTGACTGGTCAAGTCCACTGGGCCTCTTAAGCTCATTCTTATCAGCTGTCTCGCAAGTGTAGAGTTTCAGAAATGTATTTATCCATACCAACTAAGAGATGGAATTTAACTGAACATCCCTGTGCCGACATTCAAGGCTATTCATTATTGACCAACATTTTCCATGTTGCTTCCCAATCAGAATGTTAAGCATATCTTCTGTTTCCATATAGGACATCATAACATCTTCATCCAGTTTTTGTTGCCTTGTTAGGCATACTTGGCGAGGCTCAGTTTACTCATTGGTGAAAGGATCCTTTTATTCATTTCTCTCAGTTGTCTTCTGAGACCTCTCTTTTTCAGCATAATCTCTGGATCAAACCTATGTGTATGGCTCCTCATCTCTCGGCAGCCACTTATTTTCAGGCTCTAAAGCATGTTTTTAATAAAGGTGTTCCACAAATCTGTAGAGGTAAAGCACTCTCTTGCATCATCCAAAGCATTCATGACAACCACATTACATTTCCTGGTATTCCCCTGTGTCCATCTTATTCGGTTCCCTGCTAGATTCAAGATTCCTCCAATTGGGCCCTCCTTTATACATTGCTTAATCGGCAAAGAGAGATGAGCAGTTAACATCTTATGGTCACTCAGACTTGTGTCCTAAATTCAGTACTGGAGTAGCTCCTTATTAACCATGACATAATCGATTCTAGAGGCACACTTACCCCTATGCCAGGTGTCACAAAATGCCAAATCGTCAGCTACATTCCCATTCAGACACTGAAGATCCGAGGGTAGACCAAAGGCTAAAATGTCAATTCGGGGTGGCAGCCAATTGCTGGCTTATGCAAAACCCATCAAAACAAACTCCTGTTGTTAGCCAAGTCTCCTTGAGCATGATTATGAGAAATTCCTTTAATATTTCACATAGGTCCTTATTGTTAGCTAAGTGGCTGCCACACCTGGAGGTCCAAGAAATTATACCCTATAAGAGCTGCCTCAACGTTCGACACAAGAGGCACACATGTTTATTCAGTGTGGTGGCCAGCCAGGACCAACCCTACGCCCCCCTTTATTCTCGATTCCTGAACATACCACTCTACGCACTTGCGGTTCATCATTGATGGCACTACAGGTTATCTTTACATTCCGTGGCATGCTCTCTTCATTACAGTTATTGACCCAGTCCAGCCTTCGGTTGTACAGATCATACGAATGTCACATGAATGTCTGTTCAAAGCAAGCGTTTGCATCACACATGATAGGTAAATATCATTGCCCATGCACTTATTTCTCATTCTCACGTGATTAAAAAGAAAGTAAAGCCGAGAACTCCACTAAAGCAGCATTTGGTCACATCGTTCAAACAAGAAAGCTGTCAACTCACCCATTAATGTTCTTCATAGCACCAAACTGAACTGCTTTCGCTGTTTACTAAATCCAGACACCTTTATGGAGTCGGTGGAGTTGATGCCATCTCCACTGGTATGCTTGTGGTTAAAAAATAAATACATCTGAGTTTAGCAGCTACGTTTAAACCCCTCCACATTGTACATAGTGCTTCCTAAATGTGAGGAAAAGAAAAAAGAACATTGTTTTGTTGATTCTGCAGTAGGCAACTCGTTTTCCCTAACCTAAATATCTCAACGGGAAAGTAGCGCCAAAAAAGTGCTTTAAAACGTTACAATTCTTTTTCCAACTCTTTGGCTCGCAAGAGTGGTGCTAGGCAGCTGGATGATAAAAACTGCACTTAATCACCAGTTGCCTTAAATGCAGTGCTAACGCTATTACCGCTGCATTTAAGGGCGGGCCATATTATGAGTTGGGGGAAAGTTTGGCGTTTTACCTCTGGCATTTTGCTGGAGGTAAAACTCCAGCTTTCTACCCGTTTTCGTTACTATTACCGCCCGCACTAATAGCGCCATGAAACACCCATTGGGTCCAATGGACCCAATGGACCCAATCGGGAATGGGAAATAACCGTTAGCCCGCTACTCGTGATTCGGTGCTACCGAATAGTGGTAATGCTATTTGCGCTGGCGATTTCCCGGCAGTACTACCGCCGGGATACCACCAGACTCATGATGAGGCTGTATGTATAGAAAGTATGTGTTTTTTTTCCTTGCATTTGAGGAACGATACAATAACATCAATGACATGATCATTGGCACATTCTCTAAATTATCTAAATTCTAATTGCATTAAGATAATTGCTTTATAAAAAATAATGCATTAGCTTAATCTTTTATACAGGCCCTAGTGTAATAAATGCTGAGTCATTAAAAATACTTAGGCCACTTGAATGCTGAGCAATACAACATTCCAAAACATAGACCTGACAAATTCTTAGCCTATCTAGTTTTTTCCTTTCTATTCAAAAGGCAGAGCCTGGTAGCAACCAGTTATTAATTGTATTATTATGATTTGTTGAACATTGTAACTAATAAATGTTACAATTTGTTAAATATATGAATGGGGGAGACGTGCGTGCCTATATAGAAAGGCCAACCCTGTCTCTTGGCCATTTCTTGCTCAATAAACCTGTACTATCTGTGTTTAAAAGCCTTAGCACAATGGTGCAATCCATTATGCCTATGGAAATAATCAAATTTGCAGGTGCAAGCATAACAGTTTAACTCTCACTGCTTAAATAATGGCTGACGACTTGCTTTTCACACATTCAACAAAAGTTCAGTTGTTGATTAATGGGTATTTTCAAAAAAGTCATTATAGAAGGAACATTTCATGCTAGGTATGTTTATACTACTAAAAACAAGACACATACATATTAATACACTGAACTGTTCAACTCTTGAGCATAGTCAAAGGTAATGGTTGAATAAAATGTTCAATAGTCAACTCAGCGACTCTAGCTACCCAGAACCAGGTGATATATCTACCAATCCTCCAGACATGTAAGACCTTTCCCCAGGATCTGAGCCCAGCTGACTGCAGGAGATCTGTGTGATATGTCCCAATCCGCTGGGAACCTGTAGATAATATTACCCAGCGAGGCCCCTTTAAGAGAAGGGCCTCGCCTACCAGAAGGGTGGCACAGCAGTGACGTCAGGGGGAGGGAATTGTTTCGGCGCTGTTGCGCCAGTTCCTAGGATATGTTAAATAAAGTGGACGTTATCCAGTTACTCCGGCTCTGCCTCCTCCTTTCGGGAATACCAGGCTTAAGAAGGGCAACATCTGACGACGAGGAAGTTCCCTGTCTGGCGTCCTCCTCCTCCTTCCGGGCCGGCGAATTCCGTCGTGCTCGTCCTCTGCCACGACTCCAGTGGCCACTGCGCCCGACGATCCTGCCACCCGAATCCTCTCGCTGTGACACCCAACATCTGGGGAAGCCGCGCACACTGCAGCCTCACAACACTGCAGGCGACACAGCCGCAAGGCAAAGACCCCCCAGCACCTGCACAGTGGCAACCTGCGACACACCCCTGCTGAGGCCAGGTCCCCCTCTGACCACAGGTCTCGCTGCACCTCCAGCCTCACAGTAGCCCACCCAGGCGAAATGCAACATCAGAGAGGTGGGGGCCAACTTGCAGCACCGCCCTAAAGCGCCAGGAAGTAAGCCTCCTCTACGCGTTGTTCCCAAACACATCAACACCAGCCCCAGGCGCCATCAATACTTCAGACCACGCTCCACATCACCCATAAGGTGCTAAATCCTCCAATCCAACCATTCCCCGCCCACAGGAGTGTGTACCAACACACACAGCCCGGCGGTGTGGCTATACATCCACCCTACCCAAGACCTCACTATCCTGACACCACTGCACATGTGGCCCGCTGCCGTCTACTACCACCATGAGTAACCCGGGCACCCCACCGCCTGCCCGCAGCGCAATCTCCAGCCAGCTGCGCATGCCTCTACCATTCTCCATGACGCTGCAGTCAACCAAGGGGCCCAGATGGACGGAATGGATGGAGGACTTCCACCACTTCGTCAGAGGTTCAGGTGACGGCGATTCCCCCATCGAGGTGACATTTTCACCACCTGGTGGGGGGGAAGTGAAATCAATCGTCAAGACCATCCCCTCAGCAGACCAGAACAAATCTGCTGCGCTGATCACAGCCCTTGATAGACTACTCATCATTGAGCCAAACAGAGACTATGAAAGATACCTTTTCAACCAGTGCACACAGAAACCACAAGAGACCGTGAACGAATGTATAACACGCCTAAGAAGTAAAAGAAGCCCCGTAAGTCCCAGTCAAAATGGGAAACCGCATATTCCACTTCCTAGTAGATTCGGGAGCTACCGTAAACATTATGGGAGAATCCGAATACCTGAAGATCCCAAGTCTACCACCACTTGAAATGACACAATAGAAGATTTTCCAATGGGGCGCCACCTCACCTCTACAAACTGTCAGACACTTCAGGCGATGCCTCCTCCTGAAAGGGAGACATGTCGACACTACCATACACGTCATCAGGTGCCTTACCAAGGGCCGCTGCCTCCTCAGTTACCACACGGCCTCTTGCCTAGGGCTCATTGACATTCACATCGGGGCTAACGATGTGATAACATCAGCAGCAACCCACGAAAACTGTGAGGAGACCATAAGATCCATCGTCCACAAGGACCAGCCACACCCCATTTCCAAAGCAGACATCATGGAGAGGTTTCTGCAGCTATGCACCGGCCTAGGAAAATTGAAAGGCTCCCCAATCAAACTGCATATAGATCCCTCGGTGAAACCTGTCCCTCAACACCCCAGCAGAGTCGGTTTTCACTTGCAAGAGGCTGTATCCAGAGAATTAAACCAGCTATTAACCAATGACATCATCGAACTAGCCACTGGGGTGACCCCGTGGGTGTCACCAGTGGTCATCGTACCAAAAGAGGGAGGGAGACTACGACTATGTGTCGACATGAGGATGGCAAATACCGCCATCCAAAGGGAGAGACACTTGGGACCATCCATTGAAGACATGATCGTACAACTTAACAACGCCCGCATGTTCTCCAAACTCGACCTCATTAAAGGCTACCATCAGCTCAAACTCCACTCAGACTCCAGAGGAATCACGACGTTCGCCACACACGAAGGACTGTTTCGATACCGCTGACTGAATTTCGGCATCTCTTCAGCAGCTGAGATCTTCCAAGGAGCAATACGGCAAATCATCCGGCCCATCCCTGGCACACTTAATTATAGCGATGACATCCTCATTTTCGGAATCGACAAAGAGGCCCACGACACTACACTTGGTGCTGCCTGTGAAGCCGTCCAAGCAGCTGGCCTCACGCTCAACATCGACAAATGCAGGTTCAGCAAGTCCAAGTTAAAATTCTTTGGACACATTTTCTCCAGCAAAGGGATGATCCCAGACCCAGACAATGTTGACACCATCACCAACCTGAGCGAGCCGAAGCAAAGTGCAGAAGTCTGTTCCTTCCTCAGGATGGCCGGCTACTGCGCGCGGTACATTCCCCACTATGCCACCATCACTGACCCCCTACGGAAACTACTGCAGAAGGAAGCAGTGTTCAAGTGGTCACCAGCCTGCCAACAGGCGTTCTCATCCATCAAACAGGCTCTGACAGAAGCACATTGACTGGCATACTTCAACCCGTCGTGGCATACTGAAATTATCGTAGACGCCAGCGCCGTGGGCCTCGGAGCCATCCTAGCACAAACGAGTGGCACTGACGTCAACCCAAGTCATAGTATAGCCTACGCCAACAGGGCACTGTCCCCTATGGAATCAGCTTATTCACAGGCCGAAAAAAGGAAAGCCTGGCCGCCGTCTGGGCCTGTCAACACTTTCATAATTTCGACATCGGCAAGAAATTCACCCTAGTCACCGACCACCAAGCCCTCCTGTCCTTGTTTGGCAACCCCCATACCAAAATGCCTCCAAGGATTGAACTATGGGGGATAAGGTTGCAGGAATATGACTATGATGTCGTCCACAGACCTGGTGGTGACCTGAACCCTGCCGACTACCTGTCACGCAATCCTGAATGCCAGCCTACCACGCGGACATGGATTCCCTGCCGCCGGCCCTGTCCCTGGATACGGTAGCTGCCGCCTCAGCTACGGATCCCACAATGTCCCTAGCCATCGGCCTCACCAATTCCAGCAAATGGAGGAACTATCGACGAGCAATTCTAGCCCACCCGCGGTGTGCAAAGAAGAGATCGAAAGACTAGCCAGAATACAATCCGAACTGGCTGTAAAAGACAACAACATACAGCTGAGGGGCCAATGAGTTGTCATCCCCGCCACACTACACGCGGAGGTAGTCCGAACTGCCCACGTGGGCACAGAGGAGCAGAAAATACCAAAAGACAATTAAGATGCCATGTGTGGTTCCCCTTCCTGGACACCCTCGTTGATGAGTGGGTTAAGAACTGCCATGCCTGCCAGTGCACTACGCCAGCAGAGCCACCACTACCCCTCCAGCCAACGCAAATACCAGAACGACAGTGGGAAAGAGTCGCTGTTGACTTTTATGGACCAACAGAATCAGGAGACTATTTCCTCCTCCTAATTGATGAATACTCCTGCTTCCCCATAGTCAAGAAACTAGCCACCACAGCGTTCACCCAACTCGCCGCTGTCCTCGACGAGGCCCTCAGTGAATGGGGCCTCCCGAGAGAGATCAAGTCCGACAATGGCCCACCATTCAACAGCCATGAATTCGAGACACTAGCAAAACACATAGGGTTCAGGCACCTTAAAATAATTCCCCGCTGGCCACAAGCCAACGGAATGGCTGAACGCTTCATGGCCTCAAAAAAGAAAACCCTACAGAGGGCACGTATCGAAGCGGTCAACCCCCATCAGATACTATGTCGACTTCTAAGAGACTATCGAAACACGCCGCACGAGGCCATGAACAGAACCCCCGCAGAACTCATGATCCGGTATGACGTGGACACCCGCATAGTCAGAGGCCTGTCGACTCTTGGGAAAACTGACCCCGAAGTGAAACAAAGGGATGCAGAAGCCAAAGAGAAAGCAAAGCAATAAACAGACATGAGACGGAGAGCTGCCCCCAAGGAATTCCAGATCGGAGACAAAGTACTCGTCCAACAGCCTATGGTGAGAAAGACAGACTCACGATTTGCACCAAGCCCCATGAAGGTCACCGCCGTGAAAGGGACAATGGTAACAGCACAGAACAAAGACAAGACCATCACAAGGAACAGTTCAGTATTTAAACACTATACCAAGAGAAAAGGCGGTGTGACCCCACTGCCTGAACCGGACCCTGTGATCCGAGAAGAGCGAGACGATCTCTGGGTCCCACCCCCAGGGACCAACACACAAGGAGAACATCAAGAGAATCTATCTGAAGGAGAAGGGCCACCAACCAGCTGGGACAGGCATCAGCAGATTACCAAGAGGCCAGCACGATGGATCGAAGAGTGTTAACCACAACGTCTGAACATTTAGTCTGGGGGAGGTGTTACCCAGCGAGGCCCCTTTAAGAGAAGGGCCTCACCCACCAGAGGGGCGGCACAGCAGTGACGTCAGAGGGAGGGAGTTGTTTCGCCACTGTTGCGCCAGTTCCGAGGATATGTTAAATAAAGTGAACGTTATTCAGTTACTCCGGCTCTGTCTCCTCCTTTCAGGAATACCAGGCCTAAGAAGGCCAACAGATAAATGTCTCTGGCGATAAAGCCCTCTGCCTGTACACATGTGTAGACCCTCACCCATGTAGTTTGCGTTAGCAGCTTTTAATCTGCATTTTTGCTTCTAGCAACCATGTACCCCAATGGAATAAATGAATAACACATGTGAAAACTTAAGCAACACCACTGCTGGGATCAATACTTGAACACATCAATAACAGGCAAATGTAATCAGTCACGTTCGACACATTACTATTGTTACTCTAACAGGTGAACATCATGAGGTGGAACATTGCTCGTTGGGCCTCATCTCCTCTGCAAGATTCTTCCCAAACACTCCCCACAACACAATCTAGATCTTGTTTAGGTAGTTTGTCTGCCCTACATCAACTACTAACAGCACACACATGTATATCAAACAAACTATTGAACTGACTTCATCCAGGAACAAATCCGAGCACCAAGTCTAATACAAGCAAAACAAAAGGACTATGCACAAAAGCCCTGCAATTCTTGTGCTGTTTCACAAAAAACAGTCCTTTAAAAGGTTGCTGGAAGCCCCTGGTACTACTGGCGGCCTACCGGCAACCTTACCTTACTGATTCCGCCACTCGTTATACTGGTAATACTGGGATTTTACAGGCAGCGAAGGAACAGTAAGTTCCATTCCTATTGAGTCCCACAGCACTCCATGGGAATTGGAAGAGTGAAGCACCAGCATCGTAAGCAACGGTGCCGGTGCTTCACTGATTTTTCTGCCGGTGGGGCCCTGAACTACCGACATGCCAGGCAGACTCAAAGTATGGCGGTCCACAAAAGGTGCAGGTAACCGTATTAACCGCACTTTCTTCTGGCCCGGCATGACCGTAATGAGGCCCTATGTCTCATTCCTATATATGTGTACGTTTGTAGATTGTTCAATGAAAAATAATTATTAAACTATCCTGTGGTGGTTCTACAAGCCTATGAGCTAAAGAGCTCTTCATCAAACCGAAGGGCCACTGCACTCTCTTCAAGCCATCAACCCTATGGGAGCTAACAACAATGTCTGACGCTGCTGAAGGGCACCGTCTAGAATAATGCCCTGACTACCCTGAGCTCACTTGTAAGGAATGGCCTCACGCTTGGAACTTCCACATAATTGATTATTATTGAGAGTTGTCCATCATACTGCCACAGGATCAAGCTTGTTGATGTCAAGAATGCAAATTCATGTTAGCTGTGATTGAGTCCTTCATGCCAGTACCACCCCTCCTCTATATGATTATGCTCTTAGGTGAAGAGTACAGGCAGTTTCCACTGCCAACCTTCCATTCCCCGACAACTCTCTGCGCCCCATACCCTCTCATTTTGCCTATGTTATGCAGCAGTCCTGCATGTAGTGCTTCATAAATGAAAAAATAGGAAAAAACTGCATTACATTCCTGCTCAAAACCTGTACAGCAGAGACAGCAACAATATAGCATCACAATTCAAGCAAAGGTGCTACTGAGGGCTTGCTCTGGGAGCAGCAGGCACAACGGCATAAAATCAGGTAGAACATGGTGACCTCGGGAAGGAAGGAAGAACGGGGAGGCTGGGATGGGATAGAGGAGCAAAAATCATAAATCACCAAAAGGTACTCTGAGTACAACTTAATCACAACATCAACAATAGGTTGCTTAATTGTTGTGATTAAGTTGTACACAGAGTCGGATTAGGCAAGCAATGACTAATGTAGGGGCATCTCCTGTTAAGATCTGGTATTTGTGGAACCCTGGACGACTGATGGTAGATGGGGATTATTCAGTTCTGAAGGTGTTTCCCATGGTGATTTTCATGAATTTAAAAAAAGATTTTATTTTATTTTATTTTAATTGATTACATTTATATTGTGAATACAATTAATGTATCATTTCATAAACAGCAGTTGTATTATGTTTTGATGAGCCCAGTACATAAAGAACCTGCAGGTATACACCGGTGCCTGTGGAGCAAATCCTTTTGGTGATTGATGTAGTAGTCCTGAGTCAGTGCCCCACAGGCAATACAAACTTGGGTTCCTATATTGATGTAAATAGGGAGCAAAAATCGTATTTATCTTTCGCGGGTCAATGCTATAGCATTAATGGGCTGGCTACTAATGGTCAATTATTTTTTAAGGAAAACCGGTCTTGTGTGTATCGCGAGGACAGTCACTACACATATTTCATCTCATCCTATTTCCTCTCAAATTAAATGTATTTCATTCTCTGCCCTGACCCTCTCCACCTCTAACTCTCCCGCCCATCTATCCACTTTAGCCTCACGTTTGCTCCACATGGTCTACATTTTTCCTGTAATATCACTTCTAGTTCTTGCACCTGTCACTTTCAACCTTTTGGTATTTGCAAGATATCTCCCTTTTTCATTTTCAAGTACTGAACTTCTGCTCTCTCACCCCAACTGTTTTTCCTCTCTTGTTTTATAATGGCGCAATCCCAGAGGAAAACGTTCCATGAATCAGGCCCTTATTTTTCATTCATAATTTGGCAGTCCACTCATTCTTTGATCTACTCTATGCTTTCTCATGCCCCTTCCACGGATTCCCAAGGATTATTACTTTAAATTCCATTTCAGTGGACTGTTACTGAAATCAATGAATGCTCTGCACAATCCCTTATTTATATACTATTGTTCCACCCTTTTGTCACCCCCCCAGAAGTCCTCCAGATTTACTGCTGAACTATTTTGCCTCCTGAGAGAAAGCTGACGTATTCTCCCACCTACTGCCCTGGGGTTCGACAAGCAAGGGAGGATCACCTGAGTGGAAGGTTGCAGGGATTGGGAGAATACCTAAGGGTGAGAAATGCTATTCCCCCTTTCCCAACTATACACCAAACCACTCTCCCTCCGCCTTAATCGGGTATTTCCAATCACACTGCATCTCCCCCTCTCTAGTTCCATTAAATACTGGGACGAAGACGAGGGGATCAGGAGCAATGAGGATTAACCATAGCAACAACATGGGAATACAAACTGAGGCCTGCCATGTAATACCAGTAGACTGTCCCACTGATAGAGCCAGGCATGGTCAAGCAATCAACCCAAACCATTTACACCTGACTCCACTTGACAATTACTTCAGGTATAAAAGGTGTGATTCTGCCAAGAAGTACGAGTGAGCTGGTATTGCTGGTTGGAACGTGAAGGTAGCAACACGAGAAGCGTGGGGGGACCAGTGGAGAGTGGGACACCGAGAGCTGGCCCGGTGTACCGAATGGGTTGCAGCATGTTGAAGGAGCCGTATCTCTGTGGAGCCGTAGGAAGGTGAGGTGCTGCTTATTGGCCATGTCCAGGCCAGTGCTCGCTCCCCTGGAACATGTTTTGGTCCCAGGAGTGTCTTAGGGGCAGGTGGTGAGGTGCTGAAACCCAGGCACGTGAGGATGGCTGGAGCGGGAGCGGCGTCTTGAAAGCATAAAGGAAAGCGGTAAGTGGAAAGGAAAAGAAGGGAAGGAAAAAGCGGAGTGTGCCAGGGGCGCAAAGCAAAAACAGTAAAGTGAGGGTGCAAGCAACCAGAAGCAGGAAAAGAGGTGCTAGCGACCCGACAGATTGAAAAGAAGTGAAAGATTGAAAACGAGTGAAAGAAAGCAAAACGAGGGTGCGAGCGACCCGAAACAGGAAAGAAGGTTGCAAGCTACCCGACAGATTGAAAAAGTGGATTACAAAGTGAGAGAAAGTAAAGAAAGGGGTGCGAGTGACCTGAAAGTAGGAAAAGGGGGTACGAAATACCTGCAGGTTTAAAAGGGAAAGTGCACGATACAAAGAAAGGAAGGTGCAAGGGTGCACGACCAAAGAGCAGAATGTGCCAGGGGCACGATAAAGTCAAGAGGAGTGTGCAAGAGGTACAGCAAAGAAGAGAGAAGGGTGCATGTGTGCGCTATAGAAGGATAGAAAGGTGAAAAGGTGAAAGAGAAAGAAAGCCAGAGTGGAAAAGAACACAAGGGAGAAAGGTGCCCAAAAGGTACAAAGACTGGGGTCAGGAGTCAGAGTTTTTGCGCAGGGGAGGAGCCAAAGCCCAGCATTTCTTAAAGTCTCTGACGCTACCCCATGGAAAGAACTGTGGGTTAAAACGGTGCATTTTGACAAGATGAACCTTTGTGTGAAGCCAGAGGGGCCTAGGCTTGGGGAAGGCAAACCTGAGAGTCCCACAAAAGACATTGGCCCTTATTACGGGTCTGGCGGAAACCGTGCTGGTAAAACCAGCAGGTAGCTGCCGGACTCGTAATGATTTACTGCTGCCTGACTTGCCGGAATCACCGGGCCATTACAGCCCCGGCGGTCCGGTAATTCAGGTGCCGTTAAAATGTTGATTTCCATTCCTGTGGAGTCCTATTGGACTCCACGGGAATGGGGACCACGGAAGCACCAGCACCGTTAATAACGGTGCCTATGCTTCTGTGAAAGTCTGTGGGCAGGCGCCATTCCACCCGCCAGGTCTGACCCTGGCGGGCGGAATGGCACCCGCCGCAGACCCGGACCGGCAAACTTGTAATGAGAGCCATTGTTGAGTTTGAAGAAGAGGGGCCTAAGCTTGGGTAGGGAACCTAGAGAAGCCGACCAGAGACATTGTTGAACATTGTGAAGAGAGGCCTACACCTTGGGGAAGGGAACCCTGAGAGGCATAACAGGAACTGTGTCTTTTTGTTTGGCACTGGAAGTATCGAAGCTTGGGGAAGGGAACCCCAAGAGACCCAGAGACATTGTAAACTCTATTGAATTACAGCAAGAGCCCTACGTGGAAGGTTCCAAGGGCAACCCATTTGAGTTTAACTATTTTAAAGTGGCAGATCTACGCCTATTGGTAAGACTACCTGAAACCAGCTGTGGTTTACATTTCCTTTTTAACCACCATGTTTTCTTTAAGAAGATCCCTGAACAAATTTTGTCTATGAGTGAGGGCAAGCATAGGTTTAGACACAGATGGATTTTGGCTTCAGACTTTCAGACATCAACGGCACTTAGAAACATCAGCTGAGGGAACAATCCTTTTAGAGTTAGGGCCAGATAGGTATTACTCCAACCCCAGAACTTTATCAAACAAAGGTTTTGAAAATGTTACCTTAAGTCTGTGTCTCTCTGGATAACATGCCGGTCTCACACTTCGCAGAGGATTATTCTCTTGATCTCAATGTCCCCAAATTCTGGATTTTACTTTCTTTTGGCATCTGATCATCCCAACACCCTTCACATTTTCTAAACTTGCTCTTTTTCATGATACCAATATTTGTGTATACTTCATAGTCACTTAATTGTTTCTAAGTGTACATTATTTATGGTATATTTATAAAGAGTTATGTAAAGTAGTATATGAAGCTTAAATCACTTCATCAGTTGTACAACGCTATGCATCCTTCTGTGAATTTCAATTATATTGTCAATTTCTCTTGCGATAATTCCGGAAAACTGGTTTATGCTTCCAATTCATCTTCATATAAATCAACGTCTCTTAGGATTTTGAAAGTTCACATACCTCTGATTTAAAAGTCAATTTCCGTCTCTCTATCTCCGAGGCTTTTGTTCCATTAGAATTGAAAATTCCTCAAGTGGCTATATTAAAGAAAAAGCATTTTTGCAAACTCAAAGGTCGAAATACATTTTGTCAATATAAAGTGTCATGTCAATAGCAATATTCAATAATATCTTAACTCATGGGAACGCTGTATATTTGGGGTAATTTACTTATCAAAGCGACATGGGTTTCACTCACGCTTTCAAAGAGGCAGGTTTCCTAAACAGATTGTTGTTAAAAGGAAACAGGAACATTTTAGTGTTGGCCACTAGATTTATTTGTAGCAATTGTAGGTTCACTGTAGGAATGAAAGGAATTAATGGAATAAGCCTGCCTGGGACAGTATCTTTCCTCACTTGCCATGTTTAGCTGGGGACTGCCCTGTCCATTTAATTCTCAATCAGTCAGCTACGGTGCCCCAACAAAGCCCTGTTATATCACCACTTAATCTCCTTTCTAATAGGCAGTCATGATTGCATTAGGTTCAACACACTCTGCTTCGACAATCCGGGTAAAGTGTTTTAGCTTTGTGTGTGCACCTCCAAACTCAGCCTTCGGCTTGATCTTACAAACCGCCTTAATGAGCTTAGGTCCTGGATGATGGCGGACTGGCTAAAACTCAACTCAGGTCAAACTGTTACATGGATGGGCACTTCTCCACATATGTTCTTAGCTGACATTGATAGGCTTAAAACACTGCCCCTATAGTTAAGAATCATGCAACTAGTCATGGTATTACTTTGGCAGCAGATATCTTATGTTATGTTAATTTGTCTTATACTGCGAACAGTTACCATTGGCATGGTCTCCAGGTGCTCATGTGTCTCTGTAAGAAAGAGGGCGGGAGGTAGCGAGGGAAGAGGGATAGGGGATAGGATAGGGTTTGTGCTCTTTTGTTGATGCTTGCAGAATCAGGAGAAACTGGTGTCTGAGTGTCAGCTTTCTGAGTGAGTTTTGATTGTGTGCACTGGCTCGTTGCATCCAGAAGGGACAGGCCCAATGTCTGGGATTGTTTGCTGTATGCAAATGTTTGTTATGCTGGATATGTGATTTTTGTGTTTGGTGTGTAGTTCGGCAGGCCCACGGGTGTATTACCTGGGTGGTATGCAGGAGGGGAGCAGGGGCAGGGTTTGTTTGTCAAACTAGAAATTATATCGTGCCTCCTATTGCTATGAATATATGTATATTGGCCTACGCCAAGCTGCTAACAAGCTGCTTATAAACTACATGTGAATAAACTCGGATTGCAAGGTCCTGACCTTAGAAACCATGTAAACTGTCATTTTGGGTCAAGCCGCCATTTTAGGTTTTCTTGCTCTATAAAGTCATCATGTGAGCTAAAATGGTAGCCTATGTTATTCAGAACAGAACTCGATTGTCATGACCTCTGTACAGCTAATGTATAACTTGCCTGCAGGCCACTTGTTAGGGTCATGAGCTGAGACCTTGTCCTTCTGCTGACCTGTGTGCAATGGATTACCTGTATCACCGAAACTGATCTATAATTGAATGAGAACACCTGCTTAACTATATTGTATAAATTAAGTCCCGCATTGTAATGTTAGGCCTAGAGCATACATTTTACCATTTCTTCTTGTTAATGTATAAACCTAAGATGAACTAGATTTGACCTGGCAAGGGACCCTAGAGCAGTAACTTATTTATGGAATGGTTAACCTGAAGAAAGGCTGGGCAACAGGCTGGAGAAATGTATAAAAGCCTGACTGTTTCAATGAATATTTGCACTCACTGAGCACACCGAACCACGCCGGAGTTCGCTGTGTTGTACTGAGGGTCGATAGCTATCTGAATTTTGTTCTGTTCTTTTGTAACTGGATTCAGTATAAAATAAAGTACTTTGTATGTTCCTTTGTAACCTGTGTTTGGTGTGTTTCCTTTTTGGTTACCCTGCCTCATATTATTTCCTTGTTTTCACAGTTGGCGCCCGGAATAGGGACCCTCAAGATTGATGCCGGATTATTGAAGGTTGACGCACGCTATCGGACCGGGATCGGACGGTGTGACATAACGGGCCCGACTTAACGAGACGCGACACCTCAACAGCGCTGCACGATCCGTTCCCTGGACGATAGCCGTGTGGTCTGAGACGGCATCTTGACGAGGGTCAATTTTTTGAGGCGGGCAGATTTGCCGAAATCACCATACACAAGGTAAAATTGGTTAGGTAAGTCCTTTGTAAACCGATCGGTCCTCCTTAGGTTTGGTCAGGTGAGTCGTTACCCGACTCTTAATTCAACCCTGACAATTTGAATTTGGCGCAGTGTATCTGCAGACACAATTATTGACCAGGTAACACCGAGTATTTGAGAAATGCCTGGGAAATTGTCTAGCTGCTTTAGGGCATTATTCTGCAGCGATAGACAATCTTTGGAATTTAGCCGTCCGGCACCACAGGAGGGGTCACCGGCATGTACTATGTACTGTAAGCATGGCATTGGAAGTGTAGTATTTAATCAAATTTGGCACAGACAAACCAGACATGCCTCCGAACTTCAGTGGCCAGTCAATGGTAGTTTTGAGATCCCTCGTACTGAATATTTAGAGTCAGTCTTGTTAAAAAAGAAGGCCAGACCTGCAGCATTTGTTGTTTTGCAAAATTGGAAAAGAGAAGCGTTGCAGCAGCTTAAAAGTAGGGAAAAACATGTGCGCCGTCATAAAACAAATGCTGAAAAGGCGTTGTTATATGATCAGGACAAACAGTCTGAGTCGGTTAGGAATATGGACAGGGCTTTCTCACTCGGTGTTCAGAAAATCTATCCTTCTAAAGATCTTCATGTTTCTGATGAGTTTATCGACAAATTGTTAAATGAACGAAGGCCTGGTGCCTCTGCACCACCTCCGTATGTTCCTCTTCCTCCTGCTGTACCTCTTCCTGCTGTTATTCCTGCTCTTCCTGCTCAACCTGTTGTTCCTATTCCTCCGGTTGTTGTTCCTCCACCTGCTCCTCTGCCTCTTCCCATTGCACCAGTAATAGTACCTCCATTTAATTTGCCTGCACCCTCACTCCCAAGTAGTTCTGTACCGCTTGTAGTTGATCAGGGTGCGGAGTCGAGGATTGTTACTCGTAATACTGTTCCTACAGAAAAGAAACAGGATTTGTTTGCATGGGCTAAGCATTGTATGGAGAGAGATGATCGAGCTAATGTTCTTGCCACACTTTCTAATATGGATAATTTTCCTGAGAAAAATGTTTTCATTGAAGGTTTAGGGATTCATTTATGTGTAATGTGGGGTAAATTAAACAATGCAGACCTCCCACAAGGGTTGAGGGACCTGAATACTTTAGCGTTTTCAAGAGACACTGTGGAGAAGGTACATGAGCATGTTGAGAGGATATTTGAGTATAGAAAGGAGTTGGAAAGGTTACGGAATGAGGATGACGAAGAAGAAAGTATGTATGTACAGAAACGATTTCTTCCGTGTCGTAAATCGACATCTGAGGAGGTGTGAATGTGTACAAAAGATGCGATTAGATGGATTTCAGACATATCGATAACTCCAGTTGAGGTATATGACACATACAGTCAATATACGCTAGAAATGCAGAGGAAAGTGATACAGGGAATGGTGGAGTACCTGCAGGATGAATGTTTAAAGAGAAAGGTTAGTTGTCCCACAGAGTTATTGAGCATTCATAAGAGAGCTTTTTCACTTGACACTTCTTCAACTGCTTTAGCGCTCGACTTAGCTCTGTTGCTTAGTAAGCGTTCGGAGTTGCCTACATCTCAGTTGCCTATGAGAGAGGTTCCTCCGACATTTGGCCCAAAGGTTGAGATTCCTGCTAATGCTGCAGCAGGTACACCTGCTGTGGACATTCCTACACATTATGTATCGCAGTTTGTTCACGCCCCGTTTTCACGACAGGAAGTGAATACTATTAGACAAACTATTCCTGACATTAGGAAAAATCCGACAGATAGAGTCCGTTTTACAGTCCTCAGTGTTTACCCTAGGTGACATTGATTTGCTATTCCCTGCACTCCTGCCTGTAGATTTGTGGAAACAAGTTAGAACTATAGACGATGTACCAGGGTTGGGAGATACATGGGCTAACATAGTTAGGCTTGATGGGGAAAGGCCAGCTGGTGAGAGACCACCTCAGGTGATACTAACTTTGCCTGACAGAATCATTGCAAAACTGAAAACTATAATCCCCGAAAAGAGAATTATTTGGGACAAGCTTACGGCCTGTGTCCAAGGAAAATCTGAGGGTGCTACCGAGTTCTTTAATCGGTTCGAACAGGTATTCTCGGATTTCAGTGGACAAGACTTAGGCACAGAGTCTGGGAAAAGATTATTCGTGGACAAATTTGTATGTGGATTGCTGCCTGACATCCAGTCACAAATGATGTCTTCTGAGAGCGCTTGGCAGGCGAAATCCCAATCAGAAGTACTGCACATGGCTCAGTACTACGAGAACCGTGTCAATAATGAAAAAGATAGAGTCGAGAAGAGAAAAGGTGATTTGAAGACTAAAGTATTGTTACAGCAAATTTTTAGAGGCCCCAGAGGGGGTAGTTCGCAGATTAGAGGTCAGTATGTTCCACAAGGGAATGTGCCCTTGGGTCCTGTGAATATTAACCAGTGTGCCTATTGTCACCAGGAGGGTCATTGGCGTGCACAATGCCCCGTCCTTCGACAGAGGTCGAATAACACATTTGGAAATATGGGTAGACGATCCAGAGGTCGCCCGGGTGTAGGGGGCCCTGGTAGAGGCCAGTTTTCGCAGGATCCCCAACAACCTATTTCACAGGATAATCAGACTTCGAGTGTGGATACTAGAAACATATTTGATCATCCTTCTGCTGCATATCTATCTGAAGAGTTTCCTTTTGATGATATTTTGTTTCGTTAGGATTGCCCGAAGCAGGGTTTGGAACCTACACCTATTCCCGTTAATCAGAAAGGTCCCTATGTTGAAATGGTAGTGGGAAATAGGAAACATCAATTTTTGATAGACACTGGAGCACAGAAGTGCTCCATTGATCATTCTCGGGTTCCAAACATTCCAGTGTCAGGGCAAACCAATGTTTCTGTAGGGTTTTCTGGCACACCAGTTGTTTGTCCGGTTTCTTCACCGGTACCTATTTCTTTGGGTCCCTTTACGGACCACTGTCCATTTCTCTTGACTTCGAATTGTGGAGAGAATTTGCTGGGGTTGAATTTGTTGAAGGAATTAAATGCGGTAATTCATTGTTCTTCTGATGGAGTGCGTTTGACGATTTCACCACAGCAATGTTCTGTTTCGCAATTCTTGACTAGACCTTTGCCGCCTGAATTCAGTAATGTACAAGAGTGTTTGTGGGCAGTTGATGACAATGATGTCGGTATTTTGCAGATTGAGCCTGTTAAAATAGTTTTGAAACATGGAATTAAGCTGCCCCGTATTCCACAGTATAAGATCTCAGTTGAAGGCGAGCGAGCTTTGAAGAGCATTGTTTCCGATTTTGTGCATCGTGTGGTGATTGAGGAGATTGCAGGAAGTTTGTGCAATAGTCCGATTTTACCCGTGTACAAAAAAGGTGATAATGCAATTCCATTTCGTTTTATGATTGATTTACGTGCCATTAATAAAGTCGTCGCTCCGCAATTTCCAATTGTGCCTGATGTGACGACAATATTAACCATGATTCCAGCTACGGCTACTCACTTCAGTGTTGTGGACCTAAAGAATGCTTTCTTCAGTATTCCTATACATGAGGATAGTAGATACTTGTTCGCGTTCACCTTAGGGGGACGCTCATTCACATTTACTCGTGCACCTCAAGGTTATACTGAGAGTCCTAGTATTTATAGTAGGGCTTTGAAAGAGCAGCTTGATACCCTTGGATTGCCCCCTACTTGTACGTTGCTTCAAAATGTTGATGATTTGCTTTTAGCCGCTGACTCTGAGAGCTCTTGTAAAGAGGGCACTGTGTTGTTGCTCATCCATCTAGCTAAGCATGGTCACAAAGCTTCGCTTAAAAAGTTTCAATATTGTTGCCAGGAGGTCGCCTATTTAGGCTATCTGCTGTCAAAGGAGGGAAGAAGATTGACACCTTAAAGAATAAAACACATTTCTGGCATGTCTGTCCCAAATACACAAAAGGAAGTTAGAGCCTTGATAGGTATGGCTTCTTACTGTAGGTTATGGATCCCAAACTTCTCACTAGTGATAAAATCGATGTTGGCCTTGACGAAGAAGGGTATTTCTTCGCCATTGCCATGGAATACGGAGCATCAACATTCATTCGAGTTGCTCAAGACTGCATTATGTTCGGTGCCAGTTTTGGGCACACCGAACTATGAGAAGGCCTTTGTGTTGTTTGTGCATGAATGTGATGGATGTGCTTTGGCTGTATTAACGCAGGAACATGGAGGGAAGAATAGGCCATGCGGTTACTACTCTTCCGCCCTTGATCCTGTTGCATGCGCTTTGCCAAGATGTTTACGCGCTGTCGCTGCTGCTGCTGCGTCTGTAAAACAGAGTGAGGGAATGGTCCTAGGCCATGATTTAACCCTGATGGTGCCTCACTCTGTAGATATTCTGTTGAACAAAACCCAAATGCAACACCTCACTTCCGCACGACTGACAAGATATGAATTAATCTTGTTTGCTCCCCACATTCAAATTAGGAGGTGCTGCGTTCTTAATCTGGCTGAACTCCTACCTTTCCCGCAAAATACTGTTTGCGGTGACGAAGAGTCACATGACTGCCTGTATAATACTGAACAAGATACAAAAGGCAGAGTTGATTTGAGGGACACTCCTTTGGATAACCCACAAGGGGAGCTGTTTTGTGATGGCTCCTGCTTCAAACTACTGGATGGTACATCCACAGCTGCTTATGCAGTCACTACATTGAGTACGGTTGTGGAGACCAAGAGAATTACGCATAACTCTGCGCAGGCCGCAGAGATTATAGCATTGACTCGAACTTGTGAGCTTTCCGAAGGGCTAACAGTAAACATATATACTGATAGCCAGTATGCCTTTGGGGTGGCTCACAACTTTGGGAGACTTTGGTCAGAGAGAGGGTTTTTAACTTCGCATGGCACCAAGATCCAACATGGCTCCCTGATAGTACAATTGCTTTCAGCGCTTGCGCTCCCTAGTCAGTTAGCAATCATTAAGTGCGCAGCACATCGCAAGATTATAGAGGATGTAGGGAAAGGGAATGCTTTCGCTGATCAAATAGCTAGACAAACTGCCTCTGATCTCTTCACGGAGATGTATGTTTCAAGGGAGACTGTAGATGCCTATGCAATGGATGAGGGTGTTGGGTCTGTACGGGATATCCAAGCCGATGCCACATTAGAAGAATCCAAGAGGTGGGCTGAGGGCTTGGGGAAACTCGATGATGATGGGTGTTGGGTGGACATGGTTGAAGGGAAATGGTTGCTTCCTAATGCCTATATAGTAATGATGGTTACCATGGCACACGGTCCCACACATGTGTGCACTCAACAGATCACGAGAATGTTAGAGAAAGTCTGGGTAAATGATAAGATTTCAAAAATTGCCCAGCATTATGTCCAAAATTGCATGATTTGCCTACAACACAATGTGGGAAAGGGGACAGCAACTTCAAGAGGTAGCTTTGGGCCTCCTTCTGTCCCGTTTGAAGTGATTCACTTTGACTTTATTGAAATGGAGCGATGTAACAATCTAAAATATGTCCTTGTGGTCATTTGCGCCTTTAGTAAGTGGGTCGAGGCTTTCCCTGTTAAAGACGCTACAGCCATGACCACTGCAAAGACCATGTTAAAGGAATTCTTCCCACGGTTCGGTTTGCCGAGAGTTATCTGGTCGGATAATGGTCCGCATTTTATCGCTGCTGTAATTCTACAGATATGTACGGCAATGCAAATTGACAAACGATTCCATTCGGCCAGACATGCTCAGAGCGCCGGATTAGTGGAAAGACACAATGGTATCATAAAAAACAAGCTCGCTAAAACGTGTGCCGGCACCAAACTAAAATGGCCGGATGCCTTACCGATCGTGTTACTAGCCATGCGTACAACCCCTCAAACTAAGACTGGGCTCTCTCCATTTGAGGTGGTAATGGGGAGACCTGCCAATATCTGGGGTCTTCCAAAGCCTAGGGCATTGAGGAATGTAGAAAATGTATTGCCAGTTGACTAAAAACCTGTATTTCATTTATCACCAGGTACGAGACGCTTTACCCGCGCGATACGAGGGCCCAGGCCACAGTATACAACCTGGAAGTTGGGTTTTGGTCAAATCCTTTGACCGATCTTCCTGCCTTGCACCTCGGTGGCGGGGCCCGTTCCAGGTCCTGCTGGTCACCCAAACAGCGGTGCGTGTCGCAGGCCGGAAGCATTGGATCCACGCGACGCATGTCAAGAAACTTCCTCACCCAGTGCCACACGTTACAGAAGAAACAGAACCCCTCGCTAACGCTGCAACCAATGATCCCAAAGCAGTGAGTAGCACTGAGAGTGCATCGGAGAATCTTTCTGAGCCCGTGAGGCTTGCGGAAGCTACCATTTTGTCTCCGCACTCTCCGAAAAATTTTCTCCCGGAAATTGCTGTTCCAACTTCACTTGCCTCTGATAAGTTGCTTCCAATGGGAAGTGACGACATCTTGTTCTCGGATCAAACAATACCAGGCACAACAAGATACAACTTCCGGCCACGAAGATAGACATACGGCACGGTTTTCTGTGCATCTGATAGACATACGGCACGGTTCGGCTGTGCATTCAAGGAAGGAAAGGATCATCAAGGGCTTGCTTTTGCCCAAAAAGTTGAGGAAGGGGATTCTGTTGGCTAGGGGTTGTGGAAGGATTAAGAAGCCGGGCGACCGTAGTGTCGCCAGCAACGAACATTGGGGTCTTCAATTGAAAATCTACAATGCCTGCTACCGCCACTGCTGCTGCTCGTATTGGACTTATAAATAAGGGGGTGACCAACTCGGACAATGAACAATGTACCTGGGCCCCGAAAACGTATTGCTGTGTTTTTATGATAATATCTGGTTTTATAATAGTCACTGTCTTAGGCCTTTGATATTTCGAAGAAACTCATCCTTTAGAGTCTTTGCTGCCGACTGAAATTGTACCCACTGTTCCTACAGCTTTTGTATATTTACATACTCTGTCACCTAGGGACTCACAGCATAGACAGAAGTATCACAATAATACCTTGTTGCTTATAATGAATGCAACACATGCCATTTTTAATAAGACTAATTGTTGGGTCTGCTCACATTTACCGCAACATGGGGATAAGGGGCTAGGTTGGTATATTCACCCTTTACCTTTGACAACTGCTTGTTATGCTTCACTTAGAGCACTGTTCTTTGGCCGATGGAACGATAGCATCTCGGGGAACTTTGATGGCACTAATTTGAATAGTTTTGAGAAACGTGTTCTGACTCCCCTGGGATGCTCGCTTTTCGCAAATAGGAGTAAGCTCAATATTGCTTCTATCAGGCCTTTTGATAGACTGTCTCGTCCTTTCCAATCTTTGATTTCCTTTAAAATGGCTCCGATAGGCAATAAGGATGCCGTGCCTCCTTCTTATACTGTTAACCATAGCCCCGATTCACTTTCTTTCTGCATCCAGAGGAATGGCACCCGCTCAATGGGAGATTTTAAAGGTTGTGCCAACGTTGCAAATTTGACTGGGGAAGACAGACCTTTGTATGTAGGCAAACCTATCTATTTTGTTTGCGGTAATGTAGCATTTCCATGGTTGCCCAGGGATCGGCAGGGAACTTGTTATCTAGGAATCCTGTTACCTGGGGTGTTTATAGCAAGTACTGTAGAGGTTTCGAAGGCTCGTCCACGGCGGGACGAGAATGGCGACACTCCAGCACAGGTTTTAGGAGATGTAGCAAAATCATTCCTTCCATTCTTTGGGCAGATAGCGAATTCCGAGGATATCAGGAAGCTAGCGAGAGTACTGGAGAGAACCATCAACCGGACCACAGATATACTCTATAATATGACTTTAGAGCAGAAAGCGATCAGATTGGTAGCGCTTCAGAACCGGATGGCATTAGATGTCATTCTGGCTGAACGTGGTGGAGTATGTAAACTAGTGGGGTCCGCTTGCTGTGTTTTCGTACCGGATTCCTCCCCAACTATTTTTAAGGCAATACAGAATCTGCACATTCTTAGTTCAGAAGTGCATGTTCCCAAGGGAAATTGGGATCTTAGCGCTTGGTTCTGGGACTTGGGGTTGGAAAGTGCTTTCAGTCTTGCTGATTATTTTAGGAATTCTGCTATTTCTTTGTTGTTGTATCCAATGTCTACTAAGTATATGTTCAATGCTAGGGGGATGTTGCGCTCAGGCGATAGGTACAATAGGACATAAAGTGTATGCCCCGGATAAAACCTCTAAGGAGTATGTACTGAAAGAGATCTTAGTAAAAGATCTAATGGCGATAGATATTTCTGACAGCTATTCAGGGTGTATGGACGATGACACATGGAGTTATTTGCAGGGAGATCAGAAGTAGTTTAGCACTTGGCATAGGCCAAAAGGAGGGTTTGTCAAACTAGAAATTATATCGTGCCTCCTATTGCTATGAATATATGTATATTTGCCTACGCCAAGCTGCTAACAAGCTGCTTATAAACTACATGTGAATAAACTCGCATTGCAAGGTCCTGACCTTAGAAACCATGTAAACTGTCATTTTGGGTCAAGCCGCCATTTTAGGTTTTCTTGCTCTATAAAGTCACCATGTGAGCTAAAATGGTGGCCTATGTTATTCAGAACAGAACTCGATTGTCATGACCTCTGTACAGCTAATGTATAACTTGCCTGCAGGCCACTTGTTAGGGTCATGAGCTGAGACCTTGTCCTTCTGCTGACCTGTGTGCAATGGATTACCTGTATCACCGAAATTGATCTATAATTGAATGAGAACACCTGCTTAACTATATTGTATAAATTAAGTCCCGCATTGTAATGTTAGGCCTAGAGCATACATTATTACCATTTCTTCTTGTTAATGTATAAACCTAAGATGAACTAGATTTGACCTGGCAAGAGACCCTAGAGCAGTAACTTATTTATGGAATGGTTAACCTGAAGAAAGGCTGGGCAACAGGCTGGAGAAATGTATAAAAGCCTGACTGTTTCAATGAATATTTGCACTCACTGAGCACACTGAACCACGCCGGAGTTCGCTGTGTTGTACTGAGGGTCGATAGCTATCTGAATTTTGTTCTGTTCTTTTGTAACTGGATTCAGTATAAAATAAAGTACTTTGTATGTTCCTTTGTAACCTGTGTTTGGTGTGTTTCCTTTTTGGTTACCCTGCCTCATATTATTTCCTTGTTTTCACATGTTAGTTCATTGGCTACCCTCAAAATTCATCTAGGTGCAATGCCTTGGCTTCCCACGACAAGATCCTCTAAGTGCAGTGTGTTCACTATCTTTGAAATTCATCTAAGTGCAGTATATTAGCTACCCCAATAACATTTTGAAGTAGAATGCAATGGCTACCTTCACAGTTCATGTAGGTGCAATACATTGGATACCCTCAAAGATCATTAACTGCAGTACATTGTCTGTCCTCACAGTTTCTCCAAGTGCTGAGTAATTGCTACCCTCGACAGACCTCTGAGAGCAATACATTGACTATCTTCATAATTCGTCAGGTGCAATACATTGGCTACCTTCAGAAAGCCTCTAAGTGCAGTACATTGCTATCTTCACAATTCATCAAAGTGCAATGTTTTAGCTACCCTCAAATATCTCCTAAGGGCAGAACATTGGCTATCTACACAATTCATCTGAGTGCAGTGTGCTTGTACCATCATAAAATACCATTCATGAGCTATCTTCACAGTTCACCTAGGTGCAAAACACTGGCTATCCCCAAAACGTCTAGGTGCAATACATCAGCAATCTGCCCAAATAGTCTCAGTGCAATACATTGGCTAGCCTCAAAAACCTCTTAGTGCAAAGCATTGGTGACGCTCAAAATCTTCTTGGTGCAATACATTGGCTAGCTGAAAATATCTTCTTAGTGCAAAACATTGGTTATTCTCAAAAATCTTCTGAGGGCAATACATTGGCTACCCTCAAACAACTTCTTGCTGTGAAAGATTGGTTGCCATAAAAAATCTTCTAAGTGCAGTACATTGGCTATCTTCACAATTTCTCTAAGTGCAATGTGTCAGCAACCCTCATAAAATCCACTAAGTGCAATACATTAGCTACCTTCAAAATCTTCTAAGTGCAATACATTGGTTATTCTAAAAAAAAAAAAAAATCTAAGTGCAATGCATTAGCTAACTTTGCAATTCGTCTAAGTACAATACATTTACTGTCCTCAAAGAATCACTCAAAGAAATCCATGGCAACCACACACTTGTGCAGTTGTGTCCTCTGGGCCTTTGCTCCTCAACACATCTACAAGGGTTTCCATAACGGTGTGTTTTGAACCCGCTGTGTACATGTCACTGTAAAACACCAAATTGCTTTCATTTTGTACATGAAATCTGCCCGCCCAACTGCTTTGGATAGCTTACCCTCTCCTCTAAAAGCCTTTTTTTGTTTTTAATATTAGGTAGTGCTAACATGTCACCAGGGGTGTTGCTAGGTCTAGAAAAGATCAGGGGCTAAGCTAATGTCGGGACTGGTGGGACTCGTTGTAGCACCTGAGCTTCTATCCGGGGCTACAACCAAAAGATCCGGGGCCATAGCCCCCTCAGACTCCCCACCCTCCCCTAGCAACACCTCTGCATGTCACCTTTAGGCCAAAACTATTGGATTGGGTACAGCAAGGAGGGAGCTGGGAAGTGAGGAAAGGGAACGCAGCTTGTAGGTGATGTTTGGTCTTTTACCCGCCCAATGGCTGCCCGTGGCCTTGCTAATTGCTAAATCCATTCCCATTCAATACCTGCTCCCTCCCACCTAAAATCCTCCTTTGAGCTAACTCTGTCACACAGAAACATGAAACTTTTTGCTATATGAACTGCCAGTTTTATTTCTAAGCATTCTTTTGAGAGTTAACCTATTACCGCCAGCTGTAAAGGAGCACATGGTGTAATGAAAATGTCTTAACCAGGTGTGCCTTCAGCCACTTGATTTATTAGCAAAAGGTGTTTCCTCTCATATGTTCTTTGCACTGAAGTCCTGCTAAAAATAAGCATTGGCAAAGCCAACAGATGTGGCTTGGTTATAGATATTAGATAGACATTTACTAGGCATTGGCATCATATGGCAAGGCACTTTAACCATATGGCAGCTGTTGCCATTTTATGGCTAGGTGGTACAATTATCGCAGTGCATGGCAAATGCCTTGCCCATGCCACCATTTCAAATTATATTTGCATTTTACCACTGTGTTCTATTAGAAGAATAGCACCGACAAGCAAGTTTCTTCACATGTGCTGCTATTCAAATGCTCTAATACAAACAATATTAATGATTATAATAATGAATCACAGAATAAACAATCACCCACCCTAATGGGATCTGTACAATGCTCCAAGCAACCCGAATAACAAATCACGCACGTGCGCCTTTGTGATCCGGTGCGTGGTGGCATATGTGCAACTAGAAATCAAAGGTTGGGCTTTGCAATTGGGGTCAAAAGCAATGCCATAATGCTTTTGTATTTAGCTCTAGCCACTTGGAACGAATCTACGTGAAATTTCTGAGGCGGAATAACCTGCAACTGAAATGTTTGCATGGGAAATGTACGCACTACAAAATGTTTGTACATTTTCAATCATCCCTGGGACGCCGGTTCCCTTTCACTTCCGTGATCGGGAACCGGTGCCGCACAGTCCTTTTCATTTTGAATTTTGTTTTCCACCGCAACCCCTGCTCACTATACTGTACAGTATAGTGAGCGGGGTGTTGCGGGGGTCACCCATGCAGCCCCCCTTTTTTTTTTTATTTACCGACCCACCAAAACACATACCACAAAAAGGTAGTTCGCACATTTGGCGGTATGTGTTTTAGGTCTTTTTGTAAGGTCGGTAAATTTTATTCTGACATTTCGTCCTAGCCCACTTGGAACATTGCAGGGCTGAAGAAAAACCTGAGAGAGAATGAGTGCTGCGACTTTATTAGGTCACACCAAATACATTGCTTCCAGGAGACTTGGGTCTTGACTCCGTCTACTCTTCAAGGTTTCTCATCCTTTAAGCAAGCTGCGATCAGGGGTAATGGAGGTAGACCAGTGGGGCCTGGTGATACGGATTGATCCTGCAATCTATGATTATGCCAAGGCATTGGACTGTGCTTGCTTGGATGTGCCGTTGCTTGAGATTACGCTCCATACAGGGGGTATGTCATTGCTATGTAACCTGTCTGACGTTGGTGAATGGTATTAGAACCATTGCCCTCATAGATACCCAAATCTAAGCGTGGGAAGAAAGGCATCATAGTAAGCCAGTGATACTTGTGTTAGGTGACCAGAATGTTAACTTTGAGCTGTTACAGGAGATGGGTGGCCTATTGGAGGATCAGGACCAGGTATGGGATATCCCTGACCTGGTTGCTAACTACCATAGGCGCAGGAATAGGTTTGCCACAGATATTGCTTGTATCTGCTGTAGCTTAAGGCTGTGAGGCTGCAATGTAAAGCTCCCAGGACACATGCCAGCGCAACCCACATTCATGGTGAGGGACCGTGCATCCCATATTGACTATATTTTGATTAATGTTCAAGCTTGGTCGAGGGTGGTAACCTGTGACGTTGTACCCAGAAGTGAGAGTGACCCTCGGCTGGTCGTGCTACCTTTATCCAATGTAAGCCACACCAACGATAAAAAATCTAAGGGTGGCCAGTTCTGCTACAACTGATATTAGCAGGCAAGCTAAAAAAAGTGGTGAAGTGGCTTAATTTTGATATCAAACATAGCCTTCCTGTTTTATACAGAGATTTGTTGGACCCATTGTGTAAGGTTCTGGGCTCAGGGTGTGTTACGGACATTGACATTTTGGATTCTTTCTCCGAGATTGCTACAATGCTACAATCACAAAAGAGTATTTAATGGTCCCTTCCACGGCGATTAAGAAGAAGTCTATTAATGCCACTCCCTGGTATGGTAGAGAATGCAGAGAGGCAAAAAGACTCCTAACAGAAGCAGTTAAAAATGCTATTTTATTTGACTGCAATGATCTTTCCGAAACTAGATATGATTAAAAGAAGCTAAGAGCAATTAAGAAAAAAGACCATGAGCTATCCAAGTGGGAAGAACTACTGTTGGCCGCTAAAAATAAAGACTCATGTACGGCCGGCCAGGAGTCACCCGGTAATGGTACCCATGCCAGCATTAGCTCTAGTGGCTGGGTGGACCACTTTGGCGACCTCTACAAAGAATGTCGGGCGCAATTATTGCTGTGTGACTAGGGGATGACTCCTGTCTAGTTTCACACTTGGTGGTTCCCTTAACCGAGATCAAAAAAGCAATACTTTGCCAGAAATCCAGCAAGGCTCCAGGGCCAGACAAAATTCCCAGGGATTTGTTTAAAGAAGAGGCACGATTTTGGGCTCCATTTTTATCGAACTTATTCAGTGCAATAAAAAGGGAAAGGTCTGCACCACCATCTTGGTCTAAAGCTGAGATAGCCCCTATTTCCCGATTAACCGGGAATTACAGACCTTGGGATTGTGGAGAACAGTTTTCTCAAAAAGAACTTGGGTCTGCCGTTAAGCACATCTGCAGCTCTAATCCATGCAGAAACTGGTTACCCGCCGTTAGGGATGTGGCAGCACTTATGCCAGTCTTGTACTGCATGAGGTCATGGAGCAGTGAGGAGCTCCCAAAATTTAGAGAAGCTACCATTGATATTTTGAGCCAGACTAGGGGATCATCACTCGAATGCTTCTCACATGTGAAAGCATGACTGGGAGTCTTCGGCTACACTGACTTATTGGACCCTCCAGCAGATATTGCACCAGCTGATGAGTAAAGAGTGAAGGCAAGTTACTGGGAGAAGGTGGACCGAGAGATCCCGATTGCTGCCCAGACCTCCCGTGCTCTGCGAACCTACCGGGAAAACAAGAGCATCAGGGGTTATGGCATATATCGAGATACAATGAGGCTGAGGGTACTTCAGCCATTATATATTAGATTCTGTTTTGGAACCTTGCAAGTGGCGGCAATGTGTCACGTCTGGGACTCTAAAAAGTCTAATAAATGCCCTTACTGCCGAGACAGGGTAGAATCTATAGAGCATTTTCTGTTGATTTGCCCCTTGTGCGTGGCATGCAGAAGGGGCTGTTTGAAACTCAGATTCTGGGAATTTAACATTAAGATGGTCCAGGAAGCTGCATTTCTTTGTAGAAGGTCAGGCAGCAGTCCAGATGTCTTTGCTATCACAAAATATATCTTCAGAGCATGGTTCAAAATGTCTGCATATTTATCTGTTTCTTAATCAGATTGTATATTTCATGTATGATGGACCTATCATTATTGCAGGCAAATGATTTGTATGTTTTCAGCCGTTTTTGTACTATGAATACCGTGTACTTTATTCTATGTGTTTTCCTGTTTATTGCAAGGGCACTTTGTGGCCAGCTCCATGATATTTGTATTTTTGTGTTTACTTTATGACGTCCTGACGAATAAAGTTTATTTGCCTGACATTAACTCTCGGAAAGGTCCACCGCAGACATTCTAGGAACACTTGAGGGAGTGTCGCATATTTGCACCCAATGAGGCATGCACCCACATCCAACTCATCTCAAATGCCTTGGCCTCTCTCCACTCACAGCAGCAGCTGTGGCACCGCACTAATGCCAACCTAAGCAAGGCTGAATCAGAGTGTGTCTGCTGCCACATGCAGTGTTCCCACACTGCGGGTACTCACAGAGCATACATGTACCAAAAGACTATGTTTACACTACACCAGATGAGTATGGGTCCGATTTACAAATCGTTTTACGATGGTGCAATCAGGCCCCCATGTCTTTCCTTTTGAGTGGTAAAATGGAACTGGTACACCGAAAGAGAGCACCGGTTACCTCTTATGCTACGCGCATTCTGCAAATTCATAATACATAAAACAATAACATTTGATCCAGACGGAAAGTATGAACACTGAAGGAAATACAGGATGAGGTTTTATTGACAAATACACATTATTTAAAAACAAAGGCATGCATTGGACACAATGTAAGGCAATACACAAAATAAAACATTCTAAAAATGAAAAATGTAGTTTTTTTCATATTCATGTGCACATTGCCATAAAAGTTGATACCAATACTTCTGTTCAAATGACCGGTGAAATGACCATTATGTCACATACATTGCAGGGTTGGGGTGCTTTGCAGCCTTTCCCTTTAATGTGCATCTTTAGACTTAATGGACAATGTCCGCCTAACATAAAACATGTGTGTACATTTCTGGCATTCCGATGGTGAGTTACCTATTTTTCAAATTGTGCATCCCATTTTGCCAAACTGATATCATTCCAGCCAGGGGAAGCCATCTGATGCCACCAGGTCTTTGGAGCCTGGGAAAGGGAGAAACGAAATGAAACCAACATAGCCAATAGTTTTGGCTTCTGCATATGCATTATGAAGACACTTGCCAGACATTCACCATTTGTTAGCTTTCATCATCCCACTCCGAGGATGTACTGCCATAATTTACCCAGGTTCTCACAACATAGGAAGATATAACTACAGGGACGTCATTTCACCAAAATGCCAAAGGAAGTGATGTCTTTTGACCCCACTCCGAAGTGATTTTGAGGGAAGCGATGGAACACGACCTTTCATCCGTTGACAAAACAGGAAGTGGCATCACATAGCATTGTGCACTACGAAAAATATGGTTACGATATCACTATAATGTGGTGTACATTTCATACAAGAATGGATCACCATACGTAGCGTTAAGATCAGTGTGTATAGGCCCATATTACCAAATTACTGTGAATGCAAGCAGACGTCCATGACCAAATGATAATGATGTGTTATTATATAGCACTTACGCTTAAGCGCTTTATATGGAAAAAATATACACCCAATATCACCCAACCTGTGTTGGTACTCATTTATCGACCTCAGAAGGATGAAAGGCTGAGTTGAGGCGTTTAAGAACAGACTAAATCAGTGACTCACCCCCTGAAGTGTGCCTGAAATAAACCTTTAATGAGTCTAGCAATTATTGTATAGAATTCCAGAAAGACACATTAGTTGGTATTCCTATTCTTTCTTATTTAGGTTTAGTGCTGAAAGTGTTAGACTTGTGGCACTCCTGTTCTTATTTTTCTTCTTTTTTTTTAAGGGGCCTGAACAAGAAAGCCAGCCACTCCAAAAGTAAAGAGCCACATGGTGGTGGCCACAGCCCGGGAGCATGCATTACAAAAAAAAAAAATAATAATAAAAAATCTTTTTTTTAGAGGTCGCAAGAGAGTACTTGCGACCCCTGGCGACCCCTAAATGACGTCCCAACTATTGCCACCAATCGCCAGGTATCCTCCTAGCTAGGGATTTCCTTGTATTTGTGCTGTACTTAGACAACAAGCTGACAGTGGTAGCAGTCCCTTGTCAGGGTGACTCTACATAGTTTCAATGATTATGTTGGTAGAGCGGAACGGGTACTGCAGGGGTAATATGCTGGGACATAAAAAGAGGGTGACGGATGAGCATACAGACATATAGTGCACATTTAGGGCATAGGTCAGGAATTACACAAATACACATTTACATATATACAGTTATTGAGCATTACAGTGGGGTGGACAGAGTACTGGGTCATGTAGGGAGGCAAGTGTGGTCCTTCTCTGGCAAGTAGGTGAAGCTTAAACCTGGTTTTAAATAAATCCACTAACTTAATTATTTTGATTCCATTGGAGGAATGGGCGAGTAGTGGAAACAAGCACTGCAACACCAATAGATTTGGCTTTTATAAAGGCATGGGAAAAGCATGTTCCAGGCACTGTCATTTCTGGCGTTAAGATGGCAACAGCTGGCAAATGGTATCAGCACCTGACGCACCACCGAATAGCTGCTTAAAAGGAGAGAAATTGCAAGGTGACACAGGAGTGGTGGGACAGGAAGGTTTTTGCATACCTCATTGGGTGCAAATATACAACACTTCTCTATTTACAAAAGCAATTTCACACATGCAGTGCTGTGTATTTTTGATCTCCCTGCGCATTAAGCAATGCAAGCAGTGTTGGAGCACAATGAACTTTTAAAACAAAACAAACACTTTTTATATATAGAGAATCCTTCTTCCTTCACCAGAAAGCAATTGAGAAACCCACTTCTATCACGAGTCACTTTCTCACTCTCGCTAGAGAGTGTGCTTTTCAAATCAGAGACTTTGCTTAATTTTGGCAAGACATTTTTCTGCCCCAGCACACACTTTTCTGCCCCAGGGCAGCAACCCAGATATTCAGTTTACATACAGCACCCCTCTGCTTTAAGGCAAAGTCTAAGGAATGGTTACCAGTTAGGAATTTCGTTTTGACAAGTACACACCCTCCCGTTAGGAAATTTTGGGGTTGGCAATGAGAAATCGGAGAGTACCCAATTACATTTTCAGACTATGGCCTTCATTCTAACATTGCCAGTATCCTGGCGGTAGAGCCTTCGGGACACCAGCAAATGTTACTGTTTCCAACACCCAGTCCGACGGCTTTGCTGAAGGAGTACAGGTGCCAGAGTGACTGTGTTAATAGCCATTCATGGACTCCCATAGGACCCCATGAGGGCATATGCTGTCATTACGAGCACCGGCACCTGGCTTTTAGCAAAAGGTAACTCAGGTGCCCCACGTGCAAACCTTTAGTCGGCTTGTCTGGTAAAGTGCCGGTATCCATGAATACCAGCATTTATTACCAGACAGGCGGACTTAGAATGAGGCCCAATATATTTATTCATACTGAAAGCAATATTGTTGATTTTGAATTTCATCGATATCACCCTGTGTTAGTTGGTTATAGGGGAGTTAATTAAATCATTATTTAGTAAAAATACTAAGGATATACTTAGTCTACCTACCCAATCAATAAGGGGAGATATAAATCAAACCGACCCCCACAATACTTATTTTGGTTCGACAGGTTACTTACATAAAATCTCTCCGGGTTTCTCGCTCAGGAAAAGGACAGGTATATCGTTAGATGGCCTCTCCAAGTTCAGTCATATATGCCTCCAGCATCAATCCTCTTTGATTTACCTCTACTGGTTTGGGGACCAAGACAGCTTTTAGTCTTACATTGGTTCCCTCCAGCAATTTGGTCAGCAGTTCCACTCAGATGATATCAGACAGCTCTCTCCCAATTATCATTGTGTGTCACCTTATGAAGCGATAATCACAACCCAAATTATTAAAATTATGATGTACCAGTTTATTGGTTAGCGATTTGGATTGGACCTCTATTGTGACTCCCTTCGCAATGAGTGGTTTCTGAAGTTACAAGGCATCATCCATGTTAAAGTATGACTCCACCAATCTGGGATGGCATTTTCACACATTTGAATTTTGCACCTAAAAACTACAACGTGATGTATTTCTCTAATTTCTTAATAAACCTAACAATATATACATAGTTGGTTTATTCTTATTATGCCAGACTAAATGAAGTAAGTCTCGTTTCGGCACAATGTCACAGGCTTGAATGACAGAGGTTTGTGATTTATTCAAAAACTATAAAAGTCGGTGTCAAAAGATTTTACATACAGTTAAATAATTCACTAAGCTACTGACACCCACAAACTCTGCTTTGTGACATTTTCGGGAAGTCATAATCACATTTCAGGTGATAACTCTTTTTACCAAGGTTGAATGTTTATGACAGTTGAATCAATAGGTCTGTTCATATACGTGAACTTTAATTGTATGACTTTTGGTTCCTGAGAAAATGAACAAAGTATGATCCTGCATTCACTCATATGGCAATCTCTTAATTATACATATTATGAGTTCCATAAACAGCACATTTCGTTTCTCCACTTAAATGTAGGTCCAGCCATCTGTTAACCCAAGCCTGCGATAAAGTAATTTACATTCTTTCTCCTAGAGCTAATGGATCATATGTTGCTTATCTTCAAGAGCAGAGAGGATCGCCCCACCTCCATGTTCATGGGAAAACCATCAGGAACAGGTCTGCTATCATCTCTGAGCAGATACCACAAATTGGATTTTATTATCAAGGATTAGCCAGAGTTCAACCCATTAAGAGCTTCCTTTATTCACACAGTTGTTTATCACCCCAACCCCATACATTGCTTCCTGGTCAGTGCTGTACCTTCAAAGAGATTGACTTTCAGATAGAGAACTGAGCAGCCTTCCATCTTGTAGGGGGAGGTAATCAATGCCTGGCTGGACTTTGAATCTCCTGAGAAAATGTATTGTTGGGCCAAACACAGCATTCCTTCATGCACAGAAAGCTGGCATTTGTAAATGTTGAAATTCCTTCACACAGGATACCTTTTGCATAGTGTAATTGCCCCTTGCAATAAACATTCATGCACACACTTCCATAGAAACTGTTTATGTTTTTGCTAAGTTACACTTTAGGCCTCAGTCACATGTTGTTTTGGGGCTTTGACTTAGTCACATGAATATAGGGCGCATTTCATTTTATTTCTCTGGACAGAGCATTTTGAAATGGCAGTTGTGAATGAAATGCTGCCTTTGAATTCTCTTCTGCAGTGTAGTTTCATATTTAAACCGTTTCTTGTTCCAGGCTGCAGAATACACACATTTCCATGCTCTTTCTATTTTAACAAATGAACCAGTGTTTTAATGGATTTGTAGTTGAAAAGAACTGCTGGCCTTTTCACCATGTGCTTTGAAATTACAAGAACGTTTTTCTGCATTTTTAGGCCCCAGTCAGCCAAATTCATTTTCCTTTTCTTTTAGGGCCGAATTTGGACCCAGCCGATCCCCCCTCTCTTTTATCATGGTTTCCCTCCTGGAAAGAGCAGGGAAGAGTGGGGTTTTTCTCACAACTCAAATTCTTCAATGGAGCACATCCTGCTCTCTTTTCTTCCTCTGGGAGTGGGTGATCTGGTCGCCACCTCCTTATTGTGGGTTTCCAGGGGTACGGTAATGGAACCCCTGCCCCTTTTCCCCTTTGTTCCTTTCCAGGGTCCTAGGGTTCTTCTCAGGACTCCTATTCTTCTGGTGTCCAGGCTGGAAGGAAGAGGAGTTATTGTTCTAAAGAGAGGAGTAAAAAGAATTGTTAATTATTTTTGTTTAAGCTTTAATTCCCTGGATAACATTTTAGAACACAACATTATTTTTTCAATCCTAAACAATATTCATTGACAATCATGAATCATACATTTTCATTTTAATTCAATTATTCATTTGTGATATATTGTACTTTGCATCCAGGGTTTTAATCCTACCTTCATTCCGCCGATGGTTCCTTGGCTGTAACTTCACTCAATCACTCTAAGACCTTGTCTGTGATGACAGCTTTTTAACTCATTGATATGGACCCATTTTTGTTCCGTCTGTTTTTCTTTTGGGCTGCAAATCTTATAGGCAAAAGGTGATATTTTGTCCACAATTTAAAAACTGCCACGCCAAGACGGGAGACATTTCCATTCCTTGGTCTGGTTTCTATTGAAATTGTACAGATAAACCTTGTCACCTACCTCATACTACTTTTTCGTGTTCTTCAGGCCATAGTATGATTTCATTCCTTTCTTAGGTTCTCAATCTACTCATGAGTGGTGGACGCATTTATCATTGTCTGCTCCTGAGTTCTATAGAGCAGATGCTGAGGTAACACCATTTTTCATCCGGTCATATCTCAAATTGAGACATTTTAGTTGGAGAAGATGGTATAGGCCAATAGCTATCAGGGCAAGCGGTAATCAAATGTCTCAACTGTGTCCAGAATCTGCCACAAGCTTCTTCAGTATGCTTACAATTGTTTTATTTTATCTCTCAACCCCTCCGCTTGATGCCTGATGGTAGGCGGTGTGGAGTTTTCTTTTGACTCCTAGAATCTCCCCATATTGGTCATCACCTCACTGGTCAAATGACTTCCTCTGTCTGACTCAATCCTTTGCGGGAGGCTGAAACGAGAGAAGATGTGGTTGATCATTAGCATGGCAGCTGTTGCCACCTTACAATTCAGGGCTGGAAGACATTCTAACCACTTTGTAAACAAGCATGTTACCGTCAACATGTACTTGTTTCCTCTAGAAGAGTGAATCACTGGCCACATGAAATTGACCAAGGCAGTGCCATTCCCCTTTTATGTAGGGGAGATCTGTGTGTAGGAACTAGGTTGGAATTGAGCACACATGAGATAACCCTTTAGATAAATGTTGAGGACCTTGCACATATGTGGTCAGTATGCAACCTCTCGCAAGATTTCCAATGTTGTGTGAAAACCCCTATAACCATTAATGGTTGCATCATGGGTGTGATTCAACATCAGGCTCCGGAATGAAGTAGGCATCACCCACTGGTCACATCCACATATGGATCACCATACCAACAAACTGACTTGGATTCAATACATTTTGGAAAATTCCATTAGCACCTTGAGATCCTCATTACCGGTATGAACCGATAATGTTAGAGGAAAACTCACAGGGTGTTCAATGTGTTGATAGAATTTTCCAATAATGGGGTCCTCTTTTTGTGCATTGATCAAATCTGCATCCGGGGCATCCTTACTCCACTTAGCAGTTGAGGGTTCTCTATTGGCATGATTTTGAGACCTGGTTGTGGCTGTGACTTGAATTTCACACAGCAAGGATTCTGTATCTATGAAATCACCCTGAAGGGCTCTAGTTTTAGCCAGGTCATTTCCAGTCTTATACGGACCCTCTATTTTGAATGACCCCTGATCTTCTTCAAATAGATGATCATTCATTCCGTTGAAGGTCACCAGATCATCAATTCACTGGATTAGTTTCCCATGTTTTAAGGGTTTATTGTTAGCAAAAATCATGCCTCAATTCCAGTTTATCAGGTGTTCCACAAACCCATTCCTGATATAATCAGAGTCAGTGATTATGACCAGTTCTTTGAGTTGGTGGTGTACTGCAGTGAGGAAGGTTTGATGTAGGGCCATCAACTCTGCCACCTGACTACTTCGAGATCCAATTTTGTAACCAGCAGGGGATTCAAGGGTAATTTCATCCAGGCATTCCCTATGCCAGCCACTAGCTCTTTTTTGCCAGTATTGCCAACATGGTAGGAGCACCCGTTTACATAAATTGTGGGTATCCTATGGCAAGTGTCTTCTTCATAGACTTCATATACATTGGTCATTAGACTTTGATCCTCGAGCACAATCATACAAGTCAGCCTATCCTTAAGCTAGAGGACTCTTTGTGTTTTGGCCATATCTGACCTCCACAGGAAAGCCTTGCATAGACAAAATCTAGGACATAATTCTGGAATTACTTACATTCCCCACCCGTATCCTGTCACTTTGTAAGTACTGCAAGGGTTGGTGAGGAGTCTCTAAGATGATTTGCTTCCTCTGGAAGAACAGGCAGTCGTTTTTCAGTGCCCATAACATTGCCAAGAGTGCCTTTTCACAGTTATTGAATGTTTCCTCCACTGAGGACAAAGGTTTGCATGCGTACGACATACCTTTGTTAACCTTTTTGTACTTTTGGTACAATACCGCTGTTAGGCAGGTATCTGAAAACCCTGTCCCTAAAAAGAACTCCTTATTCTTGATGGGTTAAGCCAAACAAAGAGCTTGGGAAAAGCTTCTATTCAGTTGTTTAACTGCCTCAGATTGTTCGGGACCCCCCTCCCACTTGACTCCCATCGATAATAAATGGACATGGAGTCGAGAGACCTCTCCGTAGTCTTCAATGAACTGTTGAATATAATAGCTGAGTCCAAGAAGGTCTCTCAATTCTCACAAAGAGTAATGATCTTTTAACTTTGATAAGGCTTCCACTTTCTTTTCCTGGGGGTTGAGACCCTCGGGTTGATTCCATGCCCTAATAAGTTCCCTCAGTTTTTACACCACTGTGCCTTCTAAAAGGACAGTTTTGCTCCAGCTTTATTCAACTGGGCCAGAACATTTCTGCAACATGTGCTTCCACGGTCAAGCTCTTGATCAATGCATCATGCACACAGGCCAGATTTCCCCTTTCACCCAGATCAGGCATGGCCTTATGCAGGAAGATATTGAACTCATTTCCAGAGTTTATATATCCAAAGGGGGTGTTTGGGTCCACATCTATTGCCCCCCCAAAGGTAAAGGAAATCTTACATTGATCTTCCCCACTCACGGCTACCGTGTAGGTACTGTTTTTTCAAATCAATCGCTGTGTGCACTTTTGCCCCTTGGATCAGTGGCCATCTAGACATGTGGACCCATTTGTTTAACTTCCTCAGGTCTGCACATAGTCTCCATTGCCCATTTGGTTTTAGTATCCCCAGAACTGGGTTTTTAAATGCGGAGTGGATCCAACAAATAATCTCTGTGAGTGACTCCATGGATGCAAGAGGTAACCGGTATTGTCTAACAAATACTAGAGCAATCTCCCGGTCCATGGGTATGGTGGTTGAATGGATAGATGCACATCCACAGTCATATGAATTCATTGAAAATATACCCTGGAAGTCCAGGAACACCTATTTCCGTTTCTGTCTTTGTTCCTCGGTCTCAAGAGCATCAGCGAGATTGATCTATTCCACGACCATCTGCCTGAACCCTGAAAAGACCTCTAGCGTAGCAATTTCAGCAGTATCCTCCAGATGGGTGGAGAGATCTCTTTTTGTGGTGTTCGTCTGGGCATGAGGTTCTCTGGATTCGAGGTAGTTGTTGTTAAATCTAAATACCACCTTGTCATTCCTGATGTCACAGGTTACCTCTTCCACACCATAAGGGCATGAAAAGTATACCAAGAAACTCCCCTGTTACAGGTAAAAATATTTTCTGGAGGAATACCATCACTGACGTTGAAACTGTGGTGAGGAATTGGCCCAATTATATCATTACCTAAATCAACAGAACAGTTCTGGGCATCAACTGCCATTCCAGTAGAGGTGTCTGCACCCAAAGTGATACTTTGAGGGTTGCTGCTATTCACCAACATTTGAATGGTGTTGCTTTCTAGATCCATTAAAAGGGTTGGATATAGATATAAACCTTGTTGTTGGAAGTAAGAGTTCCAGTTTATAGGTGTCCTTATATTTGAGGGTCTCTCCTTGCTTAATTTTGAAGAGAATGGTGAATTGTCGCACCTGTCCTGGGATTGTAACCTCTTCTCCCAAATGAACTTCAACTACATAAGTCTGCAATTGAGCTGACTGGAATGCTCTTTCAGTGTTGTCAAAGCCCATGGAGTTCCCCTCCAGTCGCGACCATACCGAGTTGTTGATCAAATCTGGACTAATTCAGATCAATTTACAATGTCACTATCCAAATAACAATCAGAAGGGATATCTCCAACAACCCAACAATTGTGTTCCATAATTCTGTTGCAAATGGATATTTTTAGCATACACCTGCTAGGCAGGAAATGCTTGGAATTGGGTGTTTCCAAACCCAATTCCTGTTTATCACGCAATTTAAATTTGGGAATGGTGTGATCTTTTGGGAGTTTCCTGTATAATCCTTCACTGATTAAGCTTTTTCCATTATTCAGGCATACTCTGGTGAGTGCTGGCTCCTCCTCTTCATTTATCTAAATGGGGAAAGACAAGTGTTTGCCCTTTTTCTGAATGTCGATCAGACTTTGGGATGGTTTTTCATCTTCCTCTTTAAAGGGATTTGGTGTTCTTTCTGACTTTTGACTGGTAAAAAATGTCAAAGCGTTCCCTTCCAGTGTCGAATGCAACTTGCAACTGGGAGGAAGGTTGATTTTCAAGAGTTGAGAAGAGACCCCATCACAGTTTGTTCCCCTACAGAGATTATGGTGATTTGTGGGACTTGATTGTTCATAAAGTGAAATTCCAATTGATCCATATGCCGGTTAATAAGACGGCAAGTGCCATTCAGACTGACATAATAATAATAATTTAGGATTTATACAGTGCTTCGAACCCTGAGGTATCTGAGTGCTGCTTATTATTACCCACGGTGTGTGGTGCTCATTTATCGACCTCGGAAGGATGAAAGGCTGAGTTTGGCCCTGCCGGGATTCAAACTTGCGTCAGCAGGCTCTGCACAGGTGTCAAAGCGAGCGCTCTACTCGCTGTGCCACTTGACCATAATCTGTACTTTTCTTGGGTTTGATGGGCCAATTAGTCTGGGTCCAGAGGACTTGGTTCACACAGTCGATCAGAGATTATAACCTCTGAAGGAAATTGTTCCCCAGTAAAAAAAAAAAGGAGTGGCCTCTGGAGTCATGACTATCACTGGGTGTTTTAAACAATGTTGTACAATTTTTATTTGTAGATCCACAGTCCCGTCAATGGAAATGTCAATCCCACCAAAGGTTTGGAGGTGTCCGGGAAGTTGTACGAGAGGAATCTACTGACTCCCCCCCTTCCTAAATTCAATTGGTCGAATGCCTTTTTGGACAGAAGAGTAGCTTGGGATCCAGTATCCACCAGAGCCAATCATTCACATGTACCCTGCAACTTGCCCGGGGCATACAATCTGCCTTCTTTTTCCTCAAGGGTTCAAAGAAAGTGTGAGATATTTGCCAGTTTGGCAGTCATTTTCCGAATATTGAATTCCATCACGGTTTCATATTGATTGATTTTCCGTGTCGGAGATTGGGAATCTGTACATTTTGAAATCATCTGTGTAGTAGGGAGATCCTCTTCCCACCCAGATTCTTGACTGTCCTGTGGTATTTGAAGACCGCGCTCTGAACCTGTTTGTCTGGAGGATACCTCTAAAGTCTTTGTATGATCTGGCTGGCACGGTTGAGATCTAGGAATCTCTTGATCTGGGTCTGTCTCATACCTACCCTATTGAATTCAGGGTCTCTTGGGACCCATTTTCCTTTTGGAGGGATCCCCCCATTCCTGAAAAAGAAAATGTTCTTACCTGAATCCTCCGGGATTCCTCTCTTTCAAAGGGGATTTATTTTTTCTTCTCCACAAAGTGGGTTTTTCTTTGACCTCTTCTACTTACCCTTTTCTCTTTGGGTTCTAACTTCCCAGTGGTAGAGGAGTCCCTTTCAGTCTGGGGGGTTTCCAGGGGTTCTGTTCTGCTAGAAAAGGAAGCTTCCTTAAGGGCTTAGCACCTCCCTTCAACCAGGGCCCCATCCTCAGGAACCTCTTGATTGTCAAAACTTTCCTTCAGTCATTTCCCCCTGTGTTGGGGGGTTCTGGGAAGCGTGGTTAGGTTGAGGGTTCGACTGAGCCCTCTGCATGCATCCCAGGCCGTCAGTCAATTGTTGGACCTGTTGCTCCAGTTGTGTAACTTTTTCTTTGGTTTTTGGGTTGTAGGGATGCAGATGCATCTGCTCATACCTCTGATGCTGCCTAAAAAGGTTCCTGTCCCTTCTAGTGTAGTAGCTCCGGTCTTGGACATTTTCACCATCATTTTATTCCCGATTCACCCTTCTCCTTGGTTCAGGGAGCTATTGTCCTGGAACCAGGAAGAAGGGGGAGGATTGTTTTCGAAGTTAGGTATTTGAGGGTACTTGCTGAAAATAAATGACGTTTTGAGGTGGCAGGGTACTTATCTCCTGCAGAAAATGTGGAGGGAAGTTTCCCGGGGAAATACTTACATGCTCTGCCCCCCCCTTTGTGTCCGGGGAGCATACATATACCACAGGCTTGGTTTTGGACTCTTATATTGAGGGCTCACATAGGTAGCTGGGTCAGAGGGGTCCTTTTGCTGATAGCCTGGGTGGAGGGTGGCGTCTGCCTTTCATTCTGCTTATCAGCCGGAGCAGCATTTTTAGGCCTGCCATCTCCAGGTCTAAAGGAGGGGGTAGTTTTCACCCCCACCACCTTTGAAGCAGTAGGTGTGGTAGATGGCTTTGTCGTTTTATGGTTGTTCTTATTGTCATTGGGTTTCTGGACCTCATAGAATAGATCCTGGTGGCTTGCTCTATTACCCAATCCAGGGTCCTGTGCTCACGGAAATCACAAACTAGTTGGGTAATTATATATTTGGAAAGAGCATGGAAGTATGTGGTCACACATTTCCTTCTATACTTATTCACCTGCCTGGAAGTCTGCGCCAATGCACATTTTAATTCTTGTGCAAACTCCCTCAGTGCCTGATCTTTGCCACATTGTAAATTATATGCAGCCTTGCATGTCTCTTATGGGTTCCTGTGAGTGGAGAAGTGTTTTAGAATGTCTGCCTTATAGATGGACCATTTGCAAAGATCCTGGTCTTCAGCTCCCACAAAGAAACAGGTTTACTCCAGGGAAAATGTCCATTTCACAAACTCCATGCAACTGACATCATTTTAAATTTCAAATGATGACATCATTTGTTCATAAGGTTCTAAATGTTCCCATACTGAATATTTGGCGTTCTTGTGGTATGGGGTCATGAAGTTCTTTATGGCCTTAATCTTCATGATTGGGTCTTTAGCAAAACTCTTTCTTTATTTGGTATTTCCTTTCCGCCCCTGAACCTGCATCCATTCACCGCCAGACTCAGTGCTGCTATTTGAACTCCAGTCCCTGTCTCCTAAGCTCTCCCTATCTCTATGAAATTGGGATTATTATGCAGAATCATAGAATCTGGACTGCTCTTTTCACCTGTGCCCCAATGAACTCTCAGGGTCACTTTCCCTGTCAACACCTTTTGGTGCAGGATCGAACACAGTCTTTTATTCAGACGGTTGTCAATGAGTATCCCTCGTTCCAGGTACTCTCGAGGGAATCTGCCCATTTACCTGAATATGTGGAGGTTTTTAGAATGCCCCTCCTAAGCCCCTCCTAAACTGAATCTTTTGCTTTTCTCTTTCAGCTAGGTGGGTGAGATGATCTATTTGCAAGATCATGTTCTGCAAGTCTAACTCTCTGATTTGCTTTATGAGTTTGCAGGGTCAGAAGGACTATTTTTAGTCTCCAATGACAATCTCGTCTGGCCACCTTTCCTTCTGTTTGGTAAAGGTGAATATTCATTAATGTGGGATAAGGACTGGCCATCCTGACAACGTTGGCTAGTAATAGGCAAGTCCAGCTGCCCCATGTGGGGTGGGGGCCAGAGGATCTCTTTGCAAGATCATTTTCTGAAAGTGTAACTCTCTGATTTTCTCATCATTTGAGTTGTCAGGGACTGAAGTACTCACAGAACTAGTTCTGCTCTCCCATGACACACTGGCCCGGCTACCTTTTTTTCTGTTTGGTGAAGGTGAACATTCATCAATGTCAGATAAGGACTGACCTTCCTGACCAGATTGGCTAGTAACAGATAAGTCTAGCTGCCTTATGTTTCCCTGTTCTCTGTAAGTGGTATGCATGAGGTCAGTTCCGGTCTGTACCTGGGGGTTTGTAGGTAACTGGCATGAGCCCCTTGATGGGAGGGGCATCTCTACTTGGTCATAGGGCCCTATCCCATACCCTGATTGGTCAGGATGTCTCAGTTCCTGTTTATATTGTAGTATTTCAGTGTTTAATTTCTCACACATGTTTCTCTCTGCCAGGATTTCCTGATTTTATTCAGAGAGTTGAACCTTTAACTCTGACACTAATGTTTGGCTGCCTTCAAGCACACTGTGCTGAGCCGCCAATCAATCCTTTATCTTCTGAACCTTTTCCTGAAGGACTTCAAATTCCCTCTGAGATTCTTGTGTTATGCACGCATTCTCTCAGCACTTTTCTTTTAAAATAACTAGTTCTGTCTCTTGAGCATCTCTACTATGTGCTGCCTGTAATAGGTCAGCTTCTGTTTGTCTCAAATGATCCATTACATCTATATTTTCTTCTCTGATTCTGGTCAATTCCTGAGAACCTGATTGACGATTTTCTGCATCCATTTTGAACAGATTCACTTTTTGTAACAGGGCACTGTTATCCTGGTGTAAAATGTATGTTTCCTTAATCGGTTGCATTTTCTTTTGTTTCAGCATGTTTAAATCCTGGTGCATCTGATCAAAGTCATTTTGGGAGTCAAACCCTTTTATAATTATCTATCTGTTTTCTTCTTTAAGCTCCTTCATGGACTGTTTAAAGGCCACGATTTCATCCAACAACACTCTATTATGAATAGTCCGATCATTCAATTGGTGTTGAAGGTGGCTTATGGTTTCTGCACTCTCTTTATATGTATATCGTAGTGTAGCCAGCTCCATTTCACGTGCTCTGCTGGCCTGCAGGTAGGTTTTTACCTCATTGTGAAGTTGCCCAATGCGGTTTCCCTGTTTTAATTCACAAATTCGGCTCTGGTGTGATTTATCTTCTAGCTTTGTGAGTGATTGGTGGGCATGTAGGAGACAAGCACCTTTATTTTGCAATCTCTTTGATTAATTGAAAATGTAGCCATGAGTTGCGTCATGTTAGTCTTCTCCTCACAAGCATTTTAAGTCATGTAATACTCCAGAGCTTTATGTAAAGTCCCACCTTCAAGCCAAATGGCATTACCTACTGATGTAACATCTTGTCCCATTCTAGCTATCCAGTGCCCAGTCTCCTGGTCCTCCCAGTCTACCCTAACAAACTGGCTAGGAGATGTGATGTCTGCCCTGTTCCATTTCAATGGCACTCATTTTAAAAGTTGCCTTTGCAACCTTATAAACTCCCTTTACACTGGAACAAAAATCTTGCACTTTAATCCTGCTAGATTTGAACAATCAATACCAAATCAGATTACTTTTTATATTAGTCTGCACAATCGTATTCCTCTGTACACCTCTCTGATTCTTAGTGGTCTAGCCAACAGTGGTATTCTAAAAATGCACCAACAACTTGCCTCACCTTACCGACGTTGCACTAAAATTACTGGCCTGCTAACAATGCACTTCTCATGAATCAAAAACAGAAAGCTAGATCCTGGATGAGCCCCTATTTATATTGGTGATATTTATGCGGCAACAATCAATGCAAGGAATTCTTTCCCTCCCCAATCAAAAGTGCTACACCAATATTCATCTTATGTTCAATCTACCCTGTCTTTGACTCATAGAACCAGGTGGATCCCTCAACCCTGTGCCATCGATGAGCCAAGAATCAGGCCAGTGTGTAGAAAGGATATATATTTATTAATGAATAGGAAAATTAATATGTGTACATATCACAAGACCTACCACTTTCTCTGTGGCAGAAAACAAAAAGTCAATACCAAGAACTCGCTTTATGTCAATAGACATTAAGAAAAGATCTGAAATTGCACCACATGTGCGTTTTCACTTTTAGGGTCTCATGTAAATAAAACACAGGTCAAATAAAACGTTCAAACCTTCTATCTCACACAAAAATCCCTTAATGCCAACAAGGGTGCCGCCCCTTTAAACATGACAAGATCATAAACTTGCCACTATAATTTATGAAGTTTGATTTAAATAATATGCAACACTTTCTATTTTCAAAACAATTTCACACATGTGGCGCTGTGTATTTTCTATCTCCCTGCACACTAGCCAATGCCAGCAGTGTTGGAGCACAACAAGCTTTTAGAGAAAAAACACTGTTTACATATAGCGAATCCTTCTTCCTTCCCCAGAATGCAATTAAGAATCCAACTTCTATCAGTCACTTTCTTACTTTCTGTAGAGAGTGTGCTTTTCAAATCAGAGACTTCTCTTTGCTTAATTGTTGCAAGACACTTTTCTGCCCGAGCACAGCAACCCAGATTTTCAGTTTACATTCAGCACCCCTCTGCTTTAAAGCCGGGTCTGAGGAATGGTTACCAGTTAGGAATTTCGTTTTGACAAGTACACCTCTTCCCTTTAGGGAATTTTGGGGGTGGCAATGAGAAATAATAGTACCTAATTACATTAACAGACTATGGGTCTCATCATGAGTTGGGCGGTAACCCTTAAATGTGGCGGCACTGCTATTAGCGCCATACTTAAGGACTGGCCCGATCAGGAGTTGGGTGCTAAATGAGCTGTATTAGCATGCTGTATTACCGTCAACTTTTTGCTGCAGGGAAAATTCCTGTGGTGTGCCCATTTTTGGCACTATTAGCGCTTTGCACAATTAGCGCCAGTGCTAATAGCGCCCCATCCCCATTTGGTCCAATGGACCCAATGTGGAATGAACCGGCGCAAATAGCTATTGGCCTTGGCGGTATCCAGGTGGTATTATTGCTGAGATACTGCCAAACTTGTGAAGAAGCCCTATATCTTTATTCACACTGGAAGGGATATTGTTGATTTTGAATTTCAAGAGCTGGTGGATCAACTAGCCCCGCTCAAAACCAAGATAACTAGAAAGGTTAGTAATAACCAGAAATGGTTTAATCCCGAGTTAGACATTATAAAAAAAGAAAAAAGAGCACTTGAAAGGAAGTGGCAAAATGATAAAACCAAGGACAATAAAGATATGTGGAGGCAAGCTAATAAAAAATACAGAGATAACATAAGATCAGCAAAAGCTAACCATTTCAATAGGGAAATAGGAGCCGCTGCTAATTCCACGAGCAAACTCTTTGAAATATTGAAAAGTATCGAAAAACCAAAGATGCTTACTCCACCCTTCCTTCCATCTAAGGAAGACTGTAATGTGGGACAAGATGCACTTGCAGCGAAAATTGAAACATCGACCAGTTGATAGCAGGTTTGAAGAAGGATTGGAGTCTTTCAATTTTTCTCCTATCACTGTAGGGGGACTAATAGAAGTCATGGGGAACATGAAACCCACGTCGTGCGCAGAGAAGGTACTACCCGTGCACATTATACTAGAAAACAAGAAATGGTTTGCACCTGTTTTAGTGAGAATTATAAACGCCTCTTTCAAGGAGGGTCTAATACCCAAAGAAATAAAAAAGGGCACAATCACCCCTTTGGTGAAAAAAGCGGACTTGGATCCTAAGGATCCAGCAAGCCTCAGCCCCATCACAAATTCTAACTTTCTGCTCAAAATAATGGACAGAATTGCCACCCTGCAACTACAAGAATATGTACAGCAGCAGGAAATATTACATCCACAACAATCAGGTTTCAGGGCCTCTCACAGCACTGAGACTGCAATGTAAGACCTCCAGAACCATATGTTGGGGCTGGTGGATAGAGGAAAGACAGGGATTCTGATGTTGTTGGATCTAAGTGCGGCTTTCGATCTGGTCGATCATGATCTGTTAGCTAAAGTCTTGAGAGATAGCATGGGCTGTTCTAAAGCGGCATTAAGGTGGTTGGTATCCTTCCTTATCGACCGCCAAGCTAAAGTACATTGGGGGAATCATTTCTCGGACCCCATGGCAATAATATTCGGTGTCCCACAAGGTGCAAGTCTATCACCTATGCTGTTCAATATATATGCGCAGTCTGTGCGATATCCTAATGAAAGCAGGCGTGTTCTTCACAAACTACGCGGATGACACGCAGCCGGTCATCGAATTAAAAGGATCATATAATGAGGACAGCGAGAAGATTGCATCCGTTTCCAGGGTAATAAATGAGTGGATGCAGAAGAACTGGGTGTGCCTCAATGACACAAAAACAGAACTCATGTTATTTGGACACAACAGTTCTATTGATAAACTGGGCAAGGAGTATGGGACTTTCAGGATCAATGAAGCCATAATCGAGGTATCAAACCAGGGGAAAACCCTGGGAATGATGGTAAACTCGGCACTGAACACAGAAGCTCAGGAAATTACCTACTAAAGAACTCAGCTTACCATCTACAATTAATGAAGGCCATTAGCCCATTTGTGGATGAAGGTAACAAAGCCACTATGGGTAGGGCTATCGTACTATCCAGACTGGATTATGGTAATGCTCTCCTTGTGGGCACAACGGCAAAAGACCTAGGGAGATGTCAAGTCTTAGAAAATAATGCCGTAAGGATTGTAAAAAAACTAGGAAGATATGATCATATCACCTCAGCCAGACAATCGCTACACTGGCTTAGAGTAGAGGAGCGAATCAAGTTTAAGACCTTGACGCTCGTCCACAAGTGTCTATTTGGCAAAGCTCCTATCACCTAAAAAAACGATTGGAGCGGTAAGTTCCACAGAGACGGTTAAGATCAGAGGGCAAAGGATTGCTTATAGTGCCCAAATATAAGCTGAAAAGAGGGCTGGGCAGGTCATTTGTGGTGCTTGCGCCACAGTTGTGGAACAGTCTTCTTCAAGCTCTAAGACTGGAAGAAAGTCACTTAACATTTAGGAAAACCCTGAAAACGTTTCTGTTTAAGTGAACCTCCGTCCATTAGGATCGACCACCCCCATCCCATGAACTAGCATTGGGAGACATCCCGCAGTGTAGGACATCTATCTGTTTGTTGATTTGTCTTTGTTTCGTGTAAAGCACCCTGATGCCCTTGGGCTGCCGGCGCTATAGAAGCAGACACATAACATAACATAACATCAACATTACTCTGTGTTAGTCAGCTATAGGGTAGTTAATTTAATTATTATTTAGTAAAATACTAAATATCTACTTAGTCTATCCACCCAATCAATAAGAGAAGATTTAAATCAAACCAATCCCACACAACTTGGTTTGTTTGGACATGTTACTTACATAAAATCTCTCTGGCTTTCTTGCTCAGGGAAATGACAGGTATCTGGTCAGATGGTTCAGTCATAGATCCCTCCAGCATCACTCCCCTTTGATTTGCCTCTCTTGGTTTCGGGTCCGAGACAGCTTTAAGTGTTTCCCTAGTTTCATCTGGTAATTTGGTCAGCAGTTCCACTCAGATAATACCAGACAGCTCTCGCCCAATTACCATTGTGTGTGTCACCTAATGAAGTGATAATCACACCCGAACATGTTTAAAATTAGGTTGTGCCCAATTATTGGTTAGTGATTTGAATTGGACCTCTATTGTGACTCCCTTTGCAATGATTGGTTCCTGAAGTTACAAGGCTTCATCTGGGATGGCATTTTCACAATTTTCAGCTTTGCACCTAAAAACTACAACGTGGCGAATTTCTCTAATGTCTAAATAAACCTAATAATATTGCAGACTAAATTAAGTAAATCTCATTTCGGGACAATGTTGCAGGCTCGAATTACAGATTTTCGTGATTTACTCAAATATTATATAAGTCAGTGTCACAAGATATTACATACAGTTAAATAATTCACTAAGCTATTATCTCACACCATCTCTGCTTTGTGACATTTTCGGGGGAAGTCATAATCACATTTCAGGTTTTAACTCTTGTTTCCAAGGTGAATAAACAGGTTTGTTCATGAGCTTTTTAATGATAGTTGCACCATTATTGTACAACTTATGGTTCTGAGAAAATGAACAAAGTATGATCATGAATACACTCCTGTGGCAATCTCTTAATTATTCATATTATGAGTTCCATAAACAGTACATTTCTCCACTTAAATGTAGGTCCAGCATCTGTAAACCCAAGCCTGACATACAGTCATTTACATTCTTTCTGCCATAGCTAATGTATCATCTGTTGCCTATCTTTAAGAGCAGAGAGTATTGCCACACCTCCAAGCTCATGGGAAATCCCTCAGAGGAAGGTCTGATATCATTATCTCGGAGCAGACCCCCCGCCCATTGGACTTTATTTTTGAGCATTATTCAGAGTTCAACCCATTAGGGGCTGCCTTTATTTACATGATATATCCCGTTCTGGTCACTGCTGTAGCATCAAAGAGATTGACTTTCAGATAGAGAGCTGAGCAGAGCTTCATCCTTGTATCTAATGGGGGAGGCAAGAAATGCCTAGCTGGGCTGTGAATCTCTTGAGAAAATGTATCTTTTGACTGAACACAGCATTTCTTCATGCACAGAAAAATGACGTGTTTAAATGTTATAATTTCTAAACACATGAGACCTTTTATATAATGTAATTGCCTCTTGCCGTCAATGTTCATCTTTCCATCCATCTAAGCTGCAAAATGCACACACTTCCATAGTAACTGTTTCTGCTAAGTTACATTTTAGGCCTCAGTCACATGTAATGGAAAGTAGTTTGAGGGCGTTGACCTAATTACACGAATATAGGGCTAATTTAATTGTATTTCTCTGGACAAAGCATTTTGATGTGAAAGTTACAAATGAAATGCTGCCTTTGAATTCTCTTCTGCAGTGTCGTTTCATATGTAAACTGTTCCTTGTTGCAGGCTGCAGAATACATACATTTCCATGCTCTTTTTATTTTAACAAATGAACCAGAGTTTTCATGGTTTTGCAGTTGAAATGAACTGTTGGCCTTTTCTCTGCCAGCTCACCATGTGCTTTCAAATTACAAGAAAGGATTTCTGCATTTTTAGGCCCCAGTTGGTCAAATTCAGTTTTCATTTGTTTTTGGATTTCATTTGAACCCCACACACTGCTAGAGTTTAACAAATGAGACAATAACCTACATCTATTACTTATTATAAAGCACAAGATGCCAATGTTTTTAGATGCATTTTATTAAACTGCTTATACTATATATTTGCAACATGTTGGACGCTGCATATGATTTCTGTTTAATCCCAAATGATTGCAAATTGATATGTATCCGCAAGTGGTATATCTCTTGCATTACAATAAGAGGCCAGATATTAAAGGGGGTGACAGTATGTGGGCAAGTATACTACAGAATAAAATATCCCCTACCATACATTAGCTTTTAAATGTATTTTTATTAGTAATTTCTGCACATATTACATCACAGTAAAATATCCTACTCATCATGGCACATCTTATATTGAGCAGCCTCTCTCCCCTCCCCCAATTTCCCAACTCCCCAATGTTAACTCAACCAAACACTTAACCCAGGACCAGAAAGTCTACCATAGCCACTTCCCTTACCCTTCATCAGTATTGCACTTCCTGCTTCCACACCTTCCAGTCCACATCTGTAAATCCATCCCCTCCACCATTTTACTACGCCTTATCAGGAGTTCAGGGGGGTTTATCATCAGGCGAGCTGAACCATGCATGCACTAAGACATTCCAGGTTGTCACATTCTCTGAGCTTTTCCTCCTTCCCTCCTACATAGCCTCATACCACACCATGGCTTAAGCTATAGACAAGCATCGTAAATCCTCTCACCACCTTCCTATGCGCGGGCCATCTTGTGATTTCCATGCCATGGTGATCCTTCTTTTTGCCAGTACCCAGACCAGGTCTATCAGTCTATTTTCCGGATTGGCCTTCTTGGGGTGTGTAAACACTCCAAGTAAGCATGCCTACGGAGTCCACACATATATTGTTACCCCTCCCTTCCTAAGCCTTAGTTCTATCTCTTGCCAAAACCACTGCATCACTGAACAAGTCCAGGACATCTGCATCATTGTCCGCGCGCCCTCCCCACAACATGGACACATCCTCTCTTCCGAGTCCGGGAACCGTGCGAGAAGATGTGGTGTCATGTATGCCCTATGCAGCATGTAAAACTGGGTTAGCTTTAACCTGGCATTCTTCAAGACTTGTTTTGGGTATAACAGTGCTCTAGTCCATATCTGACTCCCATTTCCTCCTCCCTTTGATGTTATCTTTGAGTGTTGCCTCCAATAACCTGTGACACAATCTGGACACACTGTGACCTCCCTCTGACACGTAATATAGCAGCCTAAGTGTGCCATCCTCCTCCGGAAGACTCAGGAAGCCTTGCCATCTCTTTTTTTGCCTCATGTATCATTCTGTAAACTGCCCTTTCTGCACTCCTAAACCTACTTCTAATTCTTGAGAATCCAAGAGCCAATCTAATGAGAGCAGATCTCCAAACATCACTAGCCCTTTACTCTCTGACTGTGACCAGATCTGCGCTAATTTTGCAGTATTCCCACCATATATTGCTGCAAGTGGTATGTGGGGACAGTATGGATCTGACAATTTTAGAAAGTGCCTTGGTCCTATCCCAGATATTCCTACCCAACTGTAAGAGGTGAGGGGGATCCCTAATTCTGCCCCTTTCCAACCACAGCACCTCCTTTAGCAGAAAATGTACTATTTTCGCGCCGAGCAGCGTGTATTCCACTGTCTCTATGTCCACCAACCACCCCACCACATGTTACAGTTGTCCTGCCAAATAATATAACTCGAAATGCAGAAGGCGCACTTCCCCATCCAAATAGTGCCTCCATAAAGTCGCCATGGCCACCCTACGCTGTCCCGACACCCATATAAAACCTCCTATTGTCGAGTTCAAGAAGGACTTTGGTATGAAATAAGGGACGTTCATGAAATGATACAACAGGCGGGGGAGGGCGACCATTTTAACAGTGCTATTCTGCCCATCTCTGAGAGGCGTAGATTTTCCCAGAACTTAATTGAATTCACTAACCCAGTTTTTGCTTTCAGCGTATTCTGCCGAAGAGTCTCCTTTGCATCATGATGAATGTCAACTCCTAGATATGTAAATATTTTAACTCTCCACTGCAGCCCCAGGCTCGGGAGTCATGATTCCTCCACCCCTACTCAACCTGCCAATGGAAATATGCAGGTCTGTGTTCTGCTAAACGATATTCCCGATAGTGTTGCAAAGTTATCTAGTACCTCTAGGTAAAACGCCAGCTTATCTTCCGGGCTCCCCACATACAGTAGCATGTCATCCGCATATAGCAAGACTACATGATATGCTCCATTGACAAGGAGTCCTGTGTTCCTGAAATCCTTAGTCAAAAACACAGCAAGAGGCTCTAGGGTCAGGATGTACAGCACAGGGGACAGTGAGCATCCCTGTTTGGTGCCCCTCTGTATAGAGAACTGTCCCAACACATGTTTGCCGGCCGTACCCTCGCTACCAGCCTGGAACAGAGCATCTTGACCCCTCTTGTGAACATCTCTCCTATTACAAAGCTTCATAGGGAGGCGAACATCCATTCCCACCAAACGGAGTCGAATGCTTTGATGGCATACAATGCCACCACTACGCACCCCTCCAACCACCCTTGCGTCCCGTCTATTATTGCATGTAGCCTTCTCAGGTTCTCCGATGTTGCCCTCCTCAGAGCATATCCTGTCCGGTCCCGGTGGATCAGTGTCCCGATTACCCTTTTCAGTCTTTCGGCTAGGACCGCCGTAAGGATCTTGTTATCTTGATTAATTAAAGAGATCGGGCGATACGATTCTCAATATCTCCCTGCTTTTCCTGGCTTCAGGATTGGAAGGCCACGCTGGAAAATAGTCTGATAGACCTGGTCTGGGTACTGGCAAAAAGAAGGACCGCAATGGCATGGAAACCATGAGATGGCACGAGCATAGCAATGGGGTGAGAGGATTTACGATGCTGGTCTATAGCTAAAGCCCCGGTGTGGTATGAGGCTATGCAGGTGGGAAGGAGGAAACCAACATTTCTCTCGTTAATGCTTAAATATTCCTCTATTAGCTGTGCCATATCGTCGCGGAAGGGCCTGTCCCGCAGCATCTCTGCTTGAAGTCTCTGCATGGGTAGCGGGGCAGGCTGGTTGCTAAGTACCCATTCTATGATTAAGGGTGAGTGATCCGAAACCGTGTTATCTTCATATGAAGCTACCACAAACTCCCCAAGCTGGTCTATTCCTGTGAAGAAGTAATCTATATGCATGTGAACGTTGTGCACGCCCAAATAGAATGAGAATTCCCTCTTAGCTCCCATCAGCCACCGCCAGACCTCCCTCAATACCAGCTCTTTCAATAATGTTAGCAGAACCTTTGCCAGGGGAACGGGAGCACATATTTGCAATCTGATCTGTCCGATGTCGGGTATAGTGTACAATTAAAGTCTCTACCCCAGAACCATGTCATCCCCTGGAAAGGAGTCAGCCTCGCATATAGGGAGTGAAAGAATGTAGACGCATCCTGATTGGGGGCATAGGTGTTCATCAGGCATACCTCTTTCCGATCTAGGAACCCGCCCACCAACATCATTTTTCCCTTGTTATCTGTGCAAACTACTACTTTCTGAAAGGGCACTGTTGGAACTACCCAAATAAGGACTCCTCTCGCATAATTAGAGAAGGCTGACCCAAATCCTTCCCCCCCATTTCCATAGGACCTGGAATTGTTTTTCAGTTGTGAGGTGCATCTCTTGAAACAATGCTATCCTAATGCCCTTGCGACGTATATATGCCACCACCCTGACTCATTTAACATAGTTATGCAATTCCCTGACATTGCAGGAGGACATTTTGAGCACTTCTGCCATCTGGTGCTTCCCCGTCTCCTCCCTCCCATTCCACACCCATGCAAAAACCCAAAGACCCATCCATCTCGATCCTCCATCCCTCGCGTAAACCCCTGGTTTCTAATATTCTATCGAACTAGGCTGTGTTTCAACCAAAACAAACTACATTGAACTTGAGCTAACCGCACACCAAAACCCATCTGGAGAGGCAATACCACCATTTACTCCACCCACACCCTGGAACTTGGCAGCTGAGTACCAGCCGGTACCCTCGAAGTCTCCCAAGGGAAAGGAAAGAAAAACAAAAGGGGAGTCTGCACTTGTGGGTCAGAGCCTCATAACCACTGATCCTCAAAGTGCTAGGGCCAAGCCAAAAAAGATGATACGAAGCCCACCATACATATTGTCCATCCCAGCCCATAACTATAGCACCTTCAGGCGTCTGTGCATCCCATGTCTAACATGCGTCGCAATATCTCTCCCCCTGGCGGTATATCAAGTGTTGGTGTTCTTTCTTCTCCGTCCTCAGCTTCATTCAGTCAGTGTCCATCCAAGCATTTGCCTCATTGGGAGCATTGAAAAACAGGGCACTTCCTTTGTGTATCACTTTTAGCATTGCTGCGTATAGGAGCATGTATTTTATTCCTTGTTGTCGCAATCTTTCTTTCGTCGGAAAGAATTGGCATCTGCGCCTCTGGACTTGCAAGGTATAACTTGTGTTTAAATCGCTGACGTTTCCGATCCTCAGGAAATCGCTCCACCTTCTCTAGAGAAGGCCAGGATCTTCTCCTTGTCCCTAAAATTCAGTATTTTAGCAATGATGGGGCAGGCAGTGCTCCGGGGGAAGGGGTTTCTCACCAGAGCCCTGTGAGCCCTCTCCCCTGTTAAGCCCTGTGATAGTGCATCCGGACCAATATCCTGGAGCAGCATGCTTTCAACATATGTGGTGGGGTCTCTGCCTTCCCCCTCCTCTGGCAGCCCCAGGATCCAGATGTTGCTTCTTCTCGCTCTCCCTTCTGCGTCCTCCACTCGGTCTTGCAACATCCATACCTTTGTCGTTAACTCCCGGACTCTCTCCTGCAATTCCTTTGTGGTAGCTGACATTTCTTCCACTCTCTCCTCCGTCTCCCCCACTCTCCCCTCCAAATTGTGCACATCATGCCGCAGGAGGCCAACAACACATTTTACCTCCCCAATGCGGGACTCCATTGATGTTCTCAGGGCTGCAATTGCCTCCAGCATTCTAGCATCTGCACCTTCTGCATGGAGCTCTCGGCTTCCCTTTATTGACTGCTTTCCAGCACTCTTAGATTCCTGGTTTGGCTCCCCCTCTCTGGCAAACACGTCCATCTTTGTCTGCCATGGCTTTGCTGGGGTTTTCTTCCTCCCCCCTTCCGGCATGTGTCCTCTGTGCACACTTCAGGCCCCTGCCCGTTTCACTGTGCGTAAGACCCCTCACTTCAGCTTCTGCAAATATTCTCACAGCACAGTCCCTTTTGTGTCAGTCCAGCATGCGTTGCCCTCTTTTCACCTGGCCTAATCTGTATCACCTCACTCTGCCCTCAGGCTCTTCTGCTACTATCCAGGCCGTGGCCTCTGTGCCTCCAGTCCGCTGAATAGCCTGTACTCTTCCTAGGGGACCTCGGCACCAGCTGCATCAACTTCTGGTCTCCCATATTCGGGGGAGTGGCAGTGGGGGCTCTGCTGTAAGTAGGGGCCGGGCAGACTAAGGGACCCACAGCGATCCCATTTGCAGATAAGGAGGAGGGTTTGCCCCAAAGCCACCACTATAACTGTGATGGCTGGTCTCTCTGGTCTTCTGCTCTCCTTTTTTCCCCACACCTCTAGCTGCACACTTAATGCCTCACACTCACTGTGTTACACGGTGTGCTCCAGTGTGTCCTCCAGCGCACTTTCTTGACTGTACCTTCCTTGTTCATCGGCTCTCTGCCTGCACACTTGATGACCCGCACTACCCGTGCTGCTCAGTGTGCTCCAGGGTGCTTGGCGATGCCCCTTGCCTTTTCTCCTCGGCCCACTTGGTCTGGCCTCTGCCTCACGGACTGCGCATCCGGATTGTAATCTCTGTTCCTCTTGCCAGATTTCCGAAGTGCTGTGCTGCCGCAGAACTCCAGGCCAGTCTCCTTCCTTCTCCGATGCGAATCTGACAGCTTTTGCAACAATCACCAAGTTGCGCCCACCATTTTGGGAACAACGAGTGCGGCTCTCAGCTCCGATTCTGATGCTCTTACAGCAAATCCAGAGGCTCCAGTTTCCCATACAGTGCTAAACTATGGAACGACCTCCCATCCTCCTTGAGGGCTGAGAAATTCTACTGAATCTTCTGCAAGGCGCTAAAAACTCAACCTTTCACCTAATCCCGAACCTCCCCCCTCCCGCCCATCTACAGACCAGAAATTTGACAGTGTCACACCACCTTACTGCCTGTTACTATGTATGAGTACTGCCACTTGGTCAATGTACCTGGGTTACCCTTGATATTACATGTTGTAACTATGGCTGTATGACACTAGCTTCACTAGTAGTATTGTACCTGCAACAGCCCCTCAATGCCTCTGGGTTGTAAGTGCGCTTTACAAATGAAATAAATAAATAAATAAACTCTGCAGTTGTTCCACAATCTGAAAGCCCACCTGCAATCTTGTAATGCAGCAATCTTGCTACTGGAGCCCTTTATGATCTTATAGATGCACAGAAAGCATATCTATTAAGGATCCTTTAGGGAGCTCAGGAAAAATATGTCTTCCTCACATCGCAGCTGGCCACGCCCCCTCCACTACCATACCTAACAGGCATTGGTAGTGCCAACAGTTTGGGCTTTTTGTGTAGGCATGTGAAAGGTACTTGCCAGGCACTGCTGTAGTGGTATTAACTGGCCATTGATTGTAGCAGGTGCAAAATGGTGCAAATACCTGGGCATCTAATAGGCAAACACCTGGGCATCTAATAGCAGTCCCAGGCAAATGTCTAAAACGTATACACAAGCCATGCCATATGCCGTATACACAAGCCATGCTTGTTTTTAAAAGGACTTCAGTGAAGGACCAGAATATTTCTTAGAAATCTAGTGGCTGGGGGCAGACCTGGTTAAGACATTTTTATTACACCATTAGCGGGTTTACAGTTCCAACTCTCATCAGACGGCTTTGAAAAACCACTAGTAGGCACTTTGAGTGCAAAGTTTGATGCTAATATTTGATTATAGCGAGCTCAAAGAGTTCCCATGAAGGGGATGATTTAGGTGGGGGAGGGGGAGGAACTGGGTGGCAATAGCCACAGGGATTAGCATAGTCATGGGCAGTCAATGGGTGGAAAAATAACCAAACAATACTTAGAAACTGTGTGTCCCTCACAATATGCCAGTTCCTCATATGCTATTTTTCCTTATCTGTAGTCTAATGCAATAGTTTCAGCTTATAATAGCCCAAACTAAAAAGGATTTTGCAAGTCACCTTGGCAGATTCGAACCTGCGACCTGCAGATCACGCTCAGCTGTGCTTATTCAAGTTCTTTCAAAGTATTCGATTGCAGTGTGTTATGTGTACATCAGCATTCAAGCAAAAGCAATCAGGAAATGCTGGGATGTTTTTATTGGGTACCCAACATTCCTTTATTTTTCAGGTATCCAAGAGAAGTTGGATCATTTCCAGTACCTGAATATAAAAACTGTCTGGATTGCGCCATTTTATAAATCCTCGAGGAAAGACTTCCGCTACGCCGTGGACGACTTCCGAGCCATTGATCCCACTTTCGGAACCATGAAAGATTTTGACAGCTTGATTGCTGCGATGCATGATAAAGGTCTGCTAATACCCTTCTTTCTCTGGTTTGTTTAACATAGATACCATAACTTGCAATGCTTAATTAAGTCTATTCACTCTCGGTTTTTGCAGGGCTGAAATTGGTGATGGATTTGATCCCAAATCACACGAGTGATAAACACAGCTGGTTTCAGTTAAGTCGGAACCGTACAGGGAAATACGCGGATTATTACATCTGGCACAACTGCACCACCGCTGGCTCTGAAGCCATCCCTCCTAACAACTGGGTAAACACTTCTTCCATTTAAACACCACACATGACCACTGGCAAAAGAACTTACACTTTTTAATGGAACACTTGTGTAATAGATATACATTAAACAATAACACTGTGTCTGGCCAGTCCTGAGCAGAGGCGGATTTAGCACTCGGAAGACGGACAAAAGGCGACCAGGCCCTGATGTTTCCTGATCAGACACCTTCCCATCTCATCACATCAGCCACAACACACGCCCTCATCCCTCCTTACTGGCAGTCAGGCACATTGGAGTAACAAAGGGCAGTTTTAGCTCTTGCTCACAGGGCCCGGCCAAACATTTCAATATGATTGGGCCACCCGCCCCCTTTCCGAGTTAGGAGGGATGAACACAGTCTGTGGCTCCCTTGGGTTGCTTAAATAAGAATGGATACAAAGGAATGGCTTTTAATCTCATGAGGAAGTCAGCCAGAGGGGCGCTGAAACACTAAACTGCCACTGAAAAGTCAGTAATTGCTCTGTCAGCTAGGTGCTAACGCAGATGAAACCAGAGTAAAAGGCAAAGAGGTTTAAACACTGCTGGATGCTATCAAAGGCAATCTGTAACCTGCTGCCAAGCACACATTTAAAGTGTTAAGTTAAGGCAGTGGTACTCAAGCTAGGGGGGCTGAAGGATGTCCAAGGAGGGCCCCAGACTCTTTAAAATAATATCCCTGAAACTCTTGAACACAGCACAACAAATTCACAACACTGTGGGACTGTTAGGCATACAAGGCTTAGATATGTTCTAATTTGTCTTCCAGACCTGTCCAGCGAAAGATATGCATGACCCTAATTTGAACAATATGGATTGACATGATCAGTGGCGACATCACCGTAAATAGCATTACAAGCAGTGAAATCGGTCTTCAATACTCCAGGATACCTTTGTTAAACACATTAAAAGAAATGTTCATGTGTATGCCAAGAGAATAACATGTTGTGCGATATATAAATATAATATATCTATATTCACTACGTTTTTCTTCATAGCAAAAACTGCAAACTAAATCACTTCTAGTGACACCCAATGACAGCAGATCAAGCACAGTGCGATTACATTATTTACCCAGGACCACACATTTCCTTAAAGTAGTGAAATCAGTATTTGGACCAAGGCTGTGATTCAAGCACTTCACTACATATCTTCCCTGTGATAGGTCAGAAATATATTTTAAGGATTGGCTTTACAAAAAACAAAATAATTCATTTTTCTATCAATGCCTTCAAAAGTACACAAATCACATAGGAAATCAACCTGACATTACATACATTATAATAGAAATAGGTCAAGCAAAAATGCAAGTATAGCTTTATGTTCACCACCTTGAATTCACAATTGCATTAGCAGCCTGAAAAGGAATGTGGACCAAAAACAATACCAGTTGGTTTTAAATAAAGGTATTCACATTGAAGGAGATTTCAATATAAGGTAATCTGCTTGAGCCATTATTTTACACAGCATGCAACATTATACTCCCCTCCCATTTGTTATCACCCACCAGGGACAACCGTCCTTACCCAGGCCCCCTGTGCCTGGATCATCAAACTCTAATCAGTTTATTGAAATGAGGTTGACACAAAGCTGAAACTGGTGGTGCTGGTGGAGCATACATTCTTATCTAAGAGGCTGCATTTTAACTGTTTACCTGTTCATTTATCTATTGCAGCTGTGATTGCATATGGGTGGGCAGCTAGAGCAAGCACCTGCCCACCTTGCATCACAAATATGCTCCTCTTTGATTCCTTTTGCTCCTGCTTCCATTTTCTCCCATACAGCAGTCTTTTTGCCCTCCTTTTTTCCTTTCTAGCAATTTCCTCTCTAGTACGCCACTCTTTCATGCTCTTTTTGAACACGGTCATCCTCTGTTCTTGCCTCATTCCCTTAATCCTTCTCTCACCTTTTCTTTCTATATTTCTGCCAAAGGTTCTTTGTTATAAAGAGAACACTCTCTTCCTCATTTTGCTTCTATTCGGATACTCACCTCCATTCCTTCACTCAATTGTTTCCTCCCTTGTTTACCCACATCACACCAGTTGCCTTGACAGTGCTGCCCCACCACTGCCCATTCCTCACTCACTTGCCTCCCTTCTTTCCCTTTCTTATGCCCTCCTTCACTCTTCATTTCTCCCTGACTCTTTAGACCTCCATTACTCCCCATTCTCCTTACACACCTTAACCCCCTGCTCTCTATTTCCCCGCCCGTTAATCCTCTTCACCCTGCATTTCCCCTCGTGTGCCTTATTAGCTATTGCCCCATTCTCCTTCCATCGTTAATTCTCTGTACCCATTCACCCTTTTACCCTAACCTGGCTTTGCTCAATCGTTATCTCCTGCCTTCCCTTGCCCTCAATCTCTCCCTCACGAGGCTGCCCTTCTTCCTTCTCCACTCTCCTGTCCCACCTGTCACCTGCCCCTTCTCTACTTGTCATCCTCACTATCTTGCCCTTAATCCCTTTCCATTTCCATTCACTGCCCTGCAGCAGGGTCCTGTGGATCTGGAGGTGGTGGGTTGGAGTTAAGGGGTCTTTCAAGTGCCACGAGCAGCACCCACAAAAAGATAACCCCTTGTATGTTTTGGGATTAATAGGTGAACTCCTTTAAGTTTGTGATGTTCAATGACATTTCAAGTGTGTGGGGTAAGAACACCGGGGACATCCACAAAATGGTTCTGCATGTTGTAGGAATTATCCAGTGATATCACCTCCTGCAATGTCCTGGGGAGGGGCCCAGCTGTCTCTAGCTAGATTCAGACCCCCCCCACAGAAAACTGTTAAAAAAAATCTTTTAGAAAAGTAGCATTTGTCCTTAAAGTTCATCATTGTTCAACACCACCCACTCTAGGCTCTGCCTCCATGACCCACCCACTTGGGGCCCTCTGTCAGTTTTTGTCCACTGGGCCCTCTGCCCTAAATCTGCCACTGGTCCTGAGAATGCTATCTCTTTGCTTTGAAGTTTATCGCATGTGCTTATTTTACTGTATTCATTTAATTGTTAAGCCTGTCCATTAGGCCATGTCCCTGTACCTCATGGTCACACTTCCACAGTCTGCGCTCTGTTTTTGCGCTAGCCCCTTTACGCTCCAGCGTCCTATTTACAGAAACTTTACACCTTTGTTTCACCATCTGCAATTTTGCAGAGTATTAGCACTAGTGAAAATATTGCCGTAGTGTATTCATCCAATTTGTTTTTGCACCAGCTTTGCACTAGTGCTAAAAACCGTGCTCTGTTAGCACTAGGGTAAATGTTACAAAACACCATTGGAAGAATACTTTTCCTTTCATCATTGTATTTGTATTTGTATTTATTGTATTTTATATAGCACCTTAATCCAAGGCGCTTTACAGTTTAACAACAAGGATACATCAAACATGGAACAGTAGAAGCAGCAATATACATGAATCAAACCAAAAACAGTATGTAGAACAATTTGCATATGAGAAGGAGAAGAGGAGGAGGATGGGGAAGGAAGGATGAGGGAGAGAGATTAGGGAGTAAAGTAAATAGTAGAAAGAGAGGTCATATGAAAGAAGGGGGGAAGATGAAGAAAACTAAGATGGAGTTACTAGGGGGAGAAAGAGAGAGAGAGAGAGAGAGAGAGAAAAAGGAATAGGGTGTCAGGGAGGGGAATGAAGGATGAGTGATTTCAAGGAGGAACGGAATGAAGAATAGGTAGGGATGGAGCGGATACAAAGAGGTACGGAGTTCCAGTGTAAAGGGGCAAGGAGATTAAAGGAGCGGAAACGAGAAGAGGCACAAGGGGGTGGGGGAACAGAAAGTAAGAAGAGATCAGCGGAGCGAAGGGAGCGAGAGGGAGTGTGGAATGAGAGAAGAGAGGAAAGATATGGAGGGGCAAGGCCATGGAGAGATTTAAAGACAAGACAAAGGAAGTGAAATTTAAGTTGGGAGTGGAAAGGAAGCCAGCCTAGGTTAGATAGTGAGTTAGAGATGGAGTAAAAGGGAGAGAGAAGGCAGAGGGTATGGATTGCAGAGTGGTAGAGGGATTTGAGGGGGGCAATGTGGGAGGCAGGGAGACCAAGGAAGAGGGACAAACAATAGAAGAGGCAAGAGAAAATGAGGGAGGAGATGAAAAGTTTGGTAGCATGGAAGGTGAGAGAGGAACAGACTTTCTGGATATTAAAGAGGTGGTAGCGACATGCGCGAGAAGTAAGGGAGATATGATGTGAAAAAGAGAGGGAAGGATCGAAGTAAATGCCTGGATTACGAGCATGGGTAGAAATAGGAAGGTTAGAAGTGGGAAAACGAATGGAAGGAGGTCCAGTGGGGGAAGGAAGTGTGTTAGAGGGAAAGAATAATACTTCAGTTTTTTCAGTGTTAAGAGAAAGATAGTGAGATGACATCCAGTTTTAAATGGCGGTAAGACAAGAAGAGAGCTTTAGATGTAGGTCAGAGGTAAAGGAAGAAAAGGAGAGATATCGTTGGGTGTCATCAGCGTAGAAATGGTGAGAGATCCCGAAGGAGGAGATGATAGGGGCGAGGAGTGAAGTGTAAAGCGAGAATAAGAAGGGACCCAGGACAGAGCCTTGGGGAACACCATAGTCCAGAGGGAAGGTAGGAGATGATCAACCACCCCAAGAGACAGCAAAAGAACGTTGGGAGGGGTAAGAGGAGAGTCAGTTAAGGACAGAGCCTTTGAAGCCAAAGGAGGAAAGAGCATTGAGAAGTAAATGGTGACCGACAGTATCGAAGGCAGCAGAGAGGTCAAGGAGAATGAGGATTGAAGACTGCTTAGAATACCGAGCGGTGAGGAGGGAGTTAAGGACATAGGTGAGAGCGGTCTCAGTGGAATGTTTGGGGCGGAACCTAGATTGAGAAGTGAGAAGGAGAGAGAGGTTGGTGACAAAGGTCGAGAGCTGAGAGTAGGCTAAGCGTTCAAGTAATTTAGAGAGAAAAGGTAGAAGTGAGATTGGACGAAAGTTGGAAGCAAGAAGGGGATTAGCAGAGGTTTCTTCAGGATAGGGATAATAGTGGTGTGCCTGAAGGCAGTAGGAAAGGAGGCTGCAGAGAAACAGATATTGAAGAAGGATGAAAGATAAGGAATGGGAGAGGGGTAAATCTTAGGAATAAGGAGGGTAGGGATGGGATCAGAAGGGGCAGCAGTAGGGTGGGATTTAGTTAGGAGGAGGGAGACGTCAGAGGGAGTGATGGGAGATGAATCAGAAATGTAAGCAGAGGGGGAGTGGAAGGAGGGAGGGGGAAGGGAGCATGGAGGAGAAGAGTTAATTGTTTGGCGAAGAGAATTAATTTTAGCAGTGAAAGAATTCAGCAATGTCAAGAGGAGTGAGAGGAGAGGAAGAGGAAGGGTTAGGGGTAACAGAAGAGAGCAGATGAGAGAGAGTTTGAAAGATACGATGAGGGTGAAAGGCGGTTAGAAAAGGAGAAGCGTTTAGCAGAGTTAAGACAAGAATCATAGAGAGAGTGATAAGAGAAGTAGATGTTTGGTGGGAAACAATGGGGGATTTGAGCTAGCGTCGCTCAAGTTGACGGAGGAGACAACGCATGGACAAGAGATGAGGAGAGAGCCAGGGTTGGGAAGACTTCAGGTAGGACGGAAAGAGGAGAGGGGGTACATTTGATCAAGACTAAAGGAGATGGAGGAAGACAGAGAGGGCAGCAGGAGACCGATGGTGTCCGCAGGCGGGAACTGTCCCTGCAGGCTGTTGAGATGGCAGGAGGCAGCGGGACCCAAAGGCAGCTGGAGTCAGATGGTGGCCGCAAGCCGGAGCTGACCCTGCAACCTGGAGAGATGGCCAGGAGGAAGCGGGACCCAGAAGCAGCAGGAGGCCAATGGTGGCCGCAGGCAGGATCTGTCCCTGCAGGCTGAGAGATGGCCAGGAGGAAGTGGCACCCAGAGGCAGAAGGAATCCGGTGGTGGCCGCAGGCGGGAGCTGACCCTGCAAGCTGGAAAGATGGCCAGGAGGAAGTGGGACCCAGAAGCAGCAGGAGTCCGATGGTAGTCGCAGGCGGGAGCTGTCCCTGCAAGCTGGAGAGATGGCCAGGGGGAAGCGGGACCCAGAAGCAGCACGAGGCCGATGGTGGCCGCAGGCAGGAGCTGACCCTGCAAGCTGGAAAGATGGCCAGGAGGAAGCGGGACCCAGAAGCAGCAGGAGGCCGATGGTGGCCGCAGGCGGGAGCTGACCATGCAAGCTGGAAAGATGGCCAGGAGGAAGCGGGACCCAGAAGCAGCAGGACTCCGATGGTGGCCACAGGCGGGACCTGTCTCTGCAAGCTGGAGAGATGGCCAGGAGGAAGTGGGACCCAGAAGCAGCAGGAGTCCGATGGTGGCCGCAGGCGGGAGCTGTCCCTGCAAGCTGGAGAGATGGCCAGGAGGAAGCGGGACCCAGAGGCATCAGGAGTCCGATGGTGGCCGCAGGCAGGAGTTGTCCCTGCAAGCTGGAGAGATGGCCAGGAGGAAGCGGGTCCCAGAAACAGCAGGAGTCCGATGGTGGTTGCAGGCGGGAGCTGTCCCTGCAAGCTGGAGAGATGCACAGGAGGAAGTGGGACCCAGAAGCAGCAAGAGTCCGATGGTGGCCGCAGGCGGGAGTTGTCCCTGCAGGCTGGAGAGATGGCCAGGAGGAAGCGGGACCCAGAAACAGCAGGAGTCCGATGGTGGCCGCAGGCGGGAGCTGTCCCTGCAAGCTGGAGAGATGGCCAGGAGGAAGCGGGACCCAGAGGCATCAGGAGTCCGATGGTGGCCGCAGGCAGGAGTTGTCCCTGCAAGCTGTAGAGATGGCCAGGAGGAAGCGGGACCCAGAAGCAGCAGGATTCCGATGGGGGTCGCAGCCAGGAGCTGTCCCTGCAGGCTGGAGAGATGGCCAGGAGGAAGCGGGAGGCAGAGGGCTATGGCATTTTTTTGCTAGATATTTTGTAGTCCATTTTGGCCTGCGGCGGGTAGAGCGGCCCTTGCCTTTTTAATGTTTTACATGGTACCCTCTACACGCCCTGCAATGTTGGTCCATTGTGAGAGCTCAGTGGGAGGAGGACACAGGGGGACCATACGCACCATACTATTGTAAAAGGATGCTTTCAACTACGGGTTAACCTCCACCACAGGGCTCTCAGTGACAATGTTGATGACTCCATCAGATGTGCCCTCGAGTGCCATATAGCAGCAACCTTTGGCTCCCTAAATGTTTTAGACCACCACTGCCATCAGCTCTGGCCCGCATATTCAATACTGGGGGAACCGGAGAGCCAAAACTCACTGCCGTAGTCAATAGCCGTCCGATCTTCCTGTTCCATCCTTACTCTTCCGCTGGCGCCTGCCTTCCCCTCACTACTGGGCGAGGCACACATCAAAATGTTTGGGAATGAGCAGAATATTTTCATTACTGAGCCGCTGCGGCCCCCATTCAGCACCACAGTTTGAAGACTATTACGAGGTGGCTGAGTCCTTTTGGGCACACGCCGTTTGGACTCCACCTTGCCTTTTCGGGGTGCGCTACCTGCGCTGCGGGTCAGTACTTTTAGATACATGCTACCCGGCTAGAGTAACCACTGTACATGTGCCAGATTAAAACTCTACTCTGCAATGTTATTTGGAGGGAATTTTCTCCCAGTAGTAGCCCCTGTAGTAGCATCTGAGTGCCAAGGCTTGTTAGTGGAGTAGCATACTGGGCCCCCACCGGGATCTCCAGCCCTTAGTCTCCTGGAGGAAAGAAAATGAGCATGGGGAAATGAGGATAGGAAAGTGGGAAATAGATGCTACAAACAAGGGAAGGGAGGAAGTCAGAGCGGGAAGCATGTTTTGTGATAGCATGACCACGTGTAAGTCCTTTTAGGTGGACCGTGGCTCTGCAAAAGGGTGGAGACAGATATGTCCTAAAGTGTTGTTGTATTTGAGTTGTGTTTCCAAGGCAGATCTGGTGAATTGTAAATTAATATCACACAGTTATGTTGGTTGCCTGGTGATCTCGAGAGCGTGCTCAGGCAATCCTGGAAAGTTTGGTGCCTTATTTGCCTGGCATCTCTATACTTTGAACCCCAGGTCAAACTCCAGAATGTACAATCTGTGACTGGCAAGCATGAGCCACAAGTGGCAAAGTCACTGACTGTGTATAAAGGTGAATGTTGTTGGTAACAGAATGCAAGGGAACAGAGTGGTCTAATTAAAATGGACTGACACTGTGATGTCAAAAATGTAATTAGCAGGAGTTTGTTTCATGTCACGTCCTGCTAGACGTTATTTCAGTACACAGTGTTACAGGGTGGTGCCTTACTTGGAAGTGGGCTATCAGAGTATATTAATACATAGGGCCTCATTACACGGACGGCGGTAAGGGTTAACGGTCACCGTTAATGGTACCGGTGACCGTTAACCCTTACCGCCTTACTATGATGTCCCTTTGCGGGTTGGAGAATTTAACGCCTGCTTTTTGCAGGTGTTAAAAACCAACCCGCAAAGGGACCAGGGAGCTAATTACGGTACCGCAATTTGCTGTGCCGTAATTAGCACCTTCCCCATTCCCATTATGCCCTATGGGGCAAAAATGGGAATGGGGAAGGGCAATGGGGGAAGGGGGAATTACCGCCCCACCAACCTTGGAATAGGGCGGTAATTCCCCTTTCCACCAAGGCGGTGCCAGTATTCTACCGGCATGGACCAAGGTGCTAGTAGCACCTTGGTCCACCGCCGTCCGTGTAATGAGGCCCATAGCCTTCTCTAGTGATAAACTGTAACCTGAGCTTCCTGTGCAGGATGTGCTTATTGGACTATGTGAAAGGCAGAGGTTGGTGTGCGACCAAACAGGGTTGGCAGAGGGAGATGTCTGTTCCTCTGTATACAGTGACAGAATGGAGCCCTTGGGTCATGTTCTCTCTGTGCAGTGCTTTATGCCACAGAAAGGCCACTTCTGGGGACTGAGGAGCAGGGCGGAAAACTGCCAGGTCCCAAGCCAACAACCCTGAACACCAGTGCACCCAGCAATCAGCACTGAGAGGTCTCTCAAACAGCCCGCCAGCCAAAGTGGAGAAAATAGGTGTGAAACAGAAGTGAATGTGCCCAAAACTAATATTAGATGCAGGCCTGGCACCATCCTACAATAAGTAGCCTTCAGGAAGCATTGACTACGAAAACTCATTTTCATCACTTGGCTAATGAACTGTTACACACAGCAAAAGAGAACATCAATCAATCAATACGAGTTTATTTCATAAGTTATCCATGAAACAAATGCAATAAATATCCTTAAAAGAATTAAGATGATTTATTACAATATATGCGCATATAGGGTTATCATCGTTTGCATTTCTATCCATAGAACACAGAAACATTCTCTAAGCACACCAGTAAGAACAGCTACAAATCAATTAATCATTATTTGAGAATGTACTGTTTCCTTATATTGGAACTTTTTCCAGGTGCATATCTTGTACCAAGGCAGTCGATTTGTCTGGTAGAGAACACATACACCTTTCTGCTTCTTTACAACTTTTACATTTCCCATCCTTGAAGAGTGGAATTAAATAAATATTTACTGCATAAAAGTTTATAGAGGGCAAATAACAACAGGCACGGGTGATCCTCTATTTTGGTGGCGTTACAGGGGCAGGTAATCTGATTAATACAAGTTTCCATACTATTCCACTGTTTTACTAATGGGACTATGGGAACTCGATTGGCCCTAAAATTAAACAGTACACTTCACATTTGGGGATATTCAAATCAGTTAATAGAATGATCAGCCTGGTAGATAACCTTAATTCCCAGATATTGCTTTGTTAAATTCTTATCCTTTCCTCTGTCTAACCTTTCAGATGTTTTCCACTCTAAGTACAACATTGTCAGGAATGGCACTCTGTCAAGAGTGACACAGGGTACCCAGGTAGATTTTGGGTGGCTGTGCCGAAGTAAGGTAGCAGATAAGCACACACAGCAGGGAGTTAAACAAGAAAGAAGAGTAGGAAACTGTAGCTGTGAGCCAAAAGGGGCAAAAGATACAAAGGTACAAACAAACCGGATTCCCTCTTGGGGTGTATGCTGAAATGGGAAAGAGTGTTCCACGAACCTTAGGAAACTCCAGCCTTCTGCACAGATTGCTATAACAGAGGCCCACGCTGTATGCTCATGGCTGGGAACAACAGCAGTGGGTGTCTGTAACACTGAAAACGCGACAAGGGAAGGGGCAGAGGTTGCCTGCTGGAAACCAACAGGCAAGTTCTGTACAAAGGGATTACATAAGACACATGAGAAGACAAGAACAGATATATCCAGCGAAAAGGAAGTCAATGAGCAATCTAGCAGAAGGAAATGAAGGAAAGGCAGTTAGGCTGAAGTAGATGGATTACAGAGGACTCAAGGAAGAGAACAAGGGAGCAGCAGTCAGGAAAACAGAAGGGCTGCAAAGTAGGAAGCAGGTCTGCAGTCAAGAGTGGCACTAGGTGCAGGCACACTGTAGTGGACTGCGGAGGACTGTAGTAGGCTGCAAGGCAGGGAGTCCAGAAGAACAGGACAGAGAGAGATTAGTAGTAGGCGACAGACAGAGAGCCCAAAAGAATAGGGCCGCGAGGTAGGGAGCCCAGAGGAGCAGGGCCGTAGGTAGCTAAGTGTAAAACAGGCTGTAAGGCAGAGGAGTGTAGCAAGCCGCAAGGCAGCGAGTCCAGATGACAAGGGCTGTAGGCAGCGGAGGGAGACAGGCTGCAAGGAAGGGGCCCAGAGGACACGGGCTGTAGGCAGCGGAGGGAGCAGGCTGCAAGGAAGGAGCCCAGAGGACAAGGGCTGTAGGCAGCGAAGAGGTGCAGACTGCAAGGTAGGGAGCCCAGAGGACAAGGGCTTGGAGACAGCAGAGTGTTGCAAGCGGCAAGGTAGGGAGCCCAGAGGACAAGGGCAGTAGGCAGCCGGAGTGAGGCAGGCTGTAGGCAGGGAGCCCAGAGGACAAGGACTGTAGGCAGCCGGAGTGAGGCAGGCTGCAGAGCTGGGAGCCCAGAGGACAAGGACTGTAGGCAGCCGGAGTGAGGCAGGCTGCAGAGCAGGGAGCCCGGAAAGGGAACTGGATCAAAACAGGGTAATGCAGCAACAGGAACAGCATACAATGTAGCAGGTCAAGGCAAACAGGAGCGGGGAGATCTCAAGATGCAAGACACTGTGCTCCTGCAGGCAGCTGCTTATATACAGCCCTGCCCTGTTCTGAGGCAGGCTAATTGACAGCACCTGGGGCAGCACACCTGATGACAATCTGCCTCCTCCCTCTCTGGTCCTGAGCAGATGGAAGCAGCACTGGCCGCTAGGGCTTCTGGGGATTGTGGTCCCAATAACGATGAATGAGATTAGCCAGGAATTGAGGACTGTAGCCAGGTGCATTATGGTAAATGTAGTTAATTGAATAAAATAAGAAAGAACCAAAGTTGAGCAAATGGAAATAAAAGACCAAGGCGTGAAAAGGAGTTGTTCAAGGAGTATTAGGAGGATAAATGAGTACCAGGTAGTCCATGATGGTTGCCAATGCGTGTGCCAGCGGCGCGGGCATGACAAACATATCCAATGCCTCCAGATCTGTTGTCTTTGCTACGGACGTGCCATGAAAAATCTACAGGAAATTCCAAGATGCTAGTTCTTTTTGGATATGCTGTAGCCAAGGGCTACGAAATCTCACATCTGGTGCTATCAATTCACAACTGGTCCTATGGGTTAAGCGGGGTGTACTTTTCTCCAAAAGAGAAGGAAGAGCTCAAACATATATCCAAATTACAGAATTAAAACATTTCTCTAGGAGGGATCACCAATATATTTAGGGATACTCTGCATGTTATTGTCATCTGGTTTCTGTTGAAACATGACTGGCAGTATTTATCAGCACATAAACCCAATGGGACCTGCCCAAGAGCAAGGACCAATAAGCCTGATTGGGCAGACCACATGTTTGTTAAACCCCAAATTGTAATGTGGTTGTGGCCTGATGAAGGCTGCTACCCATGTTTCATCAGAAAGTGCTTTAGAATAACAAGGGCAGTATCCTGGAAAATAATGGTGATTTCCCCATAGAGATGAAGTTTCGATTCTGCAATTTTTTATTAACGGATACATTAAAAATATGTATCAGGGGTGAAGTGGATCATTTTTTGTTTGTTTTGGGCATTTCAAGAGGGACACATTTTTCTTCTTGCGCTCTTACTCACTCCTTGGTTTTGTCTTCATAACATGTTCGGAGTCACCACTGATAGCAAGAGGTTTGTGAATGACCTAGCCCCAACCATCTATGCAATATTGGGATGGGTTCCTTGTACGCTTCTACTAAACACTCATATCAGGTACTTATATATAGTTGGCACAAAAATTCTCTTCGGGTCAGGGGTAGAAGCGATAGTAACTAGAGTGAGCTTAAACCATCCTACAGTAGCTCCAGCACCATTCAGAAAAATAAATTAAAAGCAGGGTCATCTGTGTAGTGCAGGGTAGCTAAGAGGAAGTGGAGGGCATCAGGCACATCCTCTGACAAACTGGCCTGCCGCCTGCTCTGTCCTGTCCAAGCCCACATCCAAGCGTCTCTGCAGCCTCTAACAACATGGCCAAACTCTTCAAAATCTGCAAGGAGCTGGCCAATCGTGCTGCAGTCACCACCTCTCCTGTTCCCTCCCAGGCCCTCTGCACGGTCCTGGATTCTCACTTCTCCACTAAAACCAGGACATCCTGTCCTCTCTCTCCTCCTTTCTTCCCTCTTCCTCTCCCTCTACCTCTCATGGCCCTCTTCGGGCGACCTCGCCCTCTCCTCCTCCTTTACCCTCTTTCTTTGTGATCACCCCTGATGATGTTTTGAGACAAGTCCGATCTATGAAAGTGTCATCCAAGCATGTGCTCCCATGCTCCTCCAGAATCATCAAGGACCACATTGACACCCTCGCTCCAGCCTTGGCTGATTTCTGCAATCGCTCTTTTGCCACTGGAACTTTCCCCTCCCCCTAAAGCACTCCCTTGTGCACCTCCTCCTGAAGAAACCTTCCGCCGATACTTCCTGTCTGGAAAACTACCACCCATTTTCTATCACTCCTTTCCTGGGCAAACTCATGGAAAAGCTGGCCATCTCCCAGCTTACTCTCCACACTAAATCTATTGGTTGTCTCCATGACCATCAGTCAGGCTTCAGAGCAGCCAGTGGCATTGAAACTGCTCTCCTGAACACCCGTGATGATCTGCTTACTAATCTCGACTTCAGCTCTCCCTCTATCCTCATCCTCCTTGACCTTGGCTCTGCTTTTGACATGGTCAATCATACCATCCTGATTAATCGTCTCCATGAGAAGCTTGGCATCAGGCCCTCGCAGAGTTGACCTCCTGCGTCCTGGACCGCCCTCTCAGTTCCAACTGAGGTCCTTTCTCTCCACCACCTCTTTCTCCACATGTGGTGTTCCCCAGGGCTCCAACCTCTCACCCTGTCTTTTCAACGTCTACCTGGCCCCTTGGACCCACCTCATCTCTAACTTCTCCTCTAATTTTTGGTGTTATGTGGAAGACACTCAGCTCTCCTTCAGGATCCCCTCTGCCGCCTCTCCTCTATTGCTCATTCCTGACTGTCTATCCGCAAATTCCAGAGTGGTGGGCTCTAAACAATCTCTGTTTCAATGCCAGTATGACCGAGATCCTTCTAATTGGGACCCTTGCTCCCACTTTTCCTCTTTCACTCTGGTTGCCCTCCTTATTCCTGCACCTTCCTGTGAGGCAAAAAAGCTGTTGTCCTCTTTGACTCCACTCTCTACTTCTCTCCGCACATCACGGACCTCTCTAAAAAGTCCCACTACCAGCTGCACCTCCTCCGAAGTATTATTCATTTTCTCACTTTCCCCAGAAGCTCACTGTCTCCAGAGCCCTGGTTCTCTCTGTAGGCTAGACTACTGCAACAGCCTCTTTCTCAATCTACCTTCCTCTACTCTCAGCCCTCTGCAAATAATCCAGAACAGGACAGCAAGATTTGTCCTTGGCCTCAAGCCCAGGGATCGTATCTCCCCAGCCCTGAAATCTCTCCACTCGCTCCCAGTGGCTGCAAGGATCAAGTTCAAGACCCTCTGCATTGTCCAGAAGGCCTTCTGGGGCTGGGGCCCACACTACATCCAATTCTCTCTTACTAACCGCCTTCCTTATCGAGCCCTTCGCTCAGTCACCTCCAACTCTTTGATGGCCGGACGATTCTCCAGGCAGAAAATGGATGATAGATCTCTCTCCTCTGCAGGGGCCTCCCTCTAGAATGGCCACCCTGCCCTCTCAAATTCGAGCAGGACCACCTCAGGGTCTGGAAGCAGCTCAAGCCCTTCCTTTTCGCTTCTGCTTTCTCTCCTTCTCTCCCTTGCTGGCCCACCTGTCTGTTATGTTATGTTATGTTATGTTACTTGGCATTTATATAGCGCCTTATGTATCATTGGTATGATCTCAAAGCGCTGGTAGGTTGAACACCCTCGGGAACCGTAGTTCAAGTCAGTAGAGAGAGAAAGAGTCATAAGGCGCGTGGGTGCACCGGATATGTGTGCTGCCGCTGTTGCAGTTGCATGATGGCTGCTTACTAGCGGTAGGTGTGGTGGTGGGAAGGTCAGTTGTATGTGTTCATTCTGGAGGGTGGACACCCAGACTGATTTCTGGCTGCATTAGACCTGAGGAGACGCTTAAGCTAGCAGTGTGTGCTAAGCTAGCTGTGATTATTTAGGATGATGAGGAGTATGTGGCGGGTGTTAGTATGAGAACAACTAAACCGAATGTGGCATAGTATCACTGTGTTCTAGTTGAGTGGTGGTGTATAGGAGAGAGTAAGCGTGGTAGTGTGGTATGGTGGTTATCAGTAAAACGGTTGAGATCGATCATTCATCTACACCATCTATTCTACCCATTTAATTTACTCTGACCGTTCATTCCGGTTCGTCTGTTCAACCATGACGTTTGTGACATCTATTTAATCTACTAGACTTTCTATCCATTCCACCCACTCGACCTTTCATTCACGTGATCTACTCCATTCATTCTCTAGACCGTTTCATTCATTCCGTGTGTTCCATCCACTCCATCTGTGCCTTACACTCCATATGTTCCATCTGCTCTATCTGTTCATCTCCTCTAACTGTCCATCTGCTAAATGTGTTCCGTCCACTCCATCTGTTCTATCCATCTGTGCCAGCCACCCATATGTACCCTCCACTGCGTCCGTTGCATCCACTCCATCTGTTCCATCCACTCCATCTGTTCCATCCACTCCATCTCTTCTATCCACTCCACCTGCACCATGCAATCTACCTGTTCCGTCCATTCTTTCTGTTCCATCAATTTAATTTGTTTCTTCATTTCGGCTGTTCTGTCTACTGTATCCGTTTCATCCACTGCGTCTGTTCTGTCCACTCAATTAGTTCTATCTATTCCATTGTTTTAATCTGTTCCATTCGTTAAATCTACTCATCCTTTCCATCCATTCTACCTGCTCATTCGTATCATCTGTTCAGTCTACTCATCTGTTCTCTCCGTCCCATCCCTACCATCCACTCCATCCATTCCATCCACTCCATCCAGTCCATCCACTCCATCCCTTCCATCCACTGCATCCCTTCCATCGACTCCATCGACTCCATCCACTCCATCTCTTCCATCCATTCCATCAGTTTCATCCACTCCATCCGTTCCACCCACTCCGTCTGTTCCATCCACTCCGTCCATTCCATCCACTTCGTCCATTCCATCCATTCCTTCCGTTCCGTCCACTCGATCTGTTCCATCACTCCATCCACTCCATCCGTTCCATCCACTTCCTCCGTTCCATTTGTTTCATCTGTTCCATCCACTCCATCCATTCCATCCACTCCATCTGTTCATCTACTCCATCCGTTCATCCACTCCATCTGTTCCACACAGTTCATGTGTTCCATTCTCTCTCTGCGTTTCATCCATTCCATCCGTTTTATCCATTCCATCTGTTTTATCCACTCCATCCACTCCATCCACTCCATCCGGTCCATCCACTCCATCCGTTCCATCCGTCCATCCACTCCATCCATTTCATCCACTCCATCCGGTCATCCACTCTATCCAGTCATCCACTCCATCCGTTCATTTATTCATTGGTTCCTTCCACTCTATGTGTTTCAGCCATTCCATCCGTTTTATCTACTGCATCCGTTCCATCCACTGCATCCGTTCCATCCGTTCCATCTATTCCATCCACTCCATCTGTTCCATCCACTCCATCCATTGCCTGACTGGTTGCCTGGCTACCCTCTGAACTCAATGGGCACCAGGCTCTTCCACAACCTGTTAGCATCTGAACTGCCTCTGGGCCCACCATGCACTTAGGGGCTGTGTCTGTAACCATACAGTCCCATGCCTCCTTGCACTTACCCAAAGCCGGCTCCCCTTGCTGCACTTAATCAGAGCAATGCTGCCCTGATGGCACTTCCCCTTTCCCCTCCCCCTTGCACTTCTCCTCTCCACCTGCACTTACACGATCTGAATGATACTACGCCTAGTAAGATCGTTTATTTTGTCCTCCATCTGTCTCCCTATCTGATCTTGTCACGCCTAGAAACACTTGTGTACAGGAGCTTTATAAATTACTCATATCATATAATGGGTCTCATTACACGGAAGGCGGTAACCATGGCGTTATTAGCCCCATGGTTGCCGCCGGTAATTTACCGATCCTGCCATGGTGAATGGCGGAATTACCGCCCCATTCCAGGGTTGGCGGGGCGGTAATTCCCCATTCACCATTGGCCCTTCCCCATTCCCATTTGAGCCCCCATAGGGCTCAATGGGAATGGGGAAGGCGGCAATTGCGGTACCGTAATTGCCTCCAAGGTCCCTTTGCGGGTCCCGTCCTTAACGGCTGGTAAAACCAGCCGTTAAGGTAGGGACCAGCAAAGGGACCTCGTAATAGGGCGGTAACGGATTACCGGCACCAGTGCCCTTACCGGTGCCGGTAATCCCTTACCGCCATCCGTGTAATGAGGCCCAATATCTCTATTCTGCAATACACATTAGCTACATCCTTGCCACCATCCTGCAATACACATTAGCTACATCCTTGCCACCATCCTGCAATACACATTAGCTACATCCTTGCCACCATCCTGCAATACACATTAGCTACATCCTTGCCACCATCCTGCAATATACATTGGATGAAGGCTCTGCTCTATCTTACAATACATATTTTAGTTTGAGCAATGCCATGATCCAGCAAAATACATGCTATTCACGCTGGCAGCATCCAGCAGTATACATCAGCTCCCTTCCAGCCCCATCCAGCCATAAACATGATCCCTAACAACATAGAGCATTGCGTATTTGCTCCTGATCAAGAACATCTTGAAATAGACTTTAGATGGAAGTTTGGCGCAACCCTAAAATACCCAATAGCTCTAGCACCCAGCCCATCCAGCAATATACATTAGCTCCCGGCTGTATATCACATTGCAACATATTATCCGAGATAAAGCTCAATCCACCAGGGTATCTATGGTAAAACCCAACAACACAAAAAGCTAGAATTTCATGTGAATCGTGGAGATGACTCAAGTATTTGTTTTATTCCCTGTGAGCAGGTCAGCTTCTATGGTAACTCCTCCTGGCAGTATGATGACATCAGAAAACAATGTTATTTCCACCAGTTCCTTAAAGAGCAACCTGATTTAAATGTCCGCAATCCCGACGTGCAAGAAGAAATCAACGTAAGTCTCATTTAATGTTTGGCGAGAATTTCTCAGTTTGTATGAATCCTCGAAGATGTATTGTTTTGGAATTTGCCACATTTCTATACAATGTTTGTGCATGTGCACACAGTTACATAGATTTACAACGCATTGAATGGTCTTCTCATCGGAATCTTGAAGAAATGCCCTGATATTAAAATATAACTGTTCCAACAAAAAGTAGTACCACTGAGCCAATCCAACTATGGTAAATGTGAAAGCGATGTTTGTTTGTTTAGTACTTATAAAGCGCAAGCAATTCTGCACAACAGCAGATCCAAGAAGCAGCAAAAAGAGTTGTGATGGAAATGTAGGAAGATGAAGGACAAGCCAAAGGAAATTCACAAAAGAACTCAGAACCGCTTTTGAGAATAGGTTCACGTAATATGTATCCTCAATCCTTAGACGACAAATGAAACCAGCTTCCCTGACACTAAAATATTCAAGCTGGGTACCGACTTCATCTATGTCATTTGCTTAACTATAAATCATGCGTGATTAAGAGCCATGTTTATCCCCATAAACCTTTAGGTAGCTGTGAGATTTGACCTCTGGATGAAGAGGGGTGTTGGGTCTGTGTGTATGATATATTTTTGGAGGAGATAGGTGGTGAAATTGCTGTAACTGGTATTTGGACAATTATAGATCTGTTAGTCCAATATGGTGTGTTGGTCATAGTGGACCTGCAGCCTATGTTAGGGTTTGATTGGTATCTTGTTTACTGCAAAGCATTGTTATGTCTGCATCATGATAGGTCTATGTGACTAAGAAGCTGACTAATCTGTACGGTTATGATTTAGACATGAAAGAGAAGAGTAGCAATAGCGCCCTAAACATCTAATTATTCAGGGTCACATGAGCGTAACAATGGCAACTTAAACATCTATTTAACACTTATGTAAAAAGAAGAATAAGGGCCTCATTACGAGGTTCGCGGAATGGGTTAACGGGCTCTGCTAATGGAGGCAGACCCTTTAAACCCCGTCCCGCGAAATTACGAGGTCCCCTCGCGGGACCCGGTAAGGACGCCTGGCAAAACCAGGCATCGTTACCGGGTCCCGCGATGGGAAGAGGGAGCAAACAACGGGCCGCTCGTAATCGGCCTGTTGTTCGCTCCCTCCCCCATTCCCATTGAGCCCTGTGGGGGCTCAGATGGGAATGGGGAAGGCCTGGGCCCGGGTTCCCGGAGAGAGGAATTACTGGGCTCTCCGTACTTGGAATGGCCCGGTAATTCCCCATTCTGGGAACCCGATAAAGGAGCCCGGTTTGGCAGCAGCCAAGGAGCTAATAGCTCCATGGCTACCGCCAGACTCGTAATGAGGCCCTAAGTGTTGTAATGTGCTTCACATATTGAAGGTAAGGTGCTAGGATATTTTACCACCGATTTCTGGCCAAGGTTGCTTAACTGTGGTTGAAAAACAATGTGATACGGGGGTCCCCCCACCTGTAGAAATAACCCCCTAAACCAAAGAGGTAGAGCACAAAACATAGAGGGGGCACATGAAACTGTGGGGCAAGGCGTATGCTGTAAGAAGAATGCAACAATAAAATGACCCGGATCAATATAGAAGTTGTGTGAGGTGCTGCCGTCATGGGTGCAGCCTGAAATGTTGAGAGAAGGGCGCATGTGAGTCACGCTTCGTGTTCTAAGAGTGAGATTAGCAGTTAAACTGGCTGAGGTTTGGATCTGCGCCGGTATGTTTAGCCCATACACCTACTTTCCAAACTAAGAACTCAACTCTAACGTAGAAACAATGCTGATTTCCTTTTGTACCTGCTATAAAGAGTCCCTCATTAGTACAAGGAAACTGCTCTCTATAACGTCAAGCATCTTATTCCATGGTCGGGAAAGCGAATCTTAAATGGATATTGATATTTTATTTCTATCGCGCTGTTACACAAGTGTTTCAGAGCGCGACGAGGCAAGGGAGGGGAACAAGGGAGAACTTAACAACGATCTTACTAGGCCCAGTCACATTGAGAATGCGTAAGTGCATGGGAGAGGGAGAGGGAAAAGGGGAGGGGGGAGGTGTGGAAAGTGCTGAGCAAAGGAATACAAAATAAATAAATAATAAAAAACAACAAACAGTGGTAGCACAGCCAAGAAGTGGCAAGTGCTAAGTATAAGGCAACAGACAGGGTGTGTCTGATAAGTGCAGGACATTACCAGCAGACATTAATATTATTACTAATATTACAAGAGCTGATAGTCTCTCCTGGCTGGTTTAAACATTTTAAATCAGCAGCTGTGGATCGCAGTCTCTAGCTTATGCAGCCTGCTTTGAAAGTCCATAAAACGCTTGTAAACTCTGCACCATTCAGCATGTCAACATCGAGATTGTTAAAACACACCTTCAACTCCCAATTACCGGTGGCTAAAAGCAATGTCCAACAGAATGGTGTATCCCATAGCAATCCATTTTCTACAGGGTGAAAAAGAAGGACTGTACCACTTCCAAATAGAATACAGACACACATGATAGGTGAGACCGTGTAAATGAAGGCATGGACTGCTTGGTAACTGCCATTTGATGCACGATAAAAAATATTGTGCAGTACCAAGACCCAGCACAAGTTTATTAGCCATACCTATGCAAGGAGAGCATTAACCTTCATGTTAAACTTGCTAGTTATAACTGATGTAAGGAAGATCCGATAGCATGAAGACCATATATCCATTTCCGAGTTTGAAGGAATTGAGTAACAGTCATGCTTTACCACTTGCCTTTGGTACACCTGAAGCAGCTGCTGCACTCAGTTCTTACCTGCACATTCATGCTTAATAACGGAGCCTGTGTTCCATGCGTGCCTCAATCCCTTGGACCAAGCAAATCTCCCAGTTGCAAAATGTAGAAATATCACAATCAGCATTACATGCAGGCTTCACTGCATAGCCAGGTTCGAATCCCGGCGGGGCCAAACTCAGCCTTTTGTCCTTCTGAGGTCGATAAACGAGCACCACACACCGTGGGTAATAAGCAGCGCTCAGATACCTGAGGGTTCGTAGCGCTATATGAATTATTATTATTATTATTATTGTTGTAGCACAACAAAGCAATATTCTCATCAAATACATCTCATTTTATGCTTTCAGCTTCCAGCCTCTTGCAAACTCCCCATGTATCCTTGATTTCTTTCTTAGACTTCCCTTGCACATTTCCACTCTCGCATGTCCCACAATCCCCTGTGAGAGGAAGGGAAAGAGAGAGAAAGTGAGACAGAGTGACACATATGACAAGTGGAGGGAACAAGAAGAACAGATAGATGAAGTAATTCAAATGTGGGGCAGAGTGTGAGAGGCTTTGTCTGAGACACTGAGTCATACAAAACACATTACAAAAGATAAGAACTTTGGTGAAGGAAAAGGACTGTGAGGAAGGGGAAGATCTGTGAAAAAGGGGAAGATCTCTCAAAAAGGGGAAGCACTTGATGATGGGGAAGGACTGTTATGAAGGAGAAGGACCGTGTCAAAGAAGAAGGGTTCTGAGAAAATAAAAGGGCTGTGATGAAGGAGAGGTCTATGAACAAGGACTTTGAAGTGGAAGGACTGTGATGAAGGACTGCAATGAAGGAGAAGGACTGCAATGAAGTAGAAGGACTCTGATGAAGGGGAAGGACTTTGATAAAGGAATAATGTAGAAGGACTTTGGTGATGGAGCAGCACTGATGAATGAGAATGACTTTGATGAAGGAGAAGGACTGTGATGAAGCAGAAGGAGTGTGAGGAAGGACTGTGACAAAAGAAGATGGACTATATCAAAGGTTAACAACTGACAAAGGTGAACTACTAGGATGCAGGAGACACACTAGAATAGTGGGGAAGGGCTGTGGCAAAGTAGAAAGACTATAACAAAGGACAAGGACTGTGAGGAAGGGTTGTTACAAAAGAAGAGGGACTATGATGAAGCTAATGGAGTGGGATGAAAGAGAATGACTGTGACAAAGGACTGTGTCAAAGAAAGACTGACAAACGAGAAGGACTACGTCAAAGAAAGACTGTATCAAAGGGCTGTGACAAAGGAGAATGACTTTGACAAAGAAGAGCACTCTGATGAAATTCAAGGATTCTATTGAATGACAAGAACTGTGATAAAGGACTGAGACAAAAGATGAGGGATTATTGAAGGTGAAGGTGAAGGTCTATTATGAAGGTAAAGGACTAGGATGAAGGTCAAGTATAGTAACAAAGTACTGTGACAAAGGAGATGGACTGCAACACATAATTATGGCTCAGAAGAAGGACTCTGTCAAAGGATTGTGACAAAGGGGAAGACCTGAGATGAAGGGATGTGATGAAGGAAAAGGACTGTCACAAAAGACTGAGACAAAGGGTAAAGCCTGACCAAGAAGAAAGACTGTGATGAATTAGAAGGTTTCTGGTAAAGGAGAAAGGCTGTGGCACAAGAGAATGATGTGGCAAAGGAGAAGATCTGTGATGAAGGAGAAGAACTGTGATGAAGGAAAGGGACTGTGGTGAAGGGATGCAATGAAGGAAAGGACTGTCATGAATAAGGACTGTGAGGAAGGAGAAGGATTTGGTGAAGGACTGAGAAGAAGGACTTTCCCAAAGGAGAAAGACTGTGATGAAGGGCAGTGACAGAGAAGAATGGGTTTAGGAGAAGGAGAAGGGCTGTGACAAACTAGAGTTACTGTGATAAGGGAGGAAGAATGTATGGAAGGACTGAGGAGAAGGCGTGTGCTGAAGGAGAAGGACTCTAACAAAGGACAGAAATGAAGATGAAGGACTGTGATGATGGAGAAGGAATAAAGAATGTGATGAAGAACTGTAACGAATGAGAAGGACTGTGATGAAGAAGGACTTTGATAAAGAAGGACTGTGATGAAAGAAAAGGACTGTGATGAAGAACTATTATGAAGGAGAATGGCTGTAACAAAGGACTGTGACAAAGTACTGTGAAGAAGGACTGTGACAAAGAATGACTGTGATGAAGGACTGTGAGGAAGGAGGACTATGATGAAGGACTGTGTTGAAGGAGGAGTGAGATGAATGAGAAAGACTGACTAAGTAATACGACTGTGATGGAGGAAAAAGATTAAAAAGAAGGAACACAGCTGTGACGAAGCAGAATGCCAGTGAAAAAGGAGAAGGAATATAACAAAGAACAGGGGCTTTGACAAATGAGACACACTGTAAAAGTATTGCGACAAAGGATGATAATGAAGGTAAATGACTGTGATAAATAAGGACTGTGAAGAAGGAGAAATACTGGGATGAAGTACTGACAAGAACTGTGGTGAAGGACAGTGACAGAGAAGGAGGACTGCGATAAACTAGAAATATTGTGATGAAGGAAGATGACTGTGAAGAAGGGCTGAGGATGAATGACAATAATGAAGATGAAGGACTGTGATGACGAAGGAGAAGGAATGTGCAAGACTGCTATGAAGGAGAAAACTGATGAAGGAGAATAACTGACTCTTGGGGTTGACTTGGCCACTACCCTCTCCGTCTCCCATCAAGTCAATGCCATATCCTCATCTGCAGCATATGCCACTAAACTTCTCATTGCAGCCAGACTATATCTATCTAAAGATAACTGCTTAACTATAAAACACTGGACTATTGCAATGTCCTTTTCGCAGGCACATCCTCTCACAACATACAGAAGCTACAGACGATTCAAAATAATGCCCTTCGAGCAGCATTAAACTTGCCTAAACATCACCATATATCTGAGGCCAGGAAAGCAGTACACTGGCTTCGATACGACAAAGAATCCTCTTTAAGACACTCACCATTACCTACAGGTGCATATCTAAAGTGGCCCCACCATACCTTCCTCAAAAAATAGTTCCCCATCAAACTGGTAGGCCTACCAGAACACCCTACAACCACAGGTTTATCCAACCCAAATTCAAACAAACCAGAGCAGGAGGGGCAAGCTTCCCCGTCCTTGCTGCCAAACAGTGGAAAGCCCTCCCTCAGTGCTGAAAACTCATACTGGGCCTTTCGAAAAGCCCTAAAAACCTGGCTGTTCACCTGAACTAATTGATGATAGACATCATCGCCCACATCAGCAGTTATTGGCATGGCAACTGTCTCTGTACTGTCTCTGTAATTTATGGATACACATTGCCTTATCTGTACTATTATGCTTAATCACCTACTCTTTGTACGTACCAATACTTATGTACCACTGTCTAATCTTGAACTAAGAACTTCCCCAGCCAATGGGCCTCATCAATGCGCCTCATGTAACTGGTCTGTAGTGCCCTGATGTCTGAGGGCTTGTGTGCGCTGTATACATGCAATAAATAAACCATGATGAAGGTGGGGGCTGTAATGAAGGACTGGTCTGAAGTAGAAAGACTTTGATGAAGAAGAAAGACTGTGATGAAGTACCGTGATAAAAGGGAAGAGGAAGGACTATGGCCAAGGACTGTGATGGACTGTGAAGAAGGAGAAGGACTGTGACAAAGTAATATGATGAAGAAAGACTGTGATGAAGAAGAACTGTGACATAAAAGGACTGCAAAGAAGGACTGTGATGAAGGAATACAATTAAGAAGGACTGTGACAAAGAAGGACTATATTGAAGGACTGTGATGTATGGTCATACTATGACCAAAGAAAATATCATAGCACGACATAGCCTGATCCAGCGCTGATGATGAGGACAGATTGTTGCAATGTGTCTGTCCCATCCTAAGATAGCGGATGGCGTTACACGGACAACATACCAAGATGTCGTCTGAAAGTACACACCGCCCTGTTTCCAGTTCCGGCTCACTGCAGCGGAGACTCTGTGCCGCGGCTTTATATGGACATCAGTGGATCCCTGCGGTGTGTCTTAATAGCGCAAGTCCTCGCTCCTGGTGCTTCTTACCTGCTATTCCTTGTTGTTTGTATCCCTTCTTGTCTGCTGGTTCCTTGGACCCTTTCTGCTTGTTTCAGACCTGCTGTATTCGTTCCTCCCTTCTGGCATCTGCCTGGACCTTGTCTCCCACCAGCTCTGTCCTGCATTACCCAGACATTTCATAACTTCCTCTGTTCCTTACCCCTAACTGGTCGACTGATCGGACACTGTTTCTTCCTGCTGTGATATTCCAGGGTCTTCCTGGAATCTCCATCCCTGGTTTTTCCCCTCAGGGTAAGGGGGGTCAGGTCGCCTGACTTCAGGTTCCTGTCTTTGGGAGACAGTTCTCTATTTTGTCTTTTCAGGCAGAGTGGCTTCCTCAGACGGTAGACCACAGTTCTCCAAAGGCAATGGCCCAGAGACACGGGTAAGACCGTCCATTGACAGAGAAACAATGTGAGGAAGTAGAAAAGGATCTGATGAAGAATGACTATGGTGAACGACTGTAACAAAGTAAAAGGAGGACTATGCCTAAGAAGAATCACTTTCATGGGCATTGATGAAGGTGAAGGACTGCGATGAAGGAAAATGGCAGTGAGAAATGAGTAGGGTTGTAATGAAGGAGAACTGTGATGAAGAAGGACTGTGATGAAGGAAGGGGACATTGAGGAATGGGAAGTGCTGTGATTAAGGAGAAAGGATGTGATAAATGACGAGGCCAAAGCAGAAGGTCTGTGACCAAGGGGAAGAATTGTGATGAAATAGAAGGACTGTGATAAAGAATAACTGTGACAAAGGAATGTGACAAAAAGGACTGTGATGACAGACAGTAAGGAAGATGAAGGACTGTGATTATGAAGGAGGAGGATTGTGGCAAATGGCTGTGGTGAAGGAGAAGGTCTGTGATAAAGGACTGGGCCAGAGTAGAACAACAGTAAAGAAGGAGAAGGACTGTTATGAAATAGAAGTACTATCACAAAGGGCTATGATGGACTGTGAATGAGAAGTACTTGGATAAAGGAATGTGATGAAGAAGGACTATGACAAAGAAGGACTGTGATGAAGGAGAGTAGTAAAGATGAATGACTTGTGATGATGAAGGAAACAGATTGTGACAAAGGACTGTCATGTAGGAGAAGAACTATGATGAAGGAAAAGGACTGTGTTGAAGGACTGGCCTGAAGTAGAAGGACTGTAATGAAGGAAAGGGACTTTAACAAAGAAGAAGGACTGTGACAAAGGATAATGACTATGCAAAGGAGTAGGACTGTAATGAAGGACTGAGATGAAGCAAAAGGATTGTGAAAAGGAGAAAGGCTATGATGAAGAAGGATTGAGATGCAGTACGACAGTGACAAAGAGGTAGGCCTAGGATGAAGGACTATGACAAGGTGAAGGACTAGGACTAAGATAAAGGAATAAAACAAAGGGGTAGGACTTGGATTAAGCTGTACGACTAGGGAAAAGGACTAGCACAAAAGAGAAGGGCCGGGATGAAGGAGGAGGACTAGGACCAAAGACTAGGACTAAGAACTAAAACAATACAAAAGACCAAACCCAAGCACTAAGAAGCAGGAGAAGGACTATGACAAATGACTAAATGGAAGACTGGTGAGCAGGAGGACACACACAACAATCTATGATGTAGCCAATGCATATGAATGCATTGTCCGTTCCTATGCCAGACAAATAGTATGCTTCTGAATTCCCTTTCAGTGCTCTTTCTTCTCTGTAGAATTTTTTTGGCCATAAGAGTGCCAAAACCGAAAACAGCAATATAGTATACACCCATCTGAAAACCCATATACACAGGAATACATGCGTAAACATGGTTTTGTCAACTTTCAGCCAGAATTAAAAACGACACAAACATTGACTACAGAAATATCCACTAAATACATTTTAACTTTACAAGCTCCAACAATTAAGTAGGCTTTTTTTAAACTCTTCTTGAATTGATTTAACATTTCCCCTACTTATGGCCCCACCTAGAGGCCCCCCTTTACTGATACCAGGATGGCTAATAATACTGTCTCTGACACCCCCATTAACAAAGGGTGGCAACTCCTCTATCACCAACCATCAATCCCACCCAAAATAAATACAACCCACATTTCTATTCAGTCTGCTTAGTTTGGCCAATCTTTTTACCTCTATATTTTTGTAGCCAATATTTTCAATTGACATACATTTTGTAGTGCTATTTGTTGTGTTAAACTGGCTACTCTCTGATTATTTTTGTTTGCCTTCTAAATATTTTCACAAGTTCTAGATGTCCTATTACAAACATCACAATAAAACAGAGCAATTTCAACCATAGAGAGATCAAACTTTGAAATTCAAATGTACAGGCTCAGCAGAATGGAAACTCTATATTCATTTATTTATTATGCTTAAACTGTTTTCCCACAGCAAGACATTTTGGCAAATGCCCACTTCAGGTTTATAACCAAAGTGAAACATTAGACCACGAGACAGATTCGGAATCATTAGCAAGACTCTTATCACACTTAAAAGGCCATCATTTGCATATTAACATGTTTTACAATTTGCGGGTTACTTATTCACTTGCAAAAGACTTAGAATTACATTAGGAATTGTACATTAACAAACGTCAAGATAGCTTATCTGTTAACCTTTCTCTATTGAACCTCTTGGTAGAAAGGATTGTGGCATACCACAGGCTTAGATTGACAATTCTCAGCTCTTAGAAATTAGGCACCAGTTCTAAGAAAAAATATAACACCTGCTGAAATAGCTGGCATGTTTTGGGGTCTAGTTCAAAGAAAGTGAAACTCTCATTTTAAATTTGCATGGAAAATCAGTCAAATTTCTTGGTATGCAGTGAATATATCGAACAGAAAACAATTAATGACATTTAAACAAATGGAAAAACAACAAAAACAAAAATAACACATTTTGGAAAAAACTAAAAATGTGGTTGGGAGTGGGAATAGTGGTTTGGGGGTAGGGGAAAGTATTACTAAAAAAAGGGGGCGGGTTGGGGGAAAATCCCCAAAAACAATGAAAAAGAAATGTGTTATTTTGGTTTTAGTTGTTTTTTTATTTGTTAACATTTCATTTGTTGTTTTTTCATTCGATGAAATCTTTAGTTGTTTTCAGTTAAAAACAGAATTTATTGGAAGGTGTAATTTGCTGATCACACCTAGCATGCCGGTTGCACTGCTGTCTTTAACACTCAAGATTCCAGTTGGTCCCAGTTCTACATTTTGTTGATTCTAGAGAATTCCTGTAGTGCGTGCTTGGGTCCTAAGAGTAGCAGAGCGCTGTACAGAGAACCTCAGGGGCTGCGTACAGAACAGAATGGTGTGTGGGTGTCTGTTAAGACCAAATGAGAGATATCAGAATGTGATGAGAGGAATGTACTTGCAATATGAAATCAGTGTGAGGAAGTCACCATGGCCCGAACATATGAGTTTAGAATCATTAATTATTCAGTGTCCGAATGAATCCAGGAGATACTTTGAACTGCGTGGAAAGAACAAAGAGTGGTTTATTTTCACTCATATTTAATTTTCTTAATACCTTCTTTTATATTATTTAGAAAGACAAACATATTCATCAATTCATTTACATCTCGTTGTTTTTCCTGAAGCACTTTGTCTATTGACATCATTATGTGCACAGGGAAAGAGAATATACCATATCGCAAGACAGGGTGTTTTAGGTGCAGTAAATAATAGCAGCCTAAAAAACTGATTTTGCCAAAAGAGCCATAGATGAACAATCAGAGTTGACGCTAACAATATGAAGAACGACTTGAAGCATATATGAGTTGGATACACTTCAACAGAGTGCTTCGGCGAAGTCGGTAGATCGCCTTTAGCAGCACCAAAATTGTCCCCATGCGAGGTTAAGGAAATGAAAGAAAAAGAATTACAATTAATTAAAACCCGACTCAATTAGGGTCAGAGAACCAGTTAAAATTTAGCATAATGAGGGTGGGGTGCTGCAACTCACCCGCCGACAATGGATGGAATGATAATACAGAGGCGACCCCAGCAGCATTTCCCAAAAGAATTTGAATTACAGGATTTGAGGGTTAATTAAAAAATCTAGAAAAGTTTGCAGAATATAGCAGAAGCGGGAGTTAGGACTTGAGTGGTGTGGAAAACAAGTGACGAGTACTGCAGCATACATAGAGGGTCACATACCTTGTTCAGCAGTTCGGTAGATCATGTTTAGTGAATCACGAGGGGCCTCGATCTGAAAAGGTGACCATGGGGACATTAATGTTTTACAGTGATTGACTTACTATGGAACAAAAACTTGGATAAGGCACAGTCATACCTTCTGTAGACAGGGGAGCTGAAAGAGCTTAACTGTGCTGTGCTTCATCTGGAAAGCTTGTCTCCTGCACCGATGGATTAAAAGTGGTGTATACTATGGGCATCCCAACCTTTGTTATTAGAAAAAAGGGTGGATTAGAAAGGTGTGTCCTTTTGGAGCTGCAGGAACTTATGGAAAGTGAGGGAGCAGGTGTACTCTCCTACTGGGTATCTTTTTCCAAAAAAGGTTCAACTGAAATTCCAACTGAGATTCTGTATACCATGGTTTACTCTTCTGCAAGGAATATCCCTCATGTTGGCTCACACAGATCCCATGGTGTACTCTCCTGCCAGGTATCTTTTTTCCAAAATGTTCACTACCAGATGCTCTTTTCAGATCTCTCCACAACATTCATATTTCTCTTAAATAGCACACAATTGTTCTTCCTCAGTGGTATCACTCTATTGATTTCAGTTAGGACTTGCACCAATATCCCCCATGATAGCATCCCCGATATGAGGGTTTGTTCAAACTCCTGTCAACCTTTCTTACAATGTCTCTTGGTTCTTGGCAGTGCTTGTTCCAGGTTTCCCCCAACTGACATTTCATGTCAGGAGAATTGTACAACTGATGCCTCCTTGTTTCTCTTTCAATGTCTTTGGCATAAGGCAATGCTGGTGTCAGGTTTCCCCCCAACTGACATCTCTAATCAGGATAATTGCCCCATATCTGCCCTCTTGCTCTCTCTTTGTAATGGCTTTTGACTTAAGGCAATGCTGGTTCTAATTGTCCCCCAACTGACAACTCTTATCAGGAAAATTGCACCATATCTGCCCTCTTGCTTTCTCTATTTGTAATGTCTCTTTGGTCGGTATTGAAGACCTTCCCTTAATGCTGCGTGTGCCTGTCGGATGCCCCGCGGTTACTATTCTCACTGGGCCAACTTACTGGTATCTCCTGGCGGCTCTGACTCGTGGCACATTGCTGAGATACGGTACTGCTTCGAGAATGGCTTCCATGGAACGTCAAATCCTCTTTCAGCTTCTTTGACAGCATTATGATTCCCTGACGGTAAGTCTTCAACCTTTCAGTTCGATAGCGCCACTGACAACCTCTCTGAGGCTGCCAGTGCCTTGACAGTACATCTCTGGAGCCCGCCGGTGTCCGCTGAGTCTCCCACTACTCCGGTACATCAGAGTGACAAGCGGCAGTCTGGGAACACTGCTCTCCCTCAGCTGGGCTTCCGCACGGGTTTCTGCCTCTCTCTGCTTCCCACTCCGCATACTCTGAAGCTTACTCTAGCTTCTCCTTCACCACTCTTTATCCGCAGGTGATTCATGTATTTAAATGCTCTGCTCAGGCTATTGATTGGATAACTAGACTGCACATTCTCCTTGACAGTACTATTGGTCCTCATTGACTCTTTACTCCTCTTCTTCGCCCCAGTACTTAAAGATTTCTGGAAATTGCAGTCCAAAGGATCACTATATTGTTTAAAGTTCTTTTATTGAACACTTCTATCAACATAACATTCATCCATAAACATGAGTTGTCAAATAGGTTTGAGAGAGGTTATACATATATGAGGGAGAAATACAATTCTGCTTAAGATGTTTAACAGAAGTGTGTTTTAAGACCTTACAATTAAAGGGTTTTGAAGAATGACAACAGGCCTACAGAAACTCTGGCATGAGGGTCTCTGCTCCACAGTCAAGGGAAGAATACTGCGTCCTTCCTGTCAGAGCCATCACCTCTCCCCGACAGCCATCTCCTCCCATGTGATCCACCCTCAGATTACCATCCCGAGGGTCAGTATCAGGTAGCAGCTGCCTTCCCCTCACCACATGGGAGGAGAATTTAGGCTGTGAATTAGTGATGATTTGCGGTTTGGAGGAACAAACAGCGGCAGTAAATTACTCCATTTGTTTATAAGTAAAAGCTCCAGCCAAGTGCTGGAGGTTTTTCCTCAAACTTACCTCCATCCTGGTAACATGGTGGTGTGGTAAAAATGCTGATGAATCCATTGCCACCACTTCCTTACCACATCACCATACTCGTCATGAATTCCATTATGTTGATCATTTGTCAACAATGTGATTGGAACCGATTTGCCATTGTGCCATTGTGGAAGGTAAGACAATTAGCCGGAAGATATTTCTTCCTCCAGCTGCTTGCCCATGATCCTCACTTCCTCCTCACCCACAAAGCTTCTTGATTTGCGGTATCACAGTTCCCTTCAAATCCATGTTTATTGGAAGGCAAATGAACATGGGTCTTAACAATGCGTGTACACAAAAAACGTGTAGAGCGACTAAGCAACAATATTTTTCTGCAGTAGGAAGCCATTAGCAAATTTTGTTTTCTATATGAATTCATTCTCTACGGTGGTGTCATTCCAGTGGAACAGAGATAAATCCACACAAGTGTGTATGAAGGTTTTTTAGACATGAAAATGTATTTATATGTAACATTTTAATGAAATACAAGATCTCCAACAATGTGGACTAAAGATGCCATATTTCACTGGGATGGAATCATGACAGAAGAGTATGGCCTTTTCTCCTCCTTCCCCTTGTCTCCTCAGACCGGAAGGAAGCAGTGGTGGAGGAGGCATGCTCTGCCACAGGCCCAGGTAATTAAGATGCCAAGGTCCATAATGCTTTTCGATATCACCGGAGACCTGGGCCTATCAAAGACACAGGTCTACGTTTTCTACACATTGAGACAGTAAACACTTGTGTATAAGCGCGTAATAAATAAATAATCAATCAATCAATCAGTAGTGCCCATCTTCTACAAAACACCGGCTGCCAAACACGACTTTGGGTTCTGGCAACGCTGGAGCTAGGCCGGGAAGTGTGCCAGGATGCCTTATACCTTTCTTACTTTTTGGGTGCTATGTGCACATGGGCGTGCCCCACGAGGTCGGTGGCTTAGAGGGGTAGGGCAGCTGGTATGTTGTTCTTGTGGGGAGGGGACTTGGAGCTGCATGGTGCATCTGGGGACGGCTGTGTGATGCTATGTATTTTCTGGTGAAGTGGCTTGTGTAGGGGAGGGTGCGATGGACAGTGTCACGCCACCAGGGGTTATTCCTGAAGCCATCAGTGTTGTGCAGGGTGTCCACAAGTCTTCTGTCTCTATCTCCTGCGCTGCTAGTCCACAGACCCAGCACGAGAAATAGGAAAGAGACACAGGGTGGTCATACACAGCATTACATTATTACGTCACTTTAGCCAGAAAAAAACCGACAGCGTTTTAAACTCTTTTTCCTGTCTTCCATTTCGTATCTTTAGAATATCATCAACTTCTGGCTTGCAAAAGGCGTCGATGGGTTTCGAGTTGATGCCGTTAAATTCCTCCTGGAAGCGCAGCACTTACGAGATGAACCTCAAGTGAATAGCTCACAAAACGCGGTAAGGGGTGATTGGCATGTTGATGTGAATTGCTTTCTATGACTTTGTAATTCTTATTTCAGCGCTTATAGAAAAGTGCAGCTGTGCTTTACTGCATTTGCATTGGCCTTCACTTAATGGAAATATCGCAACATATGCAATCGCACTATTGCTTTACAGCAAAAGAGTCAATAGGCTTTTGAGTACATCAGCTTGTAACCCCTCCCCCCACCACCTCCATCTGGGCATACATGCACCGTGGGGGGGCCTCTCCTTAAGCTGAGGAGGGCTTCTGTTGGCGTCCAAGTAGTTCTGCGGTTGCCATCATGTCCACTTCTGTGTTGGCATTGGAGCCCCTACCGCTTAATAATAATAATAATGTATTTGGGAGGATAGCTCAGGGGCAACGTGCTCGCCTTGGAAGCAGGACGACAGGGAGCACCACAGGTTCGATCCCCGGGTCCGCGCTTAGAAACCTCTGGGTATTAAGCGCATTATAAATAACTAATCACATCATGTAGCGCTACACATCCATAGGTCTCGGGGTGCTGAAATAACAGAAGATATTATTATCCCACCGATAGGCTGCCACAGCGGGCTGCGCACAGATATCGGGGGCGAGCGCTTAGCTCACTTGGTGCCATCACCCCCAGGCTGTCTCCCATTCCCCCTCCACCTGCGCATACCTGTAGAGGGAAGAGCATTTCTGGAAGACAGCCAGTCAGCCCCCGTGCCACTGCTGCAGGCTGTTACCACCGGGATTGTTTCCGGGCACTCCCTCAGGCAGCTCTCACCCTTGCGCCTGCTCCTGTAGCCCTTGGTGCCCAGCCTATGCCTGGGACCCCTTTCCGCCATTGCATACAGGCAGGGCGTGTATTCCTTTACAGTGGTGGCATAGGCATTTGGCATCATTCCTCTGCAGTGCCTTGTCCTCTTCCTTCTCCTCAGTTGTACCCCACTTCATTTCTTTCCTAAAACAACATCCCAAAGCTTTTCCTATTATCGGTCCTGCTCCTGGTCCTCTCCTCATTCTTGGACAAGTTAGATTATTTCGTTTCCTTACTTATTCCTTCGCAGTCTCCCTTTTGTCCTCTATCTTTGCACTGCCCATGCTGCCCATGCTGCCTGCTCTTTTCTTCCCATCGCAGAGCCCCTTCCCACACCTGGCTCCCACCTCGCTGTAGTCATCTGTAATCTTGCTATTGACTCCCCCTCTGACTACTGATCACTCATTTCTCCCCTTCTCATTTTCTTGTCCCTCTGCCTCTTTCCCAACTGTGACCTCTGTGCCTCTCATTGGGCGCGATCTTTGTAGTTTCCCTTTCATATCCTAATCTGTACCCCCACTTTCTAGCTTCTATCTTCTTGACCCATTCAACACCTCGTTTTCTACACCCTCCTTCTCCTCTCTTTCTGCTCTGGACTTACTCTACCCTGCGTCTACATTCCTTGCTTCTCCCATTGCCCCACGGCCCGGGCTGTCACCTGCCCTTCGCCCTGCCTGCAAGCATCACGGGAAGTAGTCTCGCTTCTCTGTAGAGCTGTCAGTTCTTTGTACTCTTCAATCCTTCCATGCCTTGGCTCTGCTTAATGTGAAATCATCTTACTGCCATAACCACAGCACCGCGACCTTCATTAGGTCGGTCTGCTATTGACGTTGCTTTTTACTTCACTTCTAAAATGGATATTTCCCTTCGCCTTTTTAGATCTGCTATACTTGCCACACCCATAAGCCTAAACCATGGCATTGGAGTGCAGATGGGGCGGAATGTCATGAGGAGGGACACACAGCCTGTAGGTGTTGTTTGGTTCTTTGCCCATCTACTGACTGCCCATGGTCATGCTAATCCTTATGGCCATCCCCACCCAGTTCATGCCCCTCCCCGCCCAAAACACCTTCTCATGGGAACTCTTTGCTCTCCCTTTATTCAATCCTTACCATCACACTTTGCTCCCGAAGTGCCTGCCAGTGTTTTGTCAAAGCAGTCTTTTGAGAGTTAATGACTAATTAGAGTCATAACCCCGCTACTTGTGCAATAACAATGTCTTACCAGTTCTGTCTTCAGCCACTCGATTTATAAGCACTCTGAGTGTCCTTCACTGAAGTCCTGCTAAAAACAAGCACTGGCAAAGCCAACAGTTGTGTATAGGTATGAGGCAAGTGGCAGGCACTGCTATTAGATGTCCAGGTGCTCGCACCATTTAGCACTTGCTACCATGAACGGGCAGTGCCTGGCGCGTGCCTTTCCCATTCCTACACTGTGTCTTTCGCTCTCTTCTTAAATCTCACCTACTTTCTTTCTCTTAACACTGATTCGATATCCCCTGCTTTTCCTTCATTTTGTGTGTCGCTCTTTCTGTACCACAATGTTACTTGAAATCAATAAAAACAAATATTGTAAAGTTCTTGTTAGAACTAGAAACAATTAAACACGTAAATAAATAAATACAAATTCATTTAGGATAGGGCTTGAAGACGCATATCTTCAAAGAGCTTCTTATGGAGCTATAATATGTAGAACCTTCCCCACCCAGACTGGATCTTCTTTTGCCTCCGTAACCGGTGCACCATACGTGTAACCCTCTGTGTTCCCTCACTCCATATCCTTCCAGCTGTGGCATTAAAAGTCTATCCCTCTAAGGGCATCCTTACTAGTCCCATTGCCATCTCCCCTTATTGTGTGGTGCTCTGTTGCTTCCCAGCGTCATTAAAAGTCTATCCCTCTAAGGGCATCCTTACTAGTCCCATTGCCATCTCCCCTTATTTTGTGGTGCTCTGTTGCTTCCCAGCTTCATTAAAAGTCTATCCCTCTAAGTGCATCCTTACTAGTCCCATTGCCATCTTCCCTTATTGTGTGGTGCTCTGTTGCTTCCCAGCTTCATTAAAAGTCTATCCCTCTAAGGACATCATTACTAGTCCCATTGCCATCTCCCCTTATTTTGTGGTGCTCTGTTGCTTCCCAGCTTCATTAAAAGTCTACCCTCTAAGGGCATCCTTACTAGTCCCATTGCCATCTCCCCTTATTTTGTGGTGCTCTGTTGCTTCCCAGCTTCATTAAAAGTCTATCCCTCTAAGTGCATCCTTACTAGTCCCATTGCCATCTTCCCTTATTGTGTGGTGCTCTGTTGCTTCCCAGCTTCATTAAAAGTCTATCCATCTAAGGACATCATTACTAGTCCCATTGCCATCTCCCCTTATTTTGTGGTGCTCTGTTGCTTCCCAGCTTCATTAAAAGTCTACCCTCTAAGGGCATCATTACTAGTCCCATTGCCATCTCCCCTTATTGTGTGGTGCTCTGTTGCTTCCCAGCTTCATTAAAAGTCTATCCCTCTAAGTGCATCCTTACTAGTCCCATTGCCATCTCCCCTTATTGTGTGGTGCTCTGTTGCTTCCCAGCTTCATTAAAAGTCTATCCCTCTAAGGGCATCCTTACTAGTCCCATTGCCATCTCCCCTTATTTTGCGGTGCTCTGTTGCTTCCCAGCTTCTCGGCTAGGTGCATGCCATAGAAAACCCAACACATATATAGAGATACGGATAGAGGCAGAGGTCACATCTCAGGAGGCACAGCTACAAACTAGAACAAAGCTAGAGAACCAGTGCAGGGTCTATATGAACATGAGGGAGTGGTCATATAATTGACATATTGTAATACCTTCCCTCTAATCAATATACCCAAAGCATGCATTACCTGCAGCAGACATGAGCTCCTGGCGCGTTCATGGCAAGGGGGTATGGTGTGTTCTGTGATGGGAAAGGGGTAGGCAAATGGGACTTTCAGGGAAGTATCTTATATTGATCAGTAGGACAGCATGAAAGCAGGTGGTATTGACACATGAATGATATTGTGCGCTAGACAGGTAGAGGCTAGGCAGAAGGGCTGCCAAGGAATACTCTGTTATGGGAAAAGGAAACATGTTGTAGCCAGTTGGTCCTTTCTAATGTAATTGTGTATGTATCTACATCAAATACAATATTTTCATGGATTCACACTGTACTAAACTATTATGCATTCCGAAATCTAATGAACTGTGGTGAGTTTATGTAAATGCTTCTATTTCCGCATGCAGGTGATGCTTGTGCATCCTGCATGCACATGATTCTGGTACCTTGCTGTTAATTTGTCTCCTATCATTCTTCCTATCGGGACTATTCACTCACTCTCGCCACCCTCGATGGGCTCTCCCCCCCTCTCCTTCCTCTGAGACCAGCAACCTGGGAGTTATCTTCAACTCCTCTCTCTCTTTCATTCGTCACATCTTGGACCTTGCCAAGAAGGCCCATTTCCAACTCTAGCTCCTCAGGGGCATCATCCCTTTCTGCACTTTCCCCCAGAAGCCCAATGAATACAGAGCTATTGTACTCTCCGGGCTGGATTACTGCAACAGCTACTTTCTTAACCTACTTTTTTCTTCTATCCGCCCCTCCAGCTAATCCGGAATAGGGATGCGAGACTCATCGTTGGCCTTAAGCCCAGGCATGTTATCCCTCCAGCCCTAAAATCTCTACACAGGCTCTCAGTTGCTGCTGCAAGGATCAAATTTAAATCCCTCTGCATCATCCATAAGGCTATCTGGGGCCGTTGCCGCTCCTCTGATGGCTCCCTCCTCTGGTACAGCCTCCCCATTTCTCTCCAACTTGAGCCAGATCTCCTCAAGTTCCGCAAACACCTCAAGACACTCCTCTTCTCCTCCTCTTTCCCTCTCTCCCTCCCCTACTAGACCCCACAGTAGTTGTGATTGGGGTCCTGGGCTTCTGCACAATCGCCCACAGCATCTACCCTCCTCCTGCACTTGGCTCCGGGCACCACTGGGCCTGTGTTGCCAGACAGGCCTGCACTTATTGTATTGGCTGGTGACCTGTTCTTCAATCCTGTGGTCACTGTCAGGCACTCACCTGTTGGCCTCGCAACCAACCCTTGCAAGTTACCTGTTGCCTTGCAACTGTCTTCTTGGCACTTCACCCCTCTGTGGATCCTCTAGCACTTATCCCCTTGCCCTGTCCCCTCTCTCTCGCTCTCTGCACTTGCACGATCCAAATGTTCACAAGGCCTAGTAGGACTGCTTTTTCTTTTTTTGTATTTGTATATTCCATTGTCTTGTTGTTTCCCTTCCCTTTGCCCTGTGGGTGCTTCGAAACTCAATTTTCTTGATGTATAAGCGCCTGAAATGCCAATAAATAAATAAATGAATACGTTGTTTGTCATGGCAGCTGTAATGTGTAATATCCTGCAGGTTTCAAAAGTAATAACATAGACTGTCATAATGTCTGTTTTTGAAGGAGACCATTAGGAGTTATTCAGAACTTTTTCATGACTACACCACCACTCAAGTGGGCATGCATGACATGGTCCGCAGTTTCCGCCAAACCATGAATCAGTACAGCCGGGAAGCAGACAAATATAGGTGAGTGAGACGTACAGTAGTAAACGACGTGTATTTCCCATCATGCAATTATCTGAAACTTACAAGATGCAAGTCTCACATCTGAAATGTAATGGCATGCTGTTTCTGAATATCATGCAGTCTTCAAAGTGGCTTTGCACACTATTAAGATTGAACAATTACATTAAACTCCAACTTGTGCAAAGGTTTCCATAGCAGAGCAGCCGGGTGGTTGATGTGGGAGATGGTAAAGACTGCAGTAGGAAAGGACTGCCACAGGATAGCAGTGTGCAGGAAAAAACAGAGTGGTCAAAATACACACACATTTGGTACACCTGCTTGGGTTTCATCAATCTGCCAGCGGTGAGTTGGGCGACTGAGTGGGCAAGTAGGAGTGTTGGACCAGTACATAGGTAGATGATCTGAGCAAATGAGCAGGTAGGTTTGGTTTGAGTAACTGGTTGTGTGGGATAAGTGAGTGGTTTATTGAGAGTGGGTTTAGCGAATCGATGGATCGGTGAGCATGTGAGTGAATGGGTAGTTCTCAAGCAGTGTATGTGCTGTGCACAACGCCAAAAATCAAATGAAATAGATACAGACTAATGACTAAACCATCTTCTGGCATGAAAGTTCAATTATTGAGAATTTGCTAAATTGATTGTGCCAATTTTTAATTCCTAAGAAAACAAGGCAAATTTCCACACATAAAATGTAAATGGTACATTTCAATACAAAATCAAACGAATATGCCAGTAATTTTTTGTTTTTTTATTTATTTAGTGTGTTTCAGTTACGTCAACTTTTCACATAGCCATTCAAATAAATTAAAATAACATTATAATATCCAATCAACTTATCAGTTTTACATATTCCAATAAATATAAAAACTCCTGTAATAGGGCATTTATAGCAACAATTAAGTGACTTTATAGCAAGCATGATGTCACCTGATTGCAAGCACGTGGTGACCGTTTTACGCAAGCATAAAGTCACCTGATAGCAAGCGTGCTGGGCACTTTAAATACCCAGAGACTGTGATTACACTTAAAGATGCTTAAAGGGCCTTGAAACAAAGATATCCAGTTATTTAGAGTAGGGAACTGCACTTTTAATCAGAACTTTAGGTCCACTTAGAATAGCCCTTGCACCAGGTTTCATCATTTACACCTGAATCCTAACAGTTAGCCATAGTCCCCTTTTACTCCTGGTATATCCCTATGCCTTGTATGAGTTTCCCTCACCCTCAGCCCCAGTTATGGAGTGAAACCGAAGGATAACATTTAGGAATCTGGCCAGCCTGGGAAGGTGAATCCAGCCCTAAGTGGCACTGGGATTGTGTCTATCTACACTATTTTGCTTAGGACCCTCAGAACCATGATATGCTGTGTACTGCCAACTACCCCACCTTTGTTTGTTGACGACCCCTTTTTATATTCAATCCTCAACTTTCTACACTGTAGAAATCTATTTCACCCCTTCTAGCTCATGGTGGCTGTTCTTACATCTTGACATCACTCAGAGTTTTCCTCTCGCACTTCTACCTTTGAACGAAAAGTTGTAAGTCCTGCAGCCCAGAAGGTACATTTTCTGACCTCCATAGGCACCTGGGCCTGGGCCTATGTCGGGTGGATGGATGGTGTAAAAGGTGCATGGGAAAAGTGTCTTGAACATGGTTTGTTACGCCCCAGTGTAGCCCCAGAAAGGTTTCTCGTGCTTCTTGGAGCTGGTGCCATGGGAGATGTGAAGAAACAATCATGTGTCCATGGTGTTGTGTAAATCAATGATTTATGATCGCTGTGAACTAGGTTGATGTCTTTTTTATTTGGCTGCCTTTTCCAATACACATTAGGGATGTCAGTGAATGTGTGCAGTATTCATTGTTACTTGTATTATTTATTGTTTGAATTTATCTGTTGCTGTTCTTTGGATGTTATGAGATACAGACTCTTGCAGATGCATTTGTGTATTTACCTTTAGAAGATTACATGTCGCAGAATACCTATATTTGTATATACTACACAAAACAGACACAGACATTTTAGCTTTCTGTTGTATTTCTTTTTACAGTAAATATATAGAAATACTGTATGGATGCAACCTGAAAGTCATCATGAAGAACATAATTACAAATCATAACTGACAATCAACCCCTGCCTCGGGAGGATAGCGCAGGGGCAAAGCAAGACGACACGGAGCAACAGCAACACAGGTTCGAACCCCGGGTCCACGCTTAGAAACCTATGGGTATTAAGTGCGTTATAAATAACCAATCATATATTATATCATATCATAACCTCTCTCCCCCAGCCCACTAGCATGAGACTCTACGAAATAGTTTTTGAGCTGAGCCTGCCCTCGCCTTGCTACCCTGTCCGCACCCACCCGTTCATACTTGACTTAGTGCTGCCTTTGGTAAAACCCACAGTAGCTGTTCCTCAGAGTAAGGGGTACTTATAAGTCATGGGGGCTCAGGAGGACTCTATATTTGATTCCAGTTCCCGTGACTCAGTTTCTTCTCCCAATTCAGGACTCTGGTTCATTTTGGAACACAGGTGTGGGACACGTGTTCATCTTTCCTTGCTTTTTGGGGGCAACCTACCAGCCGACACTGAATGTCTAATATCGAATGATGAATTTCTTGAAGGCTGCTATTGATTGTGCAACTCACCGCCAGCTTCCTGGTCATTTCCTTTGAGCTGCCCTCCCTTTGCTTTCCCTCTCTTCCCTCCCCTCGCTGCCCACCCCCCAACCTGTTCCCATCTGATGGAGTGCCGAGTGCCAAGCTAGGAGCAGAACTAAGAAACAATGTCCCAATGGATCACATGTTCCTTTTAATTTGATCACAGTTGCCATTAAAGAAAAACATAAATTAAGCATGTATTAAAATATTCACAATAAACACAAAAATCAGGTATTTGTTGCTGCCTACTCCATTCAACGAACACTGGTTTGTTATGGGCAATTGTCCAGGAGGAAATAGCTTATGTACGTTCTTTATAGCAAAACTTGCTCAATAATTCTCTTTCTTATTCTGGGGTTTATGAACCCACTTTAAACATCCCTTGAGGCGTGCCCGCACTGACTCAATCATATTTTAGTCTGGTGACTCAAGAAGAGTCTGAACCCCAAAAGGAGCTGGATCTCTATAAATCCTGCAACAGAGGAATATTAGGGGTTGTTTTCCTGGATGTCTCTTAATTTCTGGGTGTCCTGGCCATAATACATACTCACACATGGGACCAGCACGCCTGAAGAAAGCTCTGTCCATAATTCCCTCAAAAACGAGGATTGGGAGTGTGCTATTCTTGTAGATGTGCCCCAAGACATGGGGGGTCATTCTGAGTATTAAGGTAACCATGCCGCTATTAGCGGCATGGCTACCCCATACCGGGTACCGGGTACCGGGTCCCGGGTCCCAGGTCGGGGTTCCTTGAATGAGGAATTACCGGGCCATTCCGACCTTGGAGGGTCTGGTAATTCCTCATTCAAGGAACCCGGACCCGGTACATCCCCATTCCCATTTGAGCCCCCCTAGGGCTCAATGGGAATGGGGAGGATGCTAACAACGGGCCTGTTAATAATGGGCCCGTTGTTAGTATCCTGATCTGCTCGAGGGACCCGCTAAGGACGCCTGGTTTTACCGCGAGCAGTCTCATAATGGGGCGGTAAGGGGTTGACAGCTCCGGCACCTTTACCGGCGCCGTTAACCCCTTACCGCCAAGGTCGTAATGACCTCCATGGACTTTCACTGGGTGCTTTGGCTGTCTCGTCAGCTGCACTCTCTTCTGAAATGCCATCCAGTTGACCCTCTCCAGTGCAATGGATGTCACGTTCATGAACAGCATGTGGTGGAAGTCTTCATATGTCTTGATCCACTGTTTTGCGTGCAGTACCTGCTTCTCCTTGTTAGTGTCAGAAATAATAGTAGACAGCCTTGAACATAATTAAAACACACCATTACTGGACTGCCCACACAGAAAAACTGAATGTAAACACAGCACACATTGTATGGCTGCTTTTTACCTCCTTAGTGTACAGCCCCACCACCCAGGTTAAAATGTACCCCATTATAAAACCATGACACCAAGCCTCAGAAAGCAAAGCAAATGCTTGCACGTGATAAGTATCAACATATTGTAGTAGAATAGATTATGCTGGCAGTACAGTAGTCAGCAAAACCTGCCCTCACCGCCACATGAGCCTAGGACAACTGTAAAATCGAACTCCCTTTGCTTAATTCAATTTCCCCCTGAGAGTTTGTTGAGTTCAGTAGATTACGCTGTCCACAGATTTGATCCTGGAGCACGAGGATAGAAGATATTAGAGCTAAGTTATTGTTCACATGCCATCTTCCTTAACCAGGGCGCCAAATAAGTTACACACGACCAACAAGTACAGAAAACGTAATGTACAAGAATGTTTGTGTTTAAAGGCATGCAAACCAATTTGGCCCCAGCCAGTCACCACCCGCAGTCTCTGTAACAGCTGCTTCCGCCCCCACCCAGGCTCCACCCGCAGTTCCCATACCAGCTGCTTCCACCACCAGCAGCACCTGACATGGCACAATTGGCAACAAGGGTATCAGCAGGAGGACAGCCATTCCCCACCACAAACCATATGTGCGTGACTCCACTGACAATGATGTTGCGCAGGAGGCTGGTAACACCACAGGGGACACCACAGACCACAACCCATACGCGCAGCCAGACTTCCGCTACAGCAACTTGCACATCCCTCCACAGCCGTCCTTCCGCAGTGTCAGGGACATGGTCGGTCATCTGCGCGGTATGGTGGAATGGCATGAGCAATTGGCAGGCCTGGTTCAGCAGCACCTGGAGGAGTCCCGCCTGATGCGGGAGGAGGCAGCTCTGCTGCATACTGAGGCCCAGCAAATGCGGGAGAGTGTGCAGACCACTGGGCAATGCAGTGCACGTGCCTTGGGACGTGCAACGTCAGCCATTGTCCACCTGGCTCGGAGGGTCAGCGAGGGGAACAGTGCCATTTCGCCCATGGCTTAGTCCCTACCAATGTTCCTGCAGGCGGCCCTGGATCAATGGGCCTTTGACTCATCCCACATGCCCTCATCCAGCTCCATGCCTGCTAGCTCAATACAGAGCAGCCCAAGGTGCTGGTCCATGTGCCTGCTGCAACGAACCACAAGGGCGGGCCATGTAGCAAGAGGGCACGTAAATAGACCCTGGACAGACGGGTGGCATGGGAGAATCTAGAACTTTGGTATTGACATTGTTACACGAGTTGGGGAGGGTGTACGGGGAGGGATAGTTGGGGAGGGTGTATGGGGAGGGATAGTTGGGGAGGGATAGTTGGGGAGGGGGTATTAGTTCGCCAGTTCAATTCCACATATACATTTGAAATATACCTGGCATTGCATTGCAAATCATGACTGGACATTCATTATTTTTGTGCAAGCATGCTTTATTTCCCATTCAGTGTCACATGTGGTGTATGGCCTAGGCCATGTGCTTGTGCTCTGTGGCTAGGAGTAATTCCTGATGAGTTCCTAGCGGGCTTCATGTCCATCCATGTCATTTCTGTGATGGGGCAATGGCATCTCAGCCTCACTGTCACTGCTGTCGTCACCCTCTGCTGGAGGCATGTCCATGTCCAGGGGCAGCGCAATGTTACTCCTGACACACATGTCATGTAACATGGGACAGGCCAGGACGATCTTGCCCACTTTCACAGGACTGTACATCAATGCACCCCCCGATCTACTTAGGCAGCGGAACCTTGCCTTCATGAGTCCGATGGTCTGCTCTATGTTGCAGCTCGTCTGGATGTGCACACAGCAGACAGGTGCCATTAGCCATGGCATCAAGGGATATCCTGAATCACCTGCATGGGAGGGACACAGTCATTGGGGTGGTAGTGGCAATGCAGCCATGTGTGTATGTGGGTCTGAGTCACATGGAATTACAGCAAGACGTAATGAATGGTACAGAGGACCCTATTTATTTCATTTTACTATCATGGGGGGTTGCCCCCATATTCCCTGCCCCATATGACCCACAACTTGGCCATTACACTTAAGCCGACACACGCATCTCCATGATTTTCAATGGGCGCTATTTTTCATTGGGTTTGCATGATGTACATCAGCAATCTCTCCCATTCGTAATTCTGTGGTCCTTCTTGTTCAGATTCCTGTAACATTCACATGGGTATTTGAACAATATATATACATCACACTATTTAATATTTATACAAAGATCACCAATGGGTGATGTTACAGTCAACAATCTCTTTAATCAGAAGGAGTATGGATAAGGAAAATCATGCAGCACAGAATAAAACTTTGTTTGGGTTCAGTCAAATGCAATGTCACTCTTTCCCCCTGCACACTACCCAATTCCCCCAATATGCAATATAGAGTTGGAAGGAGAGAACACAGGTTTCAGGAAATACACACTCAACAAATACAGTTTCAATCCCAATTCCCCCCAGCAAGCATAGAAAGAAACAGGAATGATTTCAAAACAGGTCAAATTCTTTTGAATGTGGTTCTGAATGAATGGGAAACACTGAAAAATGGATTTAATTCTCTAAATTGGATTCAAATCTAGTGGGAGCTGCTTTGTATAGTTTCCGGTAAACTCTAGCACTGATGATTGAATAACTAACAGATTGAAAACGGAATTCTGTGGTCAATTGCAAAGAATAGCTGTTTTACACGTGATGAAATTGAGCCAAACGAAAAATCCGTGGCAAACTTTTCAACGCGCGAGAAACGCGATTACAGAAAAACTACAATGAGTTGGAATGCGGTTTTAGGTTTGTTTGAAAGCTGAGGATGTTAGCTTCAATTTGACACTTGACTGCACGGATCAGAAGTTATGAAGGTTTTAGTAGAGGTCGGTTTTTCTCAGAAAGAGTCAAGATTTTCAAATGGAAGATGCGCTTTTGAATTACAAACAAGGGTTTCCTTTACACCAGGGAGGCTATGAAGATACAAGATACCCAACCGGACAGCCACCAGAACAGCGGTGCCTCTGTTCTGACTTTTGCCCGCCGAGATACTTGTCTTTCCTCAGCAAATATATCAGCGCACAGAAGATATTATCACTACAATTATCAAAGGACTATATGGATGAGGGAAAGATTCAGGAAAGACAAAAGATTCTCTACAATGCAGTTCTGGATATGATAGAATGGGTGGATAGGATTACTTAAGGATGAGATACTGGCTATGGACAATTCTATCCTATAGATACTCACAACTATGGTTTGGAATAGGCCCGTCAAAGATCTGGTCAAGGGTTTTGGACTGGAATTCTGCTAGCCCACCGGACAGGATTCAGGGCACTCACTCAGCACGGCACTAGGGACACTGCACGGCCTCTGGAATGGATCTGATGGGTTGGTTCTGGGTTGCAGCTATCAGGTTACAGCTCTGCTCTACTGGTTTGGATCTCTGGGTTCTAGCAAGAGTTATTGGCAAGAAAGCAGAATCAGCACAGCCCGGCTGTTCTTTTGGTTTTGCCCCTTGGAAGTCTGGGGTTAAAATCAGGTTTCAAGATTTTAAAGGCCAGCTGAGAAGGGTTCAGCTTTGGATTTGGGCCTTCTGCTTTCAGAATTCTGGAGTCTTGGATCTGAGTTTCTCCTGCAGAGCGCTTCGCCAGTAAATCAGTTGATGGATGAATTTGTGTGCCTCTCTAGGTCCTAAACTGTCCCTATTTATGTATTTCCCTAAGGGGTGGGTAGGCTACATTATACTAAGCACACCCTCTAGGAATCCTATTGGTTAGGGTCTTTCCCCTCTCCTGATTTGAGAAGGAACACATGGTTTCATGATGATGTGGCATTTTACAATCCAGGGAGTACCTCCCCTTTGTTTCAGTACAGTAACTCTACTTTTCACATACATCATATTTACAATATCACCAACTTGTTAATACATATTCACATCACAGCTTTAGTAGAGCACGTATCCGTCCGAGTCCCAACTCAGTGAGAGCTTTGGTTCAAAATTGACAGTTTTTCGCGCTTTTCGTTGGGTACCCAGTGTCAGATCTGTCCACATTTTTCTCTACACATGCGTATGACATCCGGGCATAATCCTGTGAAGTTTCATATTTCTAGCATTATCACAATTGCTACAACATCAACATATCGGTAGTCCTGTCTCAGAACATCGCACAGAGTTCAGAGTAGTCTCAAACTGTGAGCAGCATTTTCATATTAACAACCTATACATTACAGATTTTTACAAGTTTTGCACAGTTTTCTGAGTCTTTTTTTCAAAAATATATTTCCTTGTGCAGCTCCCCCGTAGTGGATTGGTATGTGCCGGTGGCCAGAAAAGGCAGCACAAATACAACCTTCAGCAAGGGGGGTATGGCGGTCCGGATGCCAATTAGGCTCTGGATGTCGTCCAGGATTAGGTTGACTATGCTGGTGATGGTCTCCCTGTCAAGGTGATACAGGATGTGTATCTGTGTATCTGTCAAGGTCCAGGGTGTGGGTGGTTGCCTGTGTGGTGTTACCTGCTGCCCATTGTACTACTGCATTGCTATCATTCTCCTCCTTTCCCTCCTCCTCTTCCACCTCCTCCTCTTCCTGTCAGCCTCTTCCAACCCCTGCTTATATATTTGAACCCCTGTATGCTGGGCCCCCAGCTACATGACTGGTGCTGCGACTGCCAGCATGGTTGTGTTGGAAGGTTTGTGGGCGTGGTCCTTTTCAACATTCGCAGTGCATATGGTGTGCGGCTGGGCAGATGATGGCCACCTGTGGCCTGTTGCTGTACACATGAGACTGCTTAACGCCTGCTCCGCAATGCCAGTATTTCTGTCACGGTTTTCGCAGTGGCACTGGCATTTTGTTGCTGGTGTTTCTATGTTGACAGCAGTCAGAATACTACCTTACTACCATTGCACCAGTGTTTCCTACATGCCCATCGGTGGTTGCCTGTGTTGGTGTTTACAGTGCTGCTGGCAATGGTAGCACCGTGTTAGCGGCAATGTAGATCTGGCATTGATGGTCGTACTGTGACCGTCCAAAAACTGTGACTTTAATCTGTGTTACCGGCACTCTGTTTCCGGACTGGCCCAGTTACCAAGGAAGATGAGGGATGATGTGAGAAGGATTACCTCCCCTAACGTGCATTGGCCCTGTCTGTGTAATGAGGCCAAGCAGAGTTGTTAAAGGGAAAGGGAAAGGGAAAGTGACTGAGATTTGAAAGTTAAAGGTTGCGTGTGTGCCGATAAAACACACATGAAGAGAACAATTGTTAAAAGAGAAGGATACAAAGTAGCAGAGTTGTCCTGCGAGAGGAAGGCGCACATTCGAAAGTCTCTGTGAAATGTTATGAACTTTTGAAGGATATTACAAGCAGAGATCAAAGGAAAGAAAGTTGAATAACAGGAATATGAAATATGTGAATTGTGAAATACGCAAAGGAGGCAAAAGTAAAATATAAGAACTTTGGAAAAGGCCAAGAAGGCAAGTGAATGAGAATACGAACTACAAGTACCAAGAGGCATTGTTGCTGCAAGAGAAGATTGTGAATTGAAGGAATATTGAAAGGGAGGTCGAAGTGGTCTTGTAGAGGTCTATGTAAAGTCTTTGCAGTTTCTAAAGTTTTTGACAGTGAAAGATATCTCAGTTAAAGCGTGGGGAAGGGAACCCCCCACAAAGAACAAGACAGGCTTGAGCCCGGCAGAGGGAAGCCTGTACAGAACTGTGAGAAATTGTGTGATAAAGTGAAACAAGACAGGCTCGAGCCCGATCAGAGGGAAGCCTGTGCAGAACTGTAAAAAAGTGAGAGCATATGAACGGAGTATTGATGGCAAGGTGGGGGCAGCCTAAGGAAGTGATGTACTGCCAGAGGTTGAAAGCCTAAGATTGAACTGTTGAATTGTACCAGTAAGCCAACGTGTGCAAGACTGATAGAGCTGTGCCATCCACCTATCCTTTTGTTTATTAAGAGACTCTCTTGACCCTGTGGGGCTGAACCCGGGGAAGGGAGTTTGTACTGAAGCCATTCTATCATTTCTTTTTGAGACACTATTTTTCTTTTTGTATTCCCTTAACACGTGTTATCTTAAGAAGGAGGACTAGGTTAGGCCTTTTTGTTTTGACCAGACTGGCTTGGACGTATGTTTTATTGTTTAATGCTCGAGGTTAGTCCCATTTTAGAGTTGGGGCCCATTAGGAATTCTACCATTCCAATCAAATTCGTAAATAAATATTTTTGAAACTTGTATCCATTGTGTCTGTATCTATTGCTTGAAATCATGCCTTCCTCACACAAGCAATGAAAGAAGGTAGCCGAAAATGCAGCACACTTTCAATACAGAGACAGAAATAGAACATGCAAAAGTATAATGTGCTAAACAAATGTTGAAGGAGTTTGAATGATACAAAGACCAACCCAAAATTCAAAGGAAAAACATTAGCAAAAAAAGACTCCCCAAACTGCTTTCACTTGTAAATAGTTTTGAAAAATCCAATACCAATCCAATACCGAAAATTGTGTTTGTTGTCAAAGAGTTCCAAACCTGTGCTATTTCATACTAGATTGTGCTGTCTGATCCATTCCCGGGCATTTTGATAGATGGTTTGATTATCTTGGGAAGATAGCTCAGGGGCAACATGCTCGCCTTGGAAGCAAGACGACACAGAGCAACACAGGTTCAATCCCCAGGTCCGCGCTTAGAAACCTCTGGGTAAATAACACATTAATTGCTTGAAACTAACAATTGCAAAAAGGGACTATCATTGAACAAATACCTAGAAATTGGGCCATGATACTCGTTTATTTACTGAACCAGTATCACATGTATGTCCTATTTGCACTCTTCTTTATGATTTAATCATTATAATGTAAAGAAATGAATATTAATCCAATGTTCTTTGTGTTTTTTGTTTTTTATTGTGTCAAAACACTTATGCACATTGTAATCTCTTTCTACAAAAAAAAAAAAAAAAAAAAAAAAAAAACGTTGCTTCCTAAATGTATTATGTGGATGTATTTGTATTTTGTTCTATTTTTTGGTTGAGATTATAACTTTGTTGACTTCCGATTATGTGTTCTGGTTTTCTTTAAATATATGTTTTTGATGTCCTCGGAGGTAGAAAGTGAATGTCTTGCACTTTTTCCTTAATTATATGAGTTACCTTTTATTTTATTTCTCAAACACTGGAAGCACCACCGTAATGTTTGTCCTTTGAAACACACAGCTACTTTATTATTTGGGTGGTTACATAAGAACAGCGGTAGATTCATACTTTAGGATTTCCACAATTTGGAAACCTCTCAGAGATATTAATTCATTATTTGAAACAAAAAGAAAAAAAGAAATAATATGAAAATAATTATTAGCAAGGGTACATTTTTCTGTTTAGATAAATAACACATAATATCATATCACATCTCCAGTTCACAAGTGAGTGCACAGAACCCCTCGTCCAACCCAGCAACTGGGCTTATGGCTGCTTCAAGTGTACATAAGCTTCAACCCTGCGCTCTGTTTTCTAGGACAAAATGTACACATTTCTGTAGTCTGTGGCGAACCAGAAGAAGGAGTCAGACCTATCTAGCCCTACTGCTATGAGGGTGATTCCCTACCTATCAAACTAAAACTAATGGTGCTCATCAAATGTACCAAATGAAATAGTCGTTAGTCCAACACCCTATTATCTATCTGGCCTTACCACATATAAAAACTAAACAAAAAGAGCAATAGCCTCTGTCCTTGGTGGTTGCCTGGCCCTAAGGTTTGGATCTCTCTCCAAACAGAAGGATTTAAAAGTGTGTCAAGTCCTGGATATTTTTTAAAAAGAAGGTTTTTAACAGTTCTCTGATGTTAATGTCTCTTGCTCTTCTAAGGGTCTCCAAAAGCCCGTTTGCCCTGTGGTCGGCTTTCTTTAGTGAGGTATTGGTGGGGCATATGCCCGTATCTAACGTTTGGGTTTTCTTGGCTCCTGTAACCCTGGTGGCTTTCCCAGCCTCTACTATCAATGTCTTTTGACTTTCCCAGACCCTCCAAAGGCATTTGGCCCTCGAATACGCTTGCTTTAGTGGGGCATCCTTAGTTTGGGTGTCTGTCCATGGCCAGCATTTGGTTTTTCTTGGCTCCTGTAACCCTTGTGGCTTTCTCCTGGGCTCCCCAAAGCCCTTTGGCCTCCGGCGTCTTGCTAGCGATCGTCTTGCTCGCCACGCTACCGCCAACTCTGTGGTCTAGCGTGGCTCTGCCCCTTCAGGACTTCCTCCCATAGGCACCCAGAAGCCCTAGGCCAACCAAACCGTGATGCTAAACGCTGCCTCAAGTATCCATAAGCTTTGAGGCCATATGTTGCTTTGCATTTCCTACACTTGCTACTGGGAGAGTCCCGGATCAGAGGCAGAGACAAGAAAAGCATTCAGAGACAAAATCCTGATTGATGTTGTGTGCTGAATAAAGCCTTTTTGCATTTTTCTCTGATTTTTTTCAGTTGGCTTTCATTGCTTCAGGTCTCCTATTTTCACTGTAGCCAAAATCCACGTGCACTTTCTCTAGCTAATGCCCGGAAGTGTTGCACCTGCGTCCCTCTGTCGCTCATTCTTACATTGTACACCACCCGCTTTGTACAGTTTTATTTTACTTCACACAACCCATCGATGGCTTTACTGTAGGGTAAGGAATGGCTGGTCTCCATTTGTCTGCATGATTCCTAACTGTAAGGCAGAGCATTCTGGCTAGTTACAAGCAAGTTCTGATTCTGAAGCTAGTGTCAAATGAGACGTCATATTCAGAACAAAAAAGAAATTTGGAGCGGAAAATATTTCTTTTCAAAAAGCTATGTTGTGACTGTTTCAACATGTCATACAAGCAGCAATAAAAGCAACTTGTATTGCATAAACTGGAAAAACATAGTTGGCTGTGATTGTTTAAGGAGATAAATTGGAAAACATTCACGAATGCAGGTTTCATATGTTTTAAGCACTGGAAAACACCGCCAGAATGAATGCATGGGAAATGTGGTTTCCAGGCATGGCTTCCAACCAGTGCCACAACATGAAATGAATGAGGAGGTGCCAGTAAATACTCCTTATAGAAGCGATGAAAATAAAGAAATACATCTACCAAAGGTCACTCACCGAGACTATTGGACTCGTATTGGGCCAAAGGGTTTATGTTGTGGTGAGTGAGATTTTAAGTGTAGATGACTGAGCAGCCCTTCTTACGGCATAATGCTCAAAAAGATCACTTCGATCATCAAACTCCCCCCAAGATCAAAAGGACACTTCGTAGGGGTAGAACATGTGGAGTAAATGCCACCATATGTTGCAATAATCTCCCTTAACCCATGGGAAAAAGTCTTCTGCAAGGTTCAAGGGCTCACATTTGTAATTTCACTCACCACAACATGAACCCTTTGGCCCAATGCAAGGCCATATCTCGGTGAGCGCTAGAGTGTCTAAAAAAGGCCTGCCCAACCTCTAATTAATTCCATTGGCTAAAGATAATATAACGCAGTCATAATGGTTCAATGTATGCATCAGTGTAACACCAGGTTCCATTCCCAAGTGAGCCCCCCTCCCCCTTGCCCCGGGTTCTCATGCACTTACTCTTGATTAGTGCTTGCCAGGACTCCCTACCCCATCGTTGTGATTTACTTTGGGGTACAGAATGTGTTGTACCTTGTATGTGGCCACTTATCGTTCATCCCACTACCTATTGCCTTTTTACCATGTGTTTCCCCCTATGACCTGTTTTCACTTATAAGATGTAAAACAACCCATAATTGTGCACTTTATAAACACCAATAAAATAAAAGATACACAACTAAAATGACTTTGCTGATAGTTATGGGTAAAGTGTAGACCACTATAATATGCCGACCTATTGTGCTATTCTGCATACAATGATATGTTAAAGCCCATTTGCAAATCATAAAAATGTTAAGTGCTTATCATTCTGAAATTGCCTTACTCAGTGGTATTTAATGTAAAGCACTGGTGGACAAGATGGATGGACGCACCTGCCTGACTGAGCCTAGATCCCTCTATACCACTATAACAATGAAACACTTAAGGCCTAAAAACCTTGACCACAACCCTAGAACACATGGCATGCACGCATGAACCCAACAGTGGCGCCACACAATTCACACTTGATCCAGGGATAACCAAGCCCGACTATGAACAGTGCTGGGCCTCACTGGTGATTGTGCCTCCAAAACACCTAGAAACCTTCCCGTACAAAGATCCCGTTTTCTTTCAATCTGCACCACAGCAACAACTACCTTGCTCTCCTTTCTCTATTTCTACTAACTTGCCACCCCCACCCCCACCAGAGCAGATTATATGTTGAATGCTCTAAAGCAGCAGGAAGTCTAGCATTGGCAGATGTCGTTATGTGGGAGAAATTGGCCTTGACACAGCAACTATTGGAATTGATCCAAACTTTGAAAAGAAACTCAAAATAAAGGCCAAATTGCGGGGCAGTATAAGAAATATTGATACCCTACACACTAAACAAAGATACAAGTAGTTCTTTTATCAAAGTCTTCCAATATACAAACCTAGCAGCTATTTGAACAAGTTATTTTCCTTAGATTTAAAACGTTTTACAATCTATCTGAGGTTCAATCTCTCACCCACAAGAGAATATTGTGCTCACTGGAACAAAGGCCAGCACATTGATAATATCTGTGGACTGTGTCAAATGGAAATCGAGAACAGCGGGCATAAGCTGACGGCTTGTGTGGCCCTGAAGGACTGCTATAATAAAAGCTGCGGAAATAAAAGAACTCACTTTCAAGATATTACTGGCGATCAATTTTGGTCTGCGCTTGTTGGAGCAAAATCTGTAGTACTTTTGGCGGCCGCCTGGGCAATATGGCAGGAGGCGAAAAAGAGACTCGCTGAGTATCCCGATGAAATAGAAGCATAACATTTTAAGGATTTTGATTGTATTGTCTATCAATAGATAGGTAAATTGTACCTTTTTAGGACTATTAGATACATTATGTGACAATGTGTTGATGTGTTTTGTCAAAAAGTGTGTTAAAAGTTTAAAATTAACTATGGCACAATAAAACATTTTTTTTTAAATAAGGTGTCGTAATCTATACGACCCAATAGCATAACATGATACTTTGCATCATCCAACGTGCCTGTGTGTTTCTGATTTAAACATGTAGGTAAATCTGTGATACTAGGCACACACTTTTATTTCTTTTCTCTTGATAGAATTTCAGAAAAGAGTAACTTTTTGAAAAAAATACAGAATAAATGAGAGAGATCTTTTACAGCCTGAAGTTTACAAAGAACGAATATCTTCTCCTCTTACATTGGGCAGTCTGTTAAAAAAGAACATTTAAGACGCCACAAGACACAGAAGGGGCACCATGGATCGTGACACAAAAAGAAAAAAAGATATTTGATGTCTGCAGGGTGATAAAGGGGCGCCAACATTTCACCCAGACTTTGCTCTCATACAATACAATGCATGTTTACACCATCGCCTCATTCTCCCACTGCCTTGCAAAGTTTCCCCAAATGTTCCTACATTTTCGGGAGGCCTTGCTCCTAGCAAACATATCAGATTTTAGGGGGTGGGTGGACTGCTTCCCTTCTGTTCCCTTAAAACAATCTTTTTCCAACATCTCTCTTCCCGAGATAAGAATTCGTTCTGACCTCAGTTCAGATTATCACAGAGGCACCCACATTCCTCGAGGAATAGGGCCAGCATTTCATCATTTGTGAGCTCTCATACAAACCAATACATTTTTGCAACATTGTCTCAGTCTTCCATCACCTTACAAAGCTTCTGCAAATTTCCCCAAATTTGTGGGAGTCCTTCCGCTGATCAAATATTACAGATTTTGGGCTTGGGGAGAACTGGTTCCGTTCTGGACCCTCAATCTTTTTTCCACTTCTTACTGCCCGGAATAAAAAAATATTTCTTGATTCCAACTCAGTTCCACAATTATTCCATCAGATAACAAAGTCACTATCTGAGACTTAAAGGTTATGTTCCTGTCTAAGATATCATCAAATTCGTTAGACACTTCATGCCAAAAAGGCTAGTCTCTGCTGAACCTCTCGGCTTCTCCCTCACTTAGAGGCTACGCAAGGTGACTCAGAATACCAGCCTCATTATATTTCTTCAGGTCCAGGACTCCAAATCCTCCTTGATCTCTTTTTTTAATGGTCACACAGGAGAAACCTGCATTACTTCATCGACCCATAGAAATCAACCTCTCCTAATGAATTGGAATCTGCCTTTTGAAAGTGGCTCTGTAGGGTATACACCTAAATATAAAGAGAAGCTCATTAATATTAATAATTATGATATTACTGTAGAGGAGCCGTCACATTCTTCTGCAGGAAGTCCCTCCCCCCTGCTACCTGCGTGCTGGAAACCTGAAATTGTGCCATGTTTGACAACAGCAGTTGTGACCATTCCAGTGCAAATATTTGAGAAAAGATATCCACTGAGAAAGCCATATCAAATGTATTCCCGAAGAGAAGATAATCTAGTGGAGGAGCTCCCCGAAGGGATATGAGAATGAGAAAAAGAGGAGCTGGTGACGTCACAGGAAATTAGCGTGACACACTGAGAAGATAGGCTGAAGATGACGCATGGAACTTATAGAAACTGATGACAAAATAAAGAATCAAGTAAACTTTCATATGCGAAAAGAAGATTGCACGTATGAAGAGCACTGCAGAAAATGCAAGTTGTTCAATAATTGTACAGATGCAGTAACGCAAGTAGACTAAGTGATCATAGAAGCTGGCTATACATAGTGAGTAGATTGGAGTCGGAGCCAGCATTATATAGAATCTGGACATCAGTGTCACAAATTTAGTAAGCTCAAGCCCATGGACAAGAAGGACCAAAAGTTGTGTTGCAGCAAAGAATTAGCTGCGATTGTGGAAGAGCCGAGAAGGGCTTCCTGCCCTGGTGTCAAGGCTAAAGCAGCCAAGACCGGTTATCTATTCTTGAAGGCAGTGAACATGAGATGCTGAATCATCCCTTATTAAGGTGCAAAGAAAGAACACCATGAGTGACAAGATTTATTAATTTGAGACAATGAAATGCTGCAAAAAGGTCCAAAGTATGGTCTCCAGTCACGTGAGCCAAGGATGAAAATAGAGTTATGCATGCAGTTCCAGAACTATGATAGTGTATGCTTGCACTCCCTTATATTCCCAGAGACATGGATACTTTGCAAGGCCAAGTTCAAAGACAATCTTCATGGCAGAAGGCATGGGTGATGAGAGATGGGCTAATTTACAGTCAAGTCCAACTCCTGGCACCTGGGGTATGAACTTACATGCTGCTAGTGAGCCAAAAGTTCCAGACTGGCGAGCGTGCCAACCAATTGTAGAGGGCCATATAACGAAGGGCCTTATAGTATGAGAGCCAATAGTATAGTTGTATCTAATGACAATGAAGATGACTTGTACTAGAGGTGGGCATATTTTGTCCCCCTGACTGTAGATGTCCAATCCCAACTCAACCCCTTACAGAAAGTATACTTAGATGTTGCCCTTGAGCGTATCACAACCTATGTTTCTCTTATTTGCCACATAGTATGACGTCATGTATGATGAATTTTTAGTATATGTGATTTTTTATGAAATGCTTCGAGAGAGCTTGTGCCACGTCCATTGATGTCTGTCACTCCCTGTTTTAGACAATTGACATTAGAACAGAATTTTGCCATCCTCCTGAGTTGGTTTCGTGATTTGGTGTAAGACTTATTCTGCATCCCATCCATTGCATGCGTGCTATCCAAAGGGCTCTAATGCTCACCTGCCCCAGAGACTAAAGTGTAGTCTTGACAATCTTGTAAAGTCAGGACTTAGTTGCTCTAATATTTTATGCAGGTCATAATTCTGCACTTCTTTCACATTCCTACATAACTCGATACTGAGATATTTGAATCCTCCTTACATCAACATAACACACATCCCTCCAAATACCCCTATGGCAGCATAGGTTAACGGCCATGGCCTCCGTTTTGTCAATAATCCACTTATACCCTGAAAACTCGGTGAATTCCCTAATCTCATTTAGAACCTTGCGGATGCAACTGTCAGGATCCAACAGAAAGAGTTGCACCTCGTCAACGTAAGCTGGTATTCTACAGTTGCTGCCTTTAAGCGAGAATATTCACGCAGTATTTATGGCAGCTGAGGAGCACATGGACGACATCACTCTGACATCACTTATGACATTAGTTATATCACCATCAATGACATCACTGGAAACTGGAGCCCACTGATGACATTAAAAACTACACTACTTATGACATCACATATGACACCACTTAGGCATCACTTATGACAACAAATATTATTACAAAGTCCTCAGTTATAAGACTGGCTTTTAGCCACCTCCCCTAATGAAGGACCCACACCCACATCGGAACCAAAACATGTAAACTGTGTGCAAGCAAAACTGTCGACAGCAATGCCAAGAGTTCAGAGGAAATGATTATATGAAAGAAGGATTTATATCTGCGTTGTTCTGTATGTATTATTTTTCATGTAACCGTCTCGTTTGCATGGTTTGTATTGTAACCTCTATATACTCACACGTCTATGTAAATGCATGTATGTTGCATTACATTTTTTATTATAATTCTATGTGTCATATGCCATACGGTAGTGGCCTCTTTGGTGTTGATCAATTAGTAAACTCCAGATTAGTTAACATTATTATGTTACTGTTTCTCAGCGGAAAGCGCTCACGGTTTATACAGAAAGGGGATTCAATGTGTTTTTGTTGCATCATAGCAGTGAACAGATCACCCCATGAGAGACTGCCTTTGGTGGGGAGTACAGTATAATGATGACATCCTTACAACAGACTCGGGACGGGGAAGACAAAGACTGTCATTGGCATATAGCCATCTATGCCCCAGGAGGCTAGCCTTTGCTTAGGGGTCCCAGAAGCACAAACAACTAAAAGACATTTGTATTGATCAAGAGTCTCTGTAATGAAGGTCCAGAGAACTGTGAACAGTGCTGTTGAATGTAGGCGGCTCAGGGAACGATACCCAATGCACTGTGTAAACCTTAGTTCATGTTCCAGGAAAAGGATATTCTTACCACGACCATGAAAAAGTTTGGCACTAAGCCCGATATATACTCCCTGTACCTAGTCAGTTCTCCTTCCCTCTCATTCCTGTAAGGAGAGAGATCCAGTTTAGTTTTCCCTTGCTCCATCCTCAAACCCTTTTCTCACAATGTACTGTGTCAGAGGTCCCAAGACACTGTGGGCCTCATTACATGTTTGGTGGTATCCTGCCGGTAAATCCGGTGGGATACCACCAAACAGAATTACGGTATTACCGGCAGATTACAACTCCCGATAAGGGCAGTAAATCCCCATTCCATGGAGTCCCATTGGACTCCATGGTGTGATTTGCTAGTATAACCGGCACCAGAATCACTGGTGCCGGTAATACTGGCAGATTTTGCCGGTAAGGGGCCTTATTTACCTCCAGCTCTTAGCTTGAGGTAAATCAGGCCCCTTACCAGCAAACTCAGAGTTAGCCGGCATGGTAAGACGCTGGTAAGCAGAATTACCGGCACGTTAACACCGCGCTGGCCAGCTCCTAATGAGGCCCCTTGTCTCAAGACCTGTGGTAAATGCTCCACAGTATGACACACTGTAGTTGTACCTCAAGCAGGCCTATAGGCCTTATAAACATTAACGTGAAATGGATTGTTTGAATACTGGCACAGACAGGCTGGACAGTACTTCTCTGTTTGACAGACCAGAATCAGGCAGGTACAAATGTTCAATAAATAAAATATAGTTGCTTGATGTACAAAACGTGTTTAATAGAATGGACTGGAGCTTTCTCGAAGCAGCGGATCAAGGAAGTATGTAATGGACGTAAGATGTGTTTAATGATTTGGTGAACTGCCAAGACCCAGTAGCAAGGATAGAAGTGATTGGACAAGAAAAGGGCACAAGGCTTGGATGCCTATTATCTCTGTATTTGCTCATCTGGGCTTTGGATCCACAGTCAAAATTAGAAGAAATGATTATAATTAGGGCACTCGAACTGGAGTTGTCCAGCACAAACCATCAACTGGCAATAGTGTTTTGATGGTGATGGACACAGCTGATTCACTCCCAACCTTCTTTTGGGAAATCAACACATTTTCAAGGGTCATGTGCTTCAAAGTAAACGAAAGTAAACTGGGAATCCTAACGTTGTCTCTCACTAGGGGTGTGTAGGAGCCCCTGCAGAGAAAAACACTGCTTTGCTCCCTGGCGCCCCCAGACATTTTTCATAGGGGTGGCCACACTTGAAGTCTTGGGGTGGCACACCAAAACAAACATACATAAATGAATGAACCGGTGGAGGGCCCCGTGCTTTTCTAGGGGTGGCCATGGCCCCCCTTGGCCACCCCTTGGAGGCGCCCCCCCAGTGCACCAATTTATTTAACGTTAGCCACCCCAAACTATCTGTATTGCGTGAAGAGGATCTCAGAAAATGTCAAACCCTCTTATTGTCATGGATAGGTAGGTTAGCAGCAATGTAAAGGAACATTCTCCCAAGGCCTCTGCATATGTCGCGGGTGCTTTCGGTAAGGGTGCCTAACAAGGACCTACTTCAATTGCAGACATGAATATGGTGGGAAAGACCAAAAGTGGGGGAAAACAGGCAGCTGGGTGGTTTATGAGGCATCGTGAAGCAGTTCAGGGAAGGGTGCTGGAACAGTGGATGGTTCACACCTTTGCAGAGAACAATTGGGTGTTCAAGGAGCAAGGAAAATATTCGGGCAATATCTTTGCTTTTCAGGGCCTATGACCTTCATCCACGGAGAGCAAGCACATCACAAAGATGACACTGAGCAGCTGACACACCATCGTCAGTATGGGTTTTACCATGCATCCTCGGAAAGGCAGCTGAGGGCTAGTCGGGAAGGAATGGCCCCAAATCACCCCTGCCATTTCACCAGCCCAATGACTGCCTGTTTAGCACACATCTAGTTCAGTGCACACCCCCCTCACCACATCAGTACCTCAATGCTGGAACATTACCACAACTCAGCAGGTGGGGCTTGATTAGCAGAATGTAAGTGCAAAGCCTAAAGGAAAAGGTGAAAAGACCCCAAAAAATGAGCAATGCACCCTGGAACAATTATAGATAGAAAGGTGATGTCTGGTGCATCATCAAGAGGACACTGAAAGCGAGTCTGACTGTTCAGCCATTCATGGTGAAATGCAAAGCGCGCGACTGGCTGCGCGGAAAGGACTGGCCAACTCATTAAAAATAGAAAAGCAATGAAAAGCGGCCATTTGGATTGACACGAGTTAGGGCAGCATGGCCGAGTCTTTACTGAGGTAGTGGGCAATGAGTTGTCCCAGATCCACCAGAAAGTCATCCATTTGCACCCAGCATATGGAAACTCATCACAATGAACTACCAGCCAGAAAGACTTCATGGATTCCCTCAAAGGAAAAACAGCAGATGTTTGGGGTGGATGTGATAGGCTGGGGGCTATGTTTCATGTTTGGTGGAGATGTCCTGGTTTGAGGAGCAGTTGTCTGTAAGTCATCTCCGCAATAAAGGATGCCACAGGCTACCCAACCCCAGAGTCCTGACCATTTCTGGTGTTTGGGATGTCACAGGAGACAACGGAAGCCATAACGTCTTCAGACAGGCTACCCAACCCCAGAGTCCTGACCTTTTCTGGTATTTGGGATGTCACAGGAGAGAACGGAAGCCATAACGTCTTCAGACAGGCTACCCAACCCCAGAGTCCTGACCATTTCTGGTGTTTGGGATGTCACAGGAGACAACGGATGCCATAACGCCTGCAGACAGGCTACCCAACCCCAGAGTCCTGACCATTTCTGGTGTTTGGGATGTCACAGGAGACAACGGAAGCCATAACGTCTTCAGACAGGCTACCCAAACCCAGAGTCCTGACCATTTCTGGTGTTTGGGATGTCACAGGAGACAACGGAAGCCATAGCGTCTTCAGACATGTACCATGTGCAGCATCTATAAGTGGCTGCCAAACTAACAGTTACTTTCCTTTGGGACCCTGCTACATATTCTATGTCAATGCTGTGACTGAACCATCTTTGCTGGCCATAGAGAAACTAGCCTATTCATGAAAAGCTATGCTGAGAATGTTTAGGAGCATTTGGGCACCCTTCTTCAAATTTGCCACTTAGGATAGCATCCGGATCACTTTCCAAGCCAGCCTTTTGAGCTATGAAATTGTTTGATATTCCCTTATAAATTATACCTTATTCTATCACCTACACTTTCTTGTGTTCCTGAGAGTTTCAAATAATGTGTAAAGTCGTTCTCTTATCCTGAAATTGCTTGACGGATCTGCTAAAAAAAAACAATACAAATGATTGGGAAAATGTTCTGTTTCATTAATGTGCAGTATTAATCCTGTTTTTGTCATTCTATAGGTTTATGAGTGTGGCATCCAATGACGGAAAGGACATTGACAAGACAATGATGTATTATGGAACCTCTTTTGAGGAAGAAGCAAACTTCCCTTTCAACTTTTACCTCCTTGATTTGAATAATGAACTGTCAGGAAACGCTATCTTTGAAAGAGTAAATTCATGGATGAAAGCCATGCCAAAAGGAAAATGGCCACACTGGATGGTAAGGCAATGCTCCTAAAACATGCAGGCTGTGATCACAGTTCTGCCTAATCCAGGGAAATCATTTTTAACAATTTTTACTAGAAAAAACATGTTTTTCTTCTATTTTGATATCCCCAAAAGAAGCCAAAAAAAATAGGTTAATCATCTGCCAGTTGTCATAAAAATCACAATTCAGATATTAATAGCATAATTGTTTGGTAAATAACACTGAAATCCTGAATTCAGCCGCAAATGATCACTTGTGTAAAACACTTACTCTTCAAGTTAGAAGTAATGCAAATACCATTGGAAAGCACTTCATTCGAGTTCTCATGTACTTATCTTAGTTTGGGCCTCATTACAAGATTTACCGTTACCGTCACTCAGGCTGATGGAATTACCGCCAGACTACAAGTGGTGGTAGGCAGTATTAGTCCCCATTTTTTGGTGTCCAAAGGACTCCATGGGGATTTCGGCGGAATTACCATCTGACGGCAATTATGCCAATTTAGCTGTTTTTTGGTGGTCAAGTGGAGGAATTACCTCCAGCATTCTGATGGAGGTTTTTACTCCACCTTTACTCCAAACCCGTAGTTCGGCCGTGTGGTAATGCAGCGGTAACACTGTTAACACTGGTTTACCACTATTTTTAGCCACACAGCCAAACTCGTAAAGAGGCCCTTTGTCTTTCTCAATTTCAACTTCCACTGTTTTTAACTCCTTACATTTTGGGTACAAAGGTGCATTTGTATTTGGAAAGCCATGTCTAGGTGTGATGGGTCCATGCCTCATCACACTGCATGCCAACATGTTCTATGTGGCCTTGGGATATGTGTCCTTCAGTTTTGGCTACACAAGGATTTCTCTAAACAGAGTGACAAATCTAGCAATGTCATCACTGGTTCTCTGGAGGGAAGCTTCTCCTACGTGGCCAGGGAAAGGCAGAAGCTAGCTGACAATGACCCTTGGAGGTGGTTAAGACAAACTCCAGGGAGACAAGAGAATATTAAATTCAAACACCTCTTCTGTAGTAAATCCTAGTGACACCCAGAGACTTGTACCACACTCCTGTATGGCTTATTGTAATGTGGATGCTGAATTCCCAGACTTTCCTAGCCAACAGTATTATGCACCCCCCCTTTTTAATACTGAGATGAGGATGGGGGCAGAGTCATGCGGATGACTAAACACGGCAAGCCAACGCAGCAGTCCAGTCATTGGAAATTACTGCGTGAGACCGGGATATTCAAAAGATACACAGCTGAAGAACCAGAGAGAGAGACACAGCTTGCCAGGGCCTCTGGCTTGTTCTGATGCTTGTTAGGGACACCAGAGATAGTCAGAGTGTGGGGCAAAGCTCAGAAGCTGAAGGCAATGGCAAGTTGTGCAGAGAAGTCGGGAGAAGTATTCTGCATCCCTGTCACAAGTAGTTGGAGCTGCCAGCCAAAGTGGGAATGAAGTGGCTTACGGAATGCACTGCCGGTGAGCTGGCGGAACGGAGAGAAGACAGAGAAGTGAGGCGAACTCTGAAGACACCAAGAAACACAGGGAAGGAACATGGATTACTAGGGCGTCCCATGGTGAATGTCACATGCTGGCCCCAACACAGGAAAGCAACCTAATTGATACAGACGTGAACATTGCAAGACACCTAAGTGTCAATAAGGCAATAGAAATAAGACAAATATTGTTAAACCCTAAGGGAAAGCTATATCAATAATACAGACATGGACATTGTAAGACGCAATAGAATTGACAAGAATATTGCTGGGAGCCTAAAGAAAGTCATAAAAATGATACAGATACGAATATTGCGAACTGCCTTAATGACAGCAATAGAAATTAAACGGACATTAACGATAACCTAAGAAGAGTATGCAAAGCTTAAGTGAAGGCCACAGAATTAATACGAATATTGGAAAAATCCTAAGTGAAGGCTGTGGGACTAATAGAGAAACAAAAGTTTTGAAAGCACAAGTAAAGAAAATATAATTGACACAAATATTGTAACAAAAGGGTCAGTCACATAATTCTGGGGAAGTGTTATTTCTTGGATACAAGAAAGACTGAAAAGAAAGCGAAGAAGCCCTGGCAGGATAGTGAACCAGCACCGAGTGAGTCTGGGACTCGCACCCAAAGAAGAGAGGAGTGACACCCTGGCAGGAGAGTACACCGGGGGTGAAAGGAGAAGGAAACAAGTGAAAGAAGAAATGAGAAGAAACAAATGGGTTAAACAACCCCACCTTGAAAATACAAAGCAGTAATCAAAAGGGAAGGCCCCTACCACTTTAGAAGGATAAGATATAACACCCTGGGAGGAGAGTATACCAGGGAGAGGAGGAGGACTAAAAGCAAGAGACTGCCACCATTGATGTAAAAAGGGAAGCACCTTGGCCCTTGAAGTAACAAGGAAAACCAGAGAAAACCATACAACAGTGAAACCCTGGCAGGAGAGTAAACCAGGAATAGGAAGATAAGCAAGTGAACCTGGAGTTGTGAAATAAATAACACAAGTGGGAGCCGTACCCCTTTTAAAGAGAAACAAAATCAAGAGAAAGAAAACAAAGATCTGAAACAAACTGTGACATTGAAAGGAAACAGAGAGAGATGAAGGAAATCTCTGTTTCCTCTGAGCCACAAGAGGACCACTAAATCAGTGAGTACTGAAAGGATGCAAGGGTGGAATAGTTTCCCCATTTGCCTACCCCTTCTTATTTTTTTTTATTACATGCCAAAATTCCAACAGGTATGAGGGCATGACAAAGACACACGGGACAGCACATAAAGCAAAGGACAACCCAGACCGGCAACAGTTTATCTATTAGAACAAGAGTGTTTTCAATTTCTTGCGGAAGACTTGCAAGTTTTCCTCCAAATGTAAAGTCAGAGGAAGAGGATTCCATTTAAACTGAGAAGCAACAAAGTGGACAAAAGAAATATTCAGGGAGAGAGTCATCTCCTTGGAAAACATCAGAACATTAGTGACTTTACCGGACGTGCTGGACAGATTGTGCCATACCAGAAGCGACATAGGGGAAGGAAGGACCCCTTTATCCTTGTGGAACATTATTCCTTTTTCATTTCTGCACTTTAGAACTTAATGTTTTAAACTTCAAGATCACGCTATAAGTGTGTACAGCTCAGAGAAATTCCCCTTTTCACCTTGTATTTAGTTTAGAGTGTAATGGTCAGTTCAGGGTTTTGGACACAGGACAGAGAAGGGTTTATTTATTTACATTCCTACCACAGACTTTCATTAGCTTTGTTGAGGGTGGGAAACCCCTTATAGACTTAGGGACAGTTAGGATTTCCCCAACCCACTTATGATTTTGATAATAAAAGTATCTAATCAAAACTTGATACTGTATCCGACTCTTACTACTGACGCCTTACAAAACGTTGCTCCATGATGTGGCTAGTTTGGGTTTTTCAGTACAATACACTGGGATTGTCGAAGTGGAAGTATACGGGAACTGTGCATATTGTGATTATGCTAGGATTGTCACATGGGAGACAGAACAAATCATGCAAGACACAAAATGAGGGAAACACAACTGCATTTATTTTCACATTGTAGCTATCAGTAGTACCCAAATTGATCATTTCCAATTGACTGTTTGGTAAATCTGGTCGAATTCGGCCAGTACCATTCATTCGTTTGGAAACGATCAATTTGGATAATCACTACCAAACATGGGGAGCGGAGGTTGTGGAGGTGTCCCCCACTCCCCATTCTTGGTAGTGATGGCCTTTGGGGGGGACCCTACGGCATTGGATCCGACCCGCGTAGAAGGGATGGATCCGACATTGCAGGGTTAGAATATGAGCAAATCCTGAATAGTTAAGTAGGGAGTGGTTGGGGGAGTGTATAGGGGTGGGTGTTTTTTTTTTAGTTTGGTCAAATGTTGCCGTTGCAAAATTGGCTCAGTGGCCGAATTGACCACGATCAATTCGGCCATGAAGAATTGTGTACCAGCCAAACCGTATACATTCTAACTATCAATAAAGTCTACCCTTGGCTATGGAGGGGAAGCCTACTTGGAGGAGGAAATCAGGGTAAATGTAAATATGCTACAGGATGCCTAGGTGGCTCAGTTTCCCCAGGTTCCCATTAATTGCTCTCCATGGGAGATCCTTTTTCTCCTTGCCAGTAGCTTCTATATGTCTTGATCTCAGGGCTTAGGGTTGGGTTGGAAAACTGCCTATGGGCTCTAAAGTGTGTTAACAGAAATGTTAATCTATCAGAATGGAGCAGTAACACAAAGTGAGTGAAAGGGTCCCTAAGCTAGAAGGACATACTGTTCTTAGTCCAAGGTCCAATCATTAATCTATTCCTCACAATTAAGGAATGTACACACCTGCAAAAGAGATCTTCAATGCACTCAGTCTCAGGGTGGATTTAAATTTTGCCTTGGCAGAAAATCACCATGTCATGTTGTCCTCTGGGTCTTTCAGGTAACCCCACATGGCATAGGCGACTCATCAAACTTTTACAGAGGCAAGCGTGTGTAATTTCCTCCTACTCTAGCCTCAGTGGTCCATTGGGTAGAATGTTGTCACCCTAGCAGGGTCCTTTCCCAGCTGCAGTGATTTTACGCATCGAGCCAAGTGCAGCCCTCCTGGACTTCAGCCCACTATAAACAGAGATTGTCCTCATCCGGACCCCTGCTACCGCCTTCCCTCTTTCACTCTGGCCGGCCTCCCTTGGTTCTTCGCCTCCACCTACCAACAAGGCAAAAAACCTAGGGCTCATCTTCGACTCCTCTCTCCCCTTCTCATCTCACATCACAGACATCTCTAAAAAAATCCCACTACAAGCTGCACCTTCTCAGAGGTATTCTTCCTTTTCTCACCTTCCCCCTGAGGCTCACTGTCTCCTGAACCCTGGTCCTATCTAGGCTTGACTACTGAAACATCCTATTTCTCAACCTGCCCTCTTCTACCCTCTACCCTCTTCAACTCATACAGAACAGATCGCAAGTCTTATCCTTGGCCTCAATCCCAGGGACCGCATCTCTTCGGCGCTGAAACCCCTTCACTGGCTCCCCGTGGCTGCAAGGATTAAGTTCAATACCCTTTGCATTGTCCACATGGATTTCTGGGGCCTGGGCCCACTCTATCTGCAACATTCTCTTCCTAAATAATCACCTTCCCAAGCCCTCCGCTCCTCTTCCTCCAACTCTCTGCGGGTGAGCTGCTTCTCCAAGCAGAGACTTGGGGGAGATCTTTATCCTCTGCAGGTGCCTCCCTCTGGAGCAGTCTCCCTGCCTCTATGCATCCTGAGCCGGATCACCTCAAATTCCGGAAACTTCTCAAGACTTTCCTCTTTGCCTCCTCCTTCTCTCTCCCCCTACCCTGCTAACCACCTCTTTCAGCTCTCTCACTCTCTCTCATCTACTTCTGCTTCAGTTTCACTGACTGGCTGCCTGGTGTACCTACAGAGCCTCACAGGTCCCAAGCTTCCTCACCAGTCTCCTGCACTTGCCCCCGGGCCTTGCACTTGCCGCAGCACTACTGCACTTCGATTAGGACCCATGAGAGTGGTATCTCTCTGCACTTAACCCATGCTCTGATGGTACTGGGTGCACTTGTCCCTATTTACCCGCCCCCACGCACTTCCTTTTCTGTTCCCCTGCATAATCTGAATGTACCATGCCTAGTAAGATTGTTTGTCTTGTCTTCCCTATTTCTTCCCCTCCCATGCATGGTTGCGCTTTGAAACACTTGTGTGTAAGCGCATAATAAATGAAGAATCAATCTCCGGTCAGATTCCCAGGGTTGTAGCTTCTCTTTAGCTCTGGTGGCTTTGCAGCAACCACTGAGTTCTGTGACAGCGCCAACAGCTGGTGGCTTTTCTGCTCTCTCACTTGAGGGTTCTCTGGCTTCTGCCAGATTCTGGGTCCAGGCCCCTATCAGACTTGTTACTCTAATATCTCCTGCATGATTGAGTTCCTCATTGTCTGGCCTGTTTGGCCAAGCCACCTCCTGTTTCTCAGTTATGCTTCTCCTGCCACTGCTACAAAGACAACTTTCTCAAATGTCATCCTAACTTCTCACATAGGGCCTGATCACGACTTCTTTCGGTAACGCTAACGCCATTAGCGCGGGGGCTATTAGCGCGACCGCCATAGCCCCCGGCGCTAATAGCGCGGGATCACGAGTTCCCATTCCCCATTGAGCCCATTCGGGAATGCCCCATTCCCCACTGGGCTCAATGGGGAAAATTTGCGCTCTTACCGCCGGCGGATTTCCCGCCGGCGGTAATAGCACACATTTTCGGTGGATTTCCCCCCAGCCAAGAGCTGGGGCGAAATCCGCCAAAGCCCTGATTCGGTGGACCCTTAAATCCGGCAGTAATAGTACTACCGCCGGATTTGAGGGTTACCGCCGAGGTTGTGATCAGGCCCATAGTCTGAAAGGTTCGGCCTCTATGTATATGTTGGCTTGGGTGGTAATTGTTCCAATGAGGGACCAGATTAGTGGGCCCATTTCACCATTAGTTGTAGTTTATGAGACTGATACATGCCAACTCCTCTCCATGTGCCTGTCACATTTTCCTAATTGTGTTCAAGTTTTGTGATTTTTCTTATAATGAAATCCAGCACATGACCCAGCTTACACAGTCCAAGGCCTAGTGATATCAACACTGCCTCTCCGGGGAAACCTTCTTCCCATATGGCCAGGCAAAGGCAGTCACTACCTGATTCTGACCCTGGGTGGCTATCTGAAGGAGAACTATATTGGGGGAAGACAACCCTCATGGGAGGGAGGTGGACTCACTAGCTGGAACATGGTATCCCCTTTCCACTCAGGGTATGACACCAACCCCTTAAAATCCCAATCCCCTGTGGCCTATTGTAATATAGAACAAGAACCTATAATCCACACCAGTAAGGTTCTTTCATACCATTGTAGTAAAAGGACTGAGTCGAGGAAGAGCACTAGGGCAATGCAGAGCGCTGAAGCCGCGAAACCCGAGACACGCTCTAGCTGTTGGATGGATCCAATAGGTGCTGGGGTGTTTAAAAAAATCAAGCCGCAAGAAGCAGGGAGTACCAGCACTCCCGATGTGGATCAGGGAACTGAGCGGAAGCACGTTGCAGCAGCAGCAAGAGAGCTCCTACAGGCACTGTCACGAGACGCTCAGAAGTTGGAGGTTCAATGCATAGAATCCAAGAGCAGTGGAAGCTGTGGAACAAAGGCTGAGGCATTGCGGGTACCAGAGAGTTGACAAGACGCCAGAAAAGGAAGAAGTGAGCTGCTGGGGGAATTGCAGAAAGCGGAGAATGCCTAAGCAGACAAGATAGACTGGTGAGCCCAGAGAGGGGAGATGGGACACCAGGGTGCTTCATGGCATATCCCACACACCATTAAAAGAAAGAAATATGAACTGGGTGAACCTTAGCAGGGGAGCTGGGACACCAAGTCAAGTATTGAGGGAAGCAAGTGAAAGAGAGTCAAGGACCCAATGGTTGAAGGTATAGAAGCATGAATTTGTAACAAATTGAGAAAGTCCTGGCAGGAGAGTACACCAGGCAACCTGATTGCGTGTCTGGGACCCGCACCAAAGTGCATGGGAACATTGAGAAAGTCCTGACAGGAGAGTACACCAGGCAACCTGATTGCGAGTCTGGGACCTGCACCCGATTGTATGGACATAAGTGTTTGAAAACAAAGCAGGAGAGTTTTCCAGACTGTCAGAGGTGGGTCTGGAACTCACTATCATGCTCAACAAGAACTTGTGTGTAAACTGAGGAAATCAAGAGGGGGGAGTTAACCTCTTAAGTGTGCAGAATCCAGGGCAAGGGAGTAATTCCTCGTTGACTTGAAATGAACATATTGTGACTAAGGGAAGGAAAGCAATCCCTTAGTGATTGGAAACTTGTGAACTGTGCCTACGAGCCAAGAAAAGAGGAATAACTGCTTGACATTGTGAAACAAAAAGTGAGAAAGAGATCAGGGGCAGAACCATACCATCTGAAATGGTGAATTGTAACAAGTCTGCGAAACACAGGGGAAGGGAAATATCTCCTGAGGTTTGTGGAACTTTGTTTAATTCTTTTTGCACCTTTTGGAACTTTATGTTAGAACTCTGGAAAAGAGCTGCAGATGACCAGTTGAAAGAATATTTTCCTTTTCACTTTATCTTGGGTTTAGCTTGTAAGGAGAACTTTACTACGGACATTCTGACACAGACATCCTAGTTTTGTTAAGGCAGGGAAACCCATCTTAGAGATAGGGCAAGATAGGATTTCCTTCAAACCTCTTTTTATTTTAATACAAGTCTTTGCCAACCACCACAATGCCCTTGTGTCTGAGTCTTACTCCTGGTTGCTTAAAGTATTCTCTGTCTGCGTTTCTTTACTGGCTGACATCTATTTTTTGTCAGACTCCCTGCTGCGAACCATTCCCGGAGTGGTGCGCCCGATGTATGCTCATCACAGTATCCCACTCTGATTGTGAATTTTCAAACAGAGCCTGAGCGTAGCAGCACATATCGAAAATATGATGTATGAACGGACAGTGATGTGTTAGCTGAGCTCAAATATTTTTACTTTTTGGTGGAATTGAAACTTTTCTTCTTATGTGGTATTTTATTTGGTCAAGGACATTATTAGTTTAAGGTGGAGCAGTGTTGTTCCTTCAGTGATGTGAATGTTTTTGCATTGGGCACGTTTTCCAAGTCCCTGTAAACTACACGTACGAGACCTGTTCGGTTTGCACTTAGGTGCCAACAGGACCACTCCACGTAATTATCGTCATTTGCAAAATGGGAGTGTAAACCGGAGGCGAAATCTCCTTCATGCCTCCCTCTTGTGCTCTCCAGTGAAAAATGAGTAAATACCACCTGCTGTGTACGCATAGCAGGAAGCATTTACAATGGCTTTGTATGTCAGACTAGTAACTGACGGTCCTTCAATGCAAACCCAATGTGTGCAAGAATTTCCCTGAAAAGCAATCAACACATAGATCATATGTATTCACATTGGCAGGCCCTTCATGGGTTTTTGGTGGCTGGCCACCAAAATCACTGACTCCATATACACATCTTTCGAGCATGCATCAATGTGCTGCTCAGACAGTCCAATCTCCATCCTCATCCTGGCAATAATCTACAGGACAATCAGGTACAATGCAGATCATCCATATGGTTTTGCTTGCCCCAGCTCACGCAGAAAGGATCCACCTAGGAGTGGACAGAAGGCATCAGACAAGCCAATGAGGTCATCAATAACCTACGTTCCTCGGACCTAGTCCAAGTGATCAATTTTCACATTTAAAGCAGGCCACATCCTGCATTTGCCCTTTATGTTTGATATCAAAATCTCTGACATAAATGTCACGGTGCAGCCATTCCATGAAGTCCCATGGGACTCCATGGAGGGGATTGCAGGAATTCCTGGCACCAGTATTACCGGTGCCAGTAATTCCTGCATTGATTTGCCTGTAGGGTCCTGATTTACTCCCAGTTGTTGGCTGGAGGTAAATCAGTGACCCACCACAGGCAAACTTGTGTTTTTCCAGGTGCGCTAAAAGTGCCGTTAACGATTTACCAGCACTTTTACAAGCATTTTTACGGCACAGGGAAAACTGTAATAACCCCCTATGATGCTGTGTTTTAATTCCTAAATAAATCATTTCAGTCATAAATCACCCAGGACGTGGGAAATATTTAGTCGCTCCAGTGTATTTCGGCTGAGCACTACTTCGTTTTCTTGAATTTCTTGAATTTTTCCACTGAGGATATCTTCAGCCTCTGGATATGGGTCAAAAGGGAGTATGACTTTAATTCCATTTTGGGTGACTGTGCAGTAGTGGAAGGGATTCAGGATTTTTTGTGATGGCCCCAGGGTTGTTTCCTGGTTTGGCAGAATAGCCACTGTTAAAATGAATACCCTTCCCCGGTTTCTCTATTACTTTCAATCAGTGCCCATCCCCAACCCCAAATCCATTATTGAAACCTGAGAATCTATGTTGGTACAATTCTTGTGAAACGGGGGTGCCCCTAGGGTCATCAACAAACACATGCCATATGCATCTGGGAACCAAGGAGAGCTGGTGGTCGCAAGGATTTGGAATTACTACAGAGCCGCACAGATTCAACTGCTGGTCGATTGGGTGCAAAGGAACACAAACAAGATTTGGGTGGCCATGGAACAAGCAGATAACACAGGCCTCTTTAGAAGCATGACGTGGAATATCTAAATTAGGAGGTTCCATCACATTTCCCTCCCTATACACTGTGCTGATGCACAACGGCAGCTTTATTCCTGGGGCAGCCGACAGGGGATACTTGGGCTGGATGGTGAAAAAGGGTGAGCAAAGTGGGCGACTTATTTTTGAATGGGAAGATACGACCATTTGAAGAGTGCAAGACAAGCATTGGCCTGGGCGAGAACGATAGGTTTAGGTATCTGCCAGCTAGGCACTGGGTACTCCACTCCTCCAATGTAGGGGCTGCGACAAGGGCACTAACACTGTTAGAGTCAGTGTTTCAATTAGCAGTGAGTATCTAAGCTCTATAAAATGATAAACACACTTTCTACACCAGGTTGACCATCTTATTACACAGGGTGGTAAAGGGAGATCGACACGCCAGTTTCACCTGAGGACTAGGTGTCTGTCACCTCCTTCTGTCCACCCTTGGCAGAAACCTAGTCTAAGATTCTAACTAGGTGGTACGGAACGCCAGCCAGACTACACGCAGGCAACCCAAACATTCCTAAAACTTGTTGGAGGGGATGTGGACAAGAGGGCACACTTCTGCAAATATTGTGGCTATGCTATACAGCAGTTCTGGATTAAAATTAGGTCTAGGTTATGAAAAATTATAAATGTCGATATACCCAGTGACCCTATGATCTATGTGCTAGGTCTGCTAACCCCTGAGACAGGATTCTACAACGGGGGAAATCAAGCTTCTGGCCCACCTCCTAATGGCTGTCAAACTGTCCATACTTACGACTATGGAAGAAGACAGAACCTCCATCGATCACATTGTGGCTTGATAAGGTTTGGAATATGTTGGTGATGGAGAGGTTTACTGACAATATTAGAGATACACTGTTGTCCTTCATGGCCATCTGGACTCCTTTTCTAAGTTATATGAAAAAAGATTGCAATGCACTCTCTTGCCCTATCAGGTTGTATTTGATTTCAGTGCTAAACAACTTAGGCTATGTTTCCTTCTCTGCTGAGTGACTTTTAATGTCTATATGGTCTTTTCTGCTCTCATCAGACTAGTACTGACGTTGATTGCTCCTGACATTACTACCAGGACATTCAAGTCCAATGCATGAGTCCTAACAATATCAAATTGCAACCTTGCCTGATCAAAGTGTGCATGGATATATGGATCACTAGATTCTCAAATTGGGTGGAATTTAACCAACTATACTAATTGTATGATATGATATGGCATTTGTAACGCGCCTATACACAAGTGTTTCAAGGCGCGAAAATATGTAGTATTATTGTAGTGTGGTAGTTATCAATGACGGATGGGCCAGAGCTTTTGTATAGTTCAGGCCATGTGAAAACCAACTGATACAATCTGTGGATTGCAGGTTGTCAGGAAAGCCCTGCAGAATGCACACAAGACTAGGCTCAGAAGTCACAGCTCCAACTGTTTATTTACAGTGAAAACAAGGAATAATACTTGCTCAAACAACACAAAAGGAGAGAAACCAGTCTCCCATATTGGGAGTGATGCCTCTTCATCTCCCAGTGACATTCATTATCTGGTTGTTGAGTTTACCTGCCCCCTTCATCTGTAGGCTAGCTAGATGCAAGATTCTGGGGACTCATACCCCCAAGACTTCTACCAGGTATTCACTAGTCTGTGGGCCAACTGTGAAAGGTCCTTCACCAGTTCATGTTACAACAATAAGGTTTCCTTTGAGGCGAGATTAAGCCACATATCATCTTCTGCCTCCTCCTAGTCAGACTTCCGCACCTCACCAACTCTGTATTCCCATCCTCGCACTGCTGACTGATCCTCCTGCTGCATCGTTGTCGGGGTCCCATACCTACACCCAGTTCTTTCACTTGAATTTGGCCAAACTGGACTCTTTGTTTCTTCTTGCTCATTCTAGCTGTGGAACAGCCTTTTACCTCATTTTCACTATTCTGCCATTTTATGACCCTCTTCTTCTCATGATATTACCATCTCCTCCTGACAACCACCTCCTCCTGTTACATCCTCCTGCTGTTTCTTCTCCCGTCACACCTCCAATTGAACTCTTGTATTGCTCTCAATCACTCTCCAACTGCATGCAACAACTGCCTTTTCCATCATCCACACCAAATGACTGGGTCCCTGGGTGGTATACTGTTTCCCCCCTCCCCCTGGGTGCAACTCTTCGTTGGTGTGCACCTATGGTTTGCAACTGGGACTGAGCTGGATTTGTGTACTATTCGTGAATGCACATTGGACAGCCTTGGACACAGGGGGGGAGGCAGACCCAGTGCACATATGGCCTTCCCAACATATTGGAATCTACTCCCTCTGCCCTGACCTTCCCTTGTGCACGGTGCTTAGCTTAGGTCTGTAGTTCTTTCAGCGTATGGATTTAATGTTGAAATAACACTTGGTAAATTGTTTAGGCATTTCATTTTTATGGATATTTGCACGTGACAAAATTACAACCTTGTCTCCTCACTGAGGAAACACTCTACCAGTAGAGATTGTTTTTGTAACGGTTTCCTGTGTGACAATCTGCGGTCGAAAAGCTGCACGTTTTCAATATTATATCCTAATTTGAAATGTCTTCTGTGAAATTGTAGCCTAACTCGTAACAGTATTTAAACACATGCTTCCGACATTTGGTGAATGAGACTGTCTTTCCGTAGCTTAGAATTTGGGTTTTTCAATGAAGGGACTCTGGTTCTCTAAATTGGAGGGGGAGGGGTGGAGGGCGGTATGTTTCTGATCGTTGGACTTGGTTAAACGTAGGAAAGGTTCAGATGGTCTTGTGTCTCTAGAGTCTAGACTGTGGTTGTCCCCTGCCATATGTTGGGTGCCAGGGTAGGGAAACCCATGGATACGCCACGCCCTACATCACCACCCTCCCTCCCCCCCTCAAGACCATCCTCCACTGGTTCTGGGAGGCAGCATACCCCTTGAGTAACTCCCCTTGTAATATCAAGAACCTTGCAGGAGACTTCTTCATAAATTGTAATCCAGGGTATTTCTGGGAAACATATGGAATCTGTTCTAAATTTCAACTGATTAATAGCATTTCAAATTAGCCATTGTTTCGGTTTTCTGGAGTTTTAACTTGTATCTTTTCATACTGTACAATTGGTACTAGGTTGGGTCATACAACTTATGAACAACCACTTGTTCTTTTGTAACCAAACGGGTTGCCAGTCATTTGGTCGAAAACAATTGGTCGACTGGACAACTGGTCGAATCAATTTGGTCGAAAACCAAATGGTCGAATTTTTTATTTTTTTTATTTTTACCCCTTTTTTGGTTTTTTTTGGGGGGTCCCCCCCTAGCCCACTTTTATTCTTTTTTTTTTCTACACAAAAACCCACAAAACACATATATAAATAAAAAAAAAAATTCGACCATTTGGTTTTCGACCAAATGACGTCGACCAAATTGCAGTCGACCAGTTTGTAGTCGACCAAATGACTGGACACCACCAAACGCACAATAAATAAATAGAAAAGACTATTTAAAAAGGAAAAGTGTTTCCTTGCTAAAACGGAGCAACTCTTCAGTCAAGCCTTTCAATCCAGCAATTCTTTGATGGCTGGCATACCCATCACGCAGGCCACTCCCGCATCCCCTTCCGAAACCTCTCTCCGCATGGCTCTACTTTCTTCTCTGGTCTTTCTCAGTCTTTAATATAAACCACTATCGTTTATATAAACAGTCAAGTGCTTGGTTGCTGACCAATGAACTATTTTTCACTTCTGCTGTTTGGAAGAATCTAAATACAATACAGCCTTGAGTATAATCATGCAACATCCACCCTGGCTGCCATTGGCTGAGAATCGACGCTGTGTCACCCCGCTCTGTGCTGGGTATAACGCAGACTTAACATTTGCTTATTGTATTCTGAATTATAAATAGTGATAAGGGATTTAAGTTCAAGTAAAGGGCATTCAAGTTAAAGTATAAATGAGACATCCCTTTCGACACTTCGGACTGCAATTCATGACAAGGAGGTTTCGCCAGGCACACTTGCTTAGGAGAACACTGCAGTGTAAACTGGTCATGTTTTGGCTGTCAGCCAAGTTCTGTCCGCAAGCTTGCTTCCTGGCAAGATAGTTTACTGCATGTCCTTGTAAATGTAAAACTAACACATGGAAAGCTGGAATCCATATTAAGGTTTGCCAAAAAGCAGACCAATTAAGTTTCGTAATGTTACATTTACCAAAATACAAATCCTCTATGTGCTTTAAGGATTCAAAAGCAGTCTACTGCAAATGCATGTTAATGCGATTTGCCAACGTTTAGAAAACATGCATGCAGGATGGAACGTGAAATCACACGTGTCATATACTTTCAGTTTTAGCTTCCCATTCATAGCTCTTCCACAGCACATAGGTGCATGCGTTGTAACGCAGCTTAATGAGTACGGTTTGATGAATTTCTTTTTACTCTAGGACCATTAAGAGAAACCTATTGTGTTTTTTATCAGAATATAAGGTGTCATTTTAACCAGCTGGTCGGTCTTGCTCTAAGCTCGCCTGAATGTCTCTACCTAGGGAATTTAAAATATGCAGCACTTATACCAAGAACATCCAACACTTACTAAGAAGCCATTTTCGCTCATATAGTAGTAACATCATTATGCCCCCCTGTAGGGAATGCCGGAAGTGCTGTGGGTAAACACTGCGGAGCCTGAGAAAATAAAGGGAACCATGACCGCTATGTCGGGGCACCCAGGGAGAGGCTGCTGTAGAGGCGTAAGAGTGGGACTTGTTTGGGCCAGCTGAGGTGACGCTGTCATACAAGACCTCCCATAAGATATATGAATTCAAACAGCTGAAGAACAATTTGTTAATATGCTTAATGCTTAAGAGACAAATGGTAAATCCATCTGATGTTGGGGGGGCACCCTGGGATGTTGGGGGGAGGTGTTAACTGTTAACTGTATCTCACCATGTAAAATCAATAAAAACAGATACAAAAAAAATAGTAGTGAAAATATTATCCGTGATATGCTGCTTCTCCTCAGAATGCGGACGTTACGCGCTGAGCCTGGGAAATTTGCATGGCAATGACACATGATTAACTTCGCAGTACATATCATCTGCACGTTCGTAGACTAGTCCTGTTGTAGCTGCAGAACATCTGCTCCCGTGCTCATGGTGGCACAAAGCACATATGGGTTCCACCAACACCTCCCACTATAGTTGGAAATGTGGCACGGCTCTAGAAGCCGGCTCTCTGTTTGGCTGCAGTGGGGGGAAAGCCCATATACTCCTGCACATTTTGCAGCATGGCTCCTAGTAGAAGATTTCAAATGTGCTAGGAGGTAGGCTGACAAACAACAGCAGCCAAGGGCCCTGTACCCTGGAACGATAGAGTTGTAGAACAATAAATCAGGGACAGCAACATCGCAAGAAGCAGAACCTCAGTGTGAATGTTGGTGTAAGGTTTCAGTTGGTGCGATTCTGATGCAGCGCTTCCGCGATTGCTTCGTCATTTAGGCAATATGCCTCCAAAATGCCTTCAGTAGCTGTGGTGAGAAGTGATGCTTCCATGCAATACATGAGCTTCTTTCACCTTTTAGTAGTTGGCCGTCCGTGTAGTGTCTGATGCACATTGTGTGCATTAGCATGCACAGTAGGATTCCATTTACCAATGTGCAACAGCACTCAAGAAGCCGCCATTTTCTGGCATGACTGAAGGATACCTGTCCTGAACTGCCCAGCACAGGACGTCCCATGAGGGGTCTTGCAAAGTACCTTGTTATTACAGACCTGCCAGAGGGGCAGCAGTGCAAAATCTCAACTTTTCCAAAACAAATGAAAAGGGAGGGCAGGTGACTGTTGCGTGACCTCTTCGGATGATTTCCACTCCCTGTCCAATGCTTTGGAAGCAAATTAGACACATTGGGCCTCATTACGAGGTAGGAGGTAGCCATGGTGCTAATAGCACCATGGCTACCTCCTTACCGCATTTGGGTCCGGGTTCTCGAAATAGGGACTTACTGGGTAATTCCAACCTTGGAGGACCTGGTAAGTCCCCATTCCGAGAACCATTCCCCTTTCCAATTCGAGCCCCCATAGGGCTCAATGGGAATGGGGATGGAGCTAATAGCGGGCCCATTATTAGCTCCCTGGTGCCTTAGCGGCTCCCGCTAAGGGACCTCGGAATAGGGCGGTAAGGGTTTCCCGGCACCGGTCTCCTTACCGGTGCCCGTTAACGCTTATCGCCCACCTCGTAATGAGGCCCATTGCATATGAACACCACTGAATTACTGTCCTACATTATTGCTGCAAAACATGCAACAAATCACTTGACTGCATCAAAAAAGACCATACATTTGCCCCAAACTGGACATTTAATGGTTATGATATGATATGGTATTGATTACGCGCCTATACACAAGTGTTGCAAGGAATGACAAGGCAAGGGAGGAGGAACAAAGGGAAGACAGACAATGATTTTACAAGGAAAGGTGTAATTCAGATCGCGCAAGTGCATGGGAAGGGGGAAAGGGAAAAGTGTGTGGGGAAGGGAGAGGGGAAAGTGCAGTACATGGGATAGTAGGATAATGAAACAGACATAAGTGCTGGCTGGTAGGGGGACTGTAGGGATACAGGAAACAGTCCCCATGTGCAGGGGTTGCCAGGGAGGCAGTGCAGGTGTGCAACTGGCGGGGCCTGGGCCCCAAGATCAGAAAGGGTGGCCAGGTGACCGGTTCAGTTTCAGCCAGGAATTCAGCAAGGGAGAGGGGGAGAGAAAGCAGAAGCAAAGAGGAAGGTTTTGAGGTGCTTCTGGAACTGGAGATGGTTCTCCTCAAGTTTCAGGGAGGTAGGAAGGCTGTTCCAGAGTTGATAAATAAACTTACAAAAGTGCACAACACATAATGCAACTTAAGGTTTCATGTTTTCATGTTCACAACTCCACTACACATGACCTTAAATCATGTGGCAATCCAATGTCTATCACCTGCTAATAAGTGTAGTGCCAAAGAAATGGTGCAAAATCGTGAAATGCCGTAACCTAAATTGGAGCTGTAGTCTTCTCAAGGCTTTGTACCCCATATAGATCAACTCTGACCAGCTCCAGGCTGCCTGCTTCAGGTGCCAGATAATTCATCCTCAGCTTGAGCATTGATCTCTTCGCCTTTCAACCACACAGATTATTAGAATGATTAAATATGCACTCCCAGCACCTCCAGAAGACCAAGCATTTGAGCTACTCCCACACTACCAGACTTCTGGAAACTTGCTGCCTTGCCTATGCTTGCAACTCCACAGACAGGAAGGACATTGTGGAAGCTCAGAAAACGCATGTTGAACTTTAGGCTTTGTTTATACAATCTTCCCAATGAATCTCCATACCATGATCTTTAAACCTTTTTGGGACTTGCAGATCAATTATTAGGCCACAGACCTCTTCATAGGTGACACTTAACTCTAAAACACTTTTGAGGAGGTGGAGAGTTTTTGGAGGGACTGAAGATATCCTGAATAGTGTGCAGGGAGATGGAAAATATGATTCGATGCAACCAAGCGCTACATTGTTCATATGGATCAGAACAGTGCAGTAAAAGATTAAAATGTAGGCAATCAAATATGAAAAAGAAAGATGTTGACATTGTTATTCATTTTACCACAAATTTTCAAATAGTATTTCATGGAAGTGCAGAGAGCCAGGTGAATTTTGGAAGTGGTGAAGCCAACAGGTGATGGGCGTTATATTGCCAATCTATAGATAATTGGCAAGGCCTCGATTCTGGTACCGAGTCCGGTACTTGAATCCTCATTTTCAAAAGTGCAAATAATGATTAGACACAAACGAGTGCTACCAGGATGATTCAAGAACTTCTTTGGAAATTCTATAGAGAAAGTGATGCCAAGACTTCATAGAAATATGTTTGTGATGGGAAGAGGGGATGGCTAGTCTGGTAACTCGGTGGTGTAATCGCCAGCCCAAACGCTTGCAGGTCACAACTTCAAATTCCAGAAGGGCTAATGTAAGCTTTCATTCGTCCAAGGTCAATAAAATGTGTATTATTGAAATGGGTAAAAACAAACACCAATAGGCAAGTGAGCTTTTTGCGAGCACTATTTAAATAGTTATTATTAAAATACCTAAGGTTAATAGCTACAGTACACGTTATAGGCAGGTTTCAGCAGACATGTGAGAACAAGGAGTGACGACAATAAAATTAGCAGGAGAGGATCCTGGAGCTTTTACTAGAGAAAGGGGGTACATTTAAAGAACTGTCTTTTAGTAAGACTAGGTAGGAGCTGCATGTGAAGTAAACATACTGCAATGTTGAAGATATAGCTGATCACCAATTGGGGTCTGCAGTGCTGCAAAAGGTGGAGACATGGGAGGAGTCAATGGTCCAGGCTCTCCATTATTGAGCATTCATTGAAGTTAAAATATAGCTCCAGTCATTGTAGATCCTTCACGGCACACACATATGACAGCCAATCTTTATTAAAAATGATTTAGAAAGGCGGAAAATAACCTACAGACAAAGCTCGCCTTAGATGAGAAAGGGCCTCACTGTATCGGGAGGATAGCTCAGGGGCAACATGCTCGCCTTGGAAGCAAGACCACACAGAGCACCACAGGTTTGATCCCCAGGTCCAGGCTTCGAAACCTCTCGGTTTTAAGCACGTTATAAATAACCTATCGTATCATATCACTGACCCTGAATGGGAATCAGCCTGTAAGCAAACCATATCAATATCTATAAATAGTAGGTTCAGGCTGGTACATTTTAAATACTTGAACATGTTTTATTTTACACTCTGATCTGCCGAATGTACCGCAAAACTGTGCACGATGTAATAATCTGATGGCAGACTTTCTGAATTTGGCATGGTTTGCCCTACCATTTGGATCTTCTGGAAGCAGGTTGTAGATTCTACTAAAAAATGATAGACATTACAGCCGATCTGAAAACCTGGCTGTTAGGTATATTTGATGGACATGGAATGGTAACCTGCCGCTTTCCAAGTCCAGCGCCATTAGTGGCTACATTTTTAGTGGTTAAAACATGGTACAAAGGTCCTGATCCTAGGTTTGAGAATTGGTTGAAAACCCTCACCACATGAGAGGAAAAGGAATCATTTTATGGCTCCCTACAACCGAGTAATAGCAGACCTAAAGATATTGGGACGCCTCTGAGAGAGAATTACTCAGTAAACATACACCCAAGGAACCACAAGAATAGATGGGGGGAGGGTGGTGATATACACGCTGGAAAATATGATGCTATTGCTGTCCAGAAACGTGTCCAGGCTGTGGTTAAATACGGATACAGGTAGATTATAGGGTGGGTATTATTCATAGTAAGAAGGATGCAATAATGATGAAACATAGATAAAGTATATTCTGAGTATTTCTCAATGCTATTGTTTGGTATACATGATTTAATCAAGCCTTTATTTTGCTCTATTCTTCTTAACATGCAGTGGCTTCTGAAAATAAGGACTGTGACCGTTCATATTTGCTATGATTTAAAATGTTAGAAAGAAATCGGCCATCCTTGCACAGGTTGGTGGATTTTGTGCATGACACAAAGATGGGAAAACGCAAGAGGTGATGGCTGGAAGGTTTAGAATTAATCTTAACCTCTGACATTTCTCTGGGCAACCCTCCAGACCATCGTTCTTCACCTGCCAAGCCATTACAGAAAGGGGAAATACCATATGCAAATCAGGCTTGGTCCCACCCCAAAAAGGGCAGTGCGGCCCGAACTGTTAGGTCACATCCTTTCTGCACGAGACCACACGCATCCCCAGACATGTTACGGCCTTGTTGGGCCTCATCAGTGAGCAGTAGCTTGGGTCTCTAGGTCCAGCAGGCACAGGACCCAGGTCTGGGCATATCCGTCCCAATCGGGGTGACTACAGCAAAACACAAGAGGTGTTGACTGGAAGGTTTAGAATTAATCTTAACCTCTGGCCTTGCTCTGGTAAACCCTCCAGACCATCATTCTTCGCCTGCCAAGCCAATAAAGAAGGGGAAAGACCATATCTAAATCAGGCTTGGTCCCACCCCAAATAAGGCATTCCCGCCCAAACTACTAGCTTACATCCCTTCTGCCTGAGACCACAAGCATCCCCAGATATGTTCCGCCCTTGTTGGGCCTCATCAGTGAGGAGTAGCTTGGGTGTCTAGACCCAGCAGGCATGGGCCCACGTCCGGTCATACCTGTCCAACTCGGGGTGAGTACAGCAAAACACAAGAGGAGATGGCTGCAAGGTTTAGAATTAAGCTGGGACATTGTGGTAATGGTCTTTGAGGTTCTAAGTGAAATTAAATAGCCATATGCAGTCACTGTACAGTCCCATGTCAAACTATCTGAAATCTTTCAGCAGCACCAAATAAAACTGTCTGTTATCTGGGATTTTCTGGAGAAGGCGATACAGGCTGATGAGCTCACAAAGGGTCTCTAATTCCTACGCAACAGTGGTAATGCTAAGCCTAGTATAGCCAACTTCCGGACTTTAATGGTGTTGTTTATGAGACATCATTTGCGTCTCTGCTGCTTCTAACAACTCGGCTGAACTCTTTAAAATCTGCAAGGAACTGGCTCATCCTGCCGCAGTCTCTACCTCTCCTGTCCCTTCCCAGGCCCTCTGCACGGCACTGGTTTATCACTTCATCTCTAAAGGTCGGGACATCCTGTCCTCACTCTCTTCCTCTCCCCTCCACCCCCCTACTCCCTGCTCCTCCTCTGGCCCTTCTGCAGCCACCCCCCTCCCTCCTTCTCTGCCTTTCCCCTATTTCCGCAGACAAAGTTTCTAGACAAGTCTGATCTATGAAAGTCTCATCGAAACAGGTTCTCCCCTGTGTCTCCAAAACCATCAAGAACCACATCAACTCCCTGGTTCCTTCCATGGGTGATTTCTGCAATCACTCATTCGCCACTGGAGTCTTGCCATCCCCCCTTAAGCACTCCCTTGTGCACCCTCTTCTTAAGAAACCCTCTGCCGACCCCTCCTGCCTGGCTAACTATGCCCAATCTCCATCACTCCCTTCCTGTGCAAACTCCTGGAGAAACTGGCCATCTCCCAGCTGAATCTCCACACTGAATCTGTTGGTTGTCTTCATGACCATCAGTCTGGCTTCAGAGCTGCCAGAAGCACGGAAACTGCTCTCCTGAACATCCGTGAAGACCTGCTCTCCAACCTCGACTCCAACACCCCTTGCGTCCTCATCCTGCTTGATCTTTCTTCTGCCTTTGATACTGTCAACCATGCCATCCTGCTCAACCATCTCTGTGATAACATGGGTATCACTGGTCAGGCTCTGGCATGGTTGACCTCTTTCCTCTCTGACCGACCATCCCAGGTCCAACTTGGGTCCTTCCTCTCCGCTGTCTTTTACTCTACCTGTGGTGTCCCCAAGGGATCTAACCTCTCTCCCTGGCTTTTTAACCAATACCTGGCACTCCTTGCCCACCGCATCGCCACTCTCTGCCCCAACTTTCAGTGCTAAGCAGATGACACCCAGCTCATTTTCAGGTTACCCTCGGCCTCCTCCTCTCTTTCCCTCATCTCTGACTGTCTGTCTGCTAGCCAAGAGTGGTGTGCCGCTAATGACCTCTACCTTAATGCCAGCAAGACTGAGATTCTCCTCAACGGCACACCTGCTCCCCTCTTTCCTGTAGCTCTCTGGCCGGCCTCTTTTGGCCCTCCTCCTGCTCCCACCTTTGAGGCTAACAACCTTGGGATCATCTTCGACTCCACACTCTCCTTCTCTCCTCACATCTCTGACGTCACACTAAGAAGTCACACTACCAGCTGCACCTCCTCAGAGGTATTCTACATTTCCTCTCCTTCCCCCAGAAGCTCCCTGTCTCCAGAGCTCTGGTTCTCTCTAGGCTGGACTATTGTAACAGCCTTCTAATAAATCTGCCTGCTTCTACTCTCCGCCCTCTGCAACTTATCCAGAACAGGACTGCGAGACTTGTCCTTGGCCTCAAGCCCGGGGATCGTATCTCTCCAGTACTGAAATCTCTGCACTGGCTCCCAGTGGCTGCAAGGATTAAGTTCAAAACCCTCTGCATCGTCTACAAGGCCTTCTGGGGCTTGGGGCCTCAATACCTTCACCTCTCTCTTCCTAAATATCTCCCTTCTCGAGCTCTTCGCTCATCCACCTCCAACTCCCTCAGGATCAGTCCCTTCTCCAAGCAACGAGTTGGTGGTAGATCTCTTTCTTCGGCTGGGGCCTCCCTCTGGAACAGCCTCCCTGCCTCCCTTAAACAACTTGAGGAGAACCATCTCCGGTTCCAGAAGCACCTCAAAACCTTTCTCTTTGCTTCCGCCTTTTCTCCCCCTCTCCTCTGCTGACCTCCTGGATGTTACCGGAACTGCACTGGCGACCTGGACACCCTCTGATCTCGGGCCCAGGTTCCCCCCCGCCAGGGTCACACACCTGAACTGCCCACCTGGCAACTCCTGCACTTGGGGACTGTTTCTCTATCCCTACAGTCCCCCTACCAGCCCTTGAGACCTGATGTATGCACTTACAACTGCACTTTCCACTTGTTGGCCGTTACTTATTATTATCATCTTTCTCATGTACTGCACTGTCCTTGCCCCCTCCCATGCACTTGTGCTATCTGAATGACACCTGGCCTAGTAAGATTGTTGTCTCTGTCTTCCCTCTGTTCACCTTCCCTTGCCTCAGCATGCCTTGAAACACTTGTGTATAGATGCGTTATAAATGCCATATCATATCATGACCACTTTACCTATCTTTCAATGTTCTTATCTACCAAAAATCCACATATGCCCTCTCTTTGGGCTCTCTCGTTTTCTTCCCTTTGTTCATCTGCCATCATTATACCCAAACCGGTACGACTTGTTTCCCTTTTGCCATCATCAAGATCTAGTATGCTTAAGGACAGCGTTCAATGCTGGTCCATTATTATGTCATCCAATCTGCCTCTTGTTTCATTTGTTGGAGATCCTTCAATACTCCCTCTGATCTCGTAACCGCCTCTCTCCCTCATTTGCCTATATAGATCCCTAATCCTTTTCCCTATGGCTTCTGCCTCAGGCTCATCAGCCTATGTCTGTATTCTTGGTGTCGCCGGCAGTTCCCTACGGAGCTGTTTTGACCCTCTCCCTTCTTCCCATCATTCTCGTGCTTCAATTTGTATTTTACATCTATTAACAATGTGATCTACTTTGTCATCTCTTCGACCCTACTCCTTCTCATTTCTTCTTCCCTTCTTCTCATCTCCCTTTTCTCGCCTTCTTCTCACCTTCTTTGCAACCTATGTTCTTTCAATCTCGGTGCTTCTCTTTCTTCACATTTCTTCTCCTCTATTCTCTCTTTCTCTTTTTTCTGTTCATCATGCACCGTCCTTGCCCCCTCCCATGCACTTGTGCGATCTGAATGACACCTGGCCTAGTAGGATCGTTGTCTGTCCTCCCTATGTTCCCCTCCCTTGCCTTGTCGCGCCTTGAAACACTTGTGTATAGGCGCATTATAAATGCCATATCATATAATTTGAAGATCAGTTGTTACTTCTCCATGTCTTTTTAATATCTTGTCTTCAAGTGCCACCCCTTCTTCGACTATGATGCCTCACATGAGGCAGCCAATGTGACTTTCTGAACATATTTTACCACTGTACGACTACCTTTCTAAAATGCAAACATCTTCTCAGAGTTATTATAATTAAATATTAAATGTTTCATGTGGTGATAACTTCAGCTACTTTCTCTGCGTGTCAAACTTTCCGCTCCCCCTAAAAAAATAAAGTTTGAGTGCACCGAGAAAGAAGCCGTACCACACAGATCATTAGGGTTTTACTCTTGGTATTAGAAGTTCTAGTAGTGAAAAGAATACAACGTGTGTGTGTGCGCGTCCGTGCACGTGAACGTGTGTGCGTGCGTACACCCTCGCCCTGGAACTTTTTTTCAAACTTCCAAAATCAAGTGAAAAACGATGGCTTATATATGGAAATAATGTCTTTTACTGTTTTAATATAACAAGTATACCCATTGTTTATTTTATGGGAAAATTGATACTGCAATTTAACATTTTGATTCTTAGGTGGGAAGTCCAAGCAATCCTCGAATAGCGTCTCGTGTTGGAAAAGAATATGTAAACGTTATAAACATGCTCCTGCTAACACTTCCCGGCACCCCAGCTACTTACTACGGTGAAGAACTAGGGATGACAGATTATTCAATGAAGATAGATCAAGGTGGAACCAATTCTGAACTTCATGATCCTGTAAGTACTGACAGTTGTTAAAATAAACATGTATTACAATGAAACGACGGAAACCTCAATAAACTGAGGTAACTGCTGGTGATGAGACGTTGGTCCCAATGAGAGAAAGTCAGGCTGTAAAGCAGTGCATCAGATGTGCAACCATCTTCAAAACCTCCCCAGTGAAACCTCAAAATTAAATGTTTGGATGTTGCTGTTTAAGGTGTTTTTCTGACAAACGGTTTTTCTCCAAAAGTTACATTTCTACTTCAATTGACATCTTTTCATGTATAGATTTATTGTGGATTTTGTATAAGGCGAATTGTTAAACAACAATGCTTTTCAGAGCTCTCAGAGCTCTCGTCATGCAAGGCGGATTACAGAAAGGGAAGAGGGAGGAAACAATAACAGGAAAATATGAGCCTTCAACATGATGAAAACATATGGCCTTACGACTGTGCCCTGAGCAATAATGACCTTTCATGACTACAAAGTAATCACTAGGGAATCAATATTTTCAGGGCTTTTCTGGAAGAAAGGTGGGGAGTTTCCAGTTTTAAATGGGTCGGTGAGTTGTTCCAAAGGGGCAAGGCCCACAACAGTAGCATTTTTCCAATGCATCCTTTACGCTGGAAGGTGATTTGGTTCATTCCTTTGGCGGATGTGAACCAAAGTTCCTTTCTGGTGATAGTGGGTTAGTCTACATTTGATCAGTTCAATTCATCAGGCAGCCCAGAGTATAGTGCAGAGGACTTGAAATGTGAAAACGTTACTGGATTGGAAGCCAGTGGATGGTTTCAAGGGCTAATACAAAGTTATCTGTAGACCATGTATGGCGGGATGATCTAGTCCAAAAGATTCTAAATGTCAGCAGGTCCTTCTGGAGATTCTAGTGTATAGACTATTACAATAGTTGATTTTAGAGAGAACTAAAGCATTTACAATCCAAAAAGGGAGGAATTTTTCTAAAGATGTGGAGCAAGTAATGACATTTTCTAGAAAGCTCCTAAACCTAGGGGCTTAAGGTCAAGTAATTGTCATACAAGAGGCCCTGGTTCTTTGCTGTTTTCACTAGGTTCGGTGGGAGGCCCAGTGGAGAGTGCCAAACAAACAGCACGGTGTGCATGGCGTCGGGCTACAAACCTTTGAGGCGAAGATACTGTTGTTCATTCACTGTAGATTCTTCAGGAGGCAGGTCAAGTGGCTGGACTGTATGATCACCCATGTGGATCTTAAATTGGGAATCATGTATATTGAGGTGAAATATCAAGTCTCGTAATTCTAGGAAGATGGTCAGTCGTTTGTTTGTAGTAAATGTAAAAAGATAGGTGTGAGATGGTGGGACAAAGATCAGCATGATCAAGCAGCACATAAACACCAATGCCACAACTGACAAGAACATTTCTGAGATTTATTTTGGTGGCACTATCAGAAAAAAAGGAGTTGCAACAATTAACTTCTTGGCTTTGGATGTCACCAAATGTGCTTCAGCAAGGCAGTAGGATGTTAGGGTCTACCATTTCAAATGCAGCTGAGGGGTCTACCTGGAAGAGAGCTGCTGTGTGGTTGAACTCTTGTCTATTGAGCAGCTAATCCCTTACGTGCAGAAGGCAGTTTTAGTATTCCTGAAGGGCTTAGAGTGCAACACTCTATTTTGTAGGAAATTGTTTGCTTTCATGACCTTTTGGAGTTCTTGGGTTACCAAATGTCCTAGGAGCGTAGTTTAGCTGTTGGTCTGTAATTGGTACAGTCCCCTTGGTCAAGGTTCAGTTATTTGAGAAGACGAGTGATTGTTCAATATCTTTTTAAGAATAAGCTGTACAGTGGTCGATTTTACAGAGGCATTAACAAAGTTAGAGGATAGGGGAGATGCTATTGGTGAGATTTCAGCTGGCATGTCATGCTAGGAGTTTTTGGAAGTCTTCATTTCTGATGCAACATTATCCCTGCTTCAGTAGCCTTCCAGATTTCTTTTGCAGTTGGTCAGCTGGTGCAAGTGGATCTAGTTTACATGCTTTATGCCCCAGCCACCTGTCAGTTACTGCTAATCTGTTGGTGCTTTCTTGTTTGGTTGCACTTTTTTGGCTACTTAAGCAGCTTTCCAGGGACTCTTCTTTTGCAGTTGGTCAGCAGGTCGATTAAGGTCACATGACTTCTGCACCACCAACCTGCTTAGACCTGCCCTTTCCTTTCTTAATTCTTAGATCACATCATCATCCAAAAGTAGGATCCCGAGGCCCAGAAACCCTGCTATTCAAACATCTAGTAAGCTCCATAAAATGCGTTTCACCCCTCTCACCGAACAGCTCATTTATCACCAGCAGTGCTGCCCACCAGCAACATCATGGACACCATCATCGCACTAACCTCACCCACATCAGCACCTCCTCCATCATCCACCACTACACAAAAATAGATGCTCGCTGATGTTGACTCAGCAAACAACCAGGCAGGTGACATCGCTGACTTCATCACCACACATGACTTGGATGACATCCACCTCCACAAACATATTAGATGTCCTCATCCCCAATGGCTAAGAATGCTACAGAAACTGTATCAACAAGATGAGTGGAGGCCTACCCATCATTCACAACCCAGCAAAAACGTCTGTGAAGGAAGATCTTCACTGTGTTTGTGATATTATGAACCTCACAGCACGAAAGACCCAACACACATGAAAGGTAATATCCTCGACCTCATCATCACCGCCAAGCCTCAATCACAGCTCTCACATCCCACTCTACTGGTCAAACCAAAAGCCAAACCCCCTTTGACATTTGTCACACAACCCCAGTCAAGCACACCCATCGAAAAGAAAAACTACAAACAGCCTTCAGATCATTCTAGAACTTCCCAGTTGAAGCTCTCACGAAAGACCTCAGCAACTGACCATGAATTTGAACTGCTTCTCCAAGAACTCAATACCACCCTCACAAACATCCACTGCAATGCCCCGATAAAGCATTGCACCCACAAGTCTAACCCTTCTATACCCAAGTACACTCAAGAATTCAACCTCACCAAAAGAACCATAAAAAAAAGAATAGATTTGGTGATAATCCCGCAGCACATCCACCCACCCTGCACAAATAACTCTGCACTACACTCAGAAGATGGAACACCACCTCCAAATCATAGTATTACCAGAATACCATTGACAAGGCCAACAATGAAGGCAGAATCCTTTTTAAAACTACCAAGCATTGCCTCAACCCTCATGTCGATCTGCCCGTACTACACTCCATCGAAAAGAAACACTGCTATCAACTCTTTCTTCATCCACAAAACCAGCAGGATCCACCAGCACATAGATACCAATGCGACACCTGACAGTACACCACACATCTCATCTCGCTAAACCACCAATACCTGGATAACTTTCAAGACACTCACCATGGAAATCCTCACTGACACCCTAGAACCCCTCAAGGCCACATTGTATGTGGATGACATCCTTTCTGCTTCCACACTCAGGACCCTTCAGACTGAAGCTCTACTCCCTTACCTGGAAACCATCAACTGCTCACTTGCTCAAGCCACCTTCCCCCTGACCCTCAAGACTGCAAAAATTATCCCGCTACTTAAGAAACCAACACTGAACTCAGACATCAACAATGACTACCCCACCGCCCATCTTTCCTTCCCAAGTAAGATCCTTCAGAACGCGGGAGCCACACAGCTCCTCCAACTCTTCGATGCTAGAATCCTCCTTCAGTCCTACCAATCTGGCTTCAGACCCAGATGATTACAGAAATGGCTACCATCTAGGTAATCGAAAATTCCCTTGACATCCTCGATGGTGGCCATCCTTGCCTCCTGGTTCTCCTCTAATTTTCAGCTGCGTACAACACAGTAGTCCGGCAGACACTCACTGACATTCCACATCGCCATATGAAGATCAGGGAGACTGTCCTCAGCTAGTTCAAAACCTACCTTTCTTACCACCACCAATTTGTCCAAATCAATTCCTGTAGGTCATCAACACTTCCCAACACCTGTGGAACTTCTCAGAAGCCTCCAGACTCCACTCATCATCCACATCCACCAATATGCAGATGACACAATTCTAGCTCCAGATATCCTTCTTCAAAGACATCCACAGGCTCAAGGCCTGCATAACATTTATCCAGTCCTGGTTGTGCAGTGCTTACCTGAAGCTCAGCCCCTTCAAGACAATATACCTCATGCTGACCAATAAAACCAAACATCGGACATCCAGACCTGGCTCTTCGCTATGAACCTCAAGGGCTTCATACCCCATCTGACCACCTGCACCAAGTCCCTTGAGAGACAACTCTTCTGCAAGGAGCACATAGTAAGGAAGACAGCTTGGTACTAACTTTCACTCCTGCAGAAAAGCAAGCCCTTCTTCCAAGCAAACAACTACAAACCTGCTGCCTAAGCCTTGGTCCTCTCCCACCCTTATGGTGTCAATGATCTCCTAGCAGGCCTTCTGGCAACCACCCTGGCACCCCTGAGATGTGTCCTACATGCTGCAGCAGACCATCAAAGGTCCTCACAAATGCAGCCACATCACCCTGACCCTCACAAAACTGCACTGGTTCAGGCTGTAACCAAATATAATTTTCAAATAATGCTGCATCATCTACAGGGCCATTGCTCTCAAGTCCCCAAGCTACCTCACTGAAAAGCTCAGCATCTCCAGAGGCCTACAATCCACTAGAAGCAAGGAAAATGTGCTGGAAGGAAAGAACGAGAAGACATGTCTACACCTTATGACCTAGGGGTGTGCTGCAGGGGCCCAGGGCAGTTCCCAGGGTCCCCTCCCTCTTCTCGCACTCCAGGTTGTTCATTTACATATGCAGTTATTTCCTGCATCGCATCTGAAGTCCCGCATGACGGGCACATGAACTGCCTAAAATATGGTTTACACCACATTATATAGTCCATCAGCGTATGAGTGACTTTGTTCGATACGACTGGTAGGAAAGAAGACTGTTTATACCACTGTTGTCAAGACAACTTACCTAGCGTTTGGTCCGTACCAAGACGGAGATCGCTAGAGCCGAGTTGGTCCATGCATGCACGTGATCACCTAGGCAACCACTAAACTTGTCCAAGCTCGATCAAACGCGATTCGTCATTCTGCTTACAGACGCCACTGTTCGGTAAGCGCTGTATGCGATTAGCTTCATATCTATGTACTTCTTCACTTTTTTGAAAACAGCTCACAATAGGGTATATCTCGGCATGATACGAGTCAGCATTGTAGGCACAAGATGTCCGAGCATAGGCCGGACCAGCAATACACACATCACTTCTCTTTTCGGTTAACGATACGATTTAGCAGAGGAGGAAACATATGTGTCTTTAACATCAATATTGAATATACACACGTGCCTGACATACCCTTACACCTTCCTTCATTCACAGTATCACGCAAGCCCACGAGGAACTTGCAGTATTCCTTGGTATACTGCTCCACCCACGTGGCCCACCCACGATCGGGGTGAGTACAAACTACAACAATATATATGTTTCATGTATGCACTAAGATAATAAGACTGACCAAGCCATATCCTATTAGATACATGCTTAACTCACTGCATTGATACAGAGGTTAGTATATCTCTTTGACTCTTTTGTGAATGAGAAAGATTGACATTTTAGAACTGTACACTAAAACATACACCCGTTATATTTACAGGAGGAACAAACGAATGTGGAACACTTTTCTCAAATGCCCTGAGGATGAACTAGTAGTTCGAAACGCGTTGGCATTAGTTGTTGATTACAAGGATTTGAGTTCATGTGCACAATTACCCTGTTGGAGTTCTCTTGACGTTTTTTGTATGATGCTCTGTATGTGACAACCATACATTACATTGAAACACACAGGAGAGGGAATAGACATTCACACAGAGGTGGAATGTTTGCATTAGTTTGCTGTTTTCACCGAACGGTGTATTTTAAAATTATGTTTTTTGAAATTATCTTTCTCTGTATTAGTTCACTTTGTTTGAAAGAAAAGCCGGTGGCTTCCAAATTTGTTTATCCTCGGCATTTACACTAAACGGGAACACTGTTTTGGTTAATGTCGTTATATTTGAAATTTGTATTAAATATTTGTTTTCATTTCAACCTAGCATTGATCAAGTCTTTGCTTTCATATTAACAATGTAATCATTAATTACTGAATGCTCTTTAAAATGACTAAGAGAGGTGGTTTTGCCATCTTGAAAAATTGAAATTGTTTAACTATCTTTTCAATTAGGGCTGTGCCCTAGGGGGGTGCAAGAAGGTTTTCCCATTGGCAACAACAGACTACTTTTACTTTTAGCATTTTCTAGCTAAGGTCTCCTGTGGCCAAGAGACCTTTTACCTCCTTGCACCTGATGTAATATTGAATCACTTCAGTACATAGGTCTTTAGTGAGTTTGCGATCACCTTATAAAGATAGGAATTTGCTAGTTATTAAAGTTGTAGTGTTCCTCGTCCCACCTTTCTTTCTGGTTTGTTATTCTCTGTCTACACCCCCAGGCTCAGCAGCCTCCTCCCTGTGAACACCAGTCTCAACCCCTTACTTCTACTTTTCAGGACAGAGCTCAAGACCCTCCTCTTCAATGAATGGCTCCTTCCTAACAGCTAGGTCCACACACACTCTGCTCCCCACTTAGTCTGAGACTGGGTGATCTGCTCTCCCCAGTTTCCTCCTCTGGTTGCTTGTAGACCCCTGGATGCAAAATTACCCACCCTCGCCCTCTCCTGTTAGTATCCCGCTCCCTTGTATCTTTGATTCCTTCACTGTGCGCTCCCCTCAATTACTTGCAAAGCTCTCAATTACTTCCTGAAGCTAGGTCTGCACACAAACACCCTAATAATATTAATAATCCTAAGTAATGTAATTATTTTCTAATTGTATGACCATAGCCAACAACATACATTAACATATTCCACTTTTGCTCAAACCCAAGCTAATTTTATAAAAAGAAAATCAGGAGCCCAAAGCTCATATTTACTCAGAAGCTGTTTTTGCCTGTATCAGACACTCCACTAACATATCTTAAAACAAGATTAAGAATATAGCTGGCAATATACATTACATCCATTTTAAAGGAACATTGCAATCTCCAATCATCTTCAAGTTCTTAATGGAGATCTATGTTGCTTACTTACTATTGTCATAACCCAACTGTGAGGAATTGCAATCTGGCATAGCTGTGAAAGCCCTGTTTTTTTAAATTAAATAATAAAATGATGTGGGTAATACCATCTCTAAAAGGGCACTCTGCTGTTCATATTCCCCTAACATAGGCTCCATGCCAAAAACATAGTGTTATATGTGACCTGCTGTATCAGTATCTACCAGTGGCACAGAGCAGGTTCAGAAGGCACCGCTGCCCATTTGACAGATGCAGTGACAGCCAAGTCTCTTTGCTGTATTTAATGTATGCACCTTTGTGCCAAAACTATAATGACCGCAAGCAGCCATGATGGTGGCAGAATAAACTATAAGACTAAAGCTAGGCCTGGGTTAGGGCATGGTGCATGGTCCTACTTATGATCATTGCAGCCACGTTAAATTGATATTGTACATGTGTCAGCCATGTGAGCCCAGTTCAGCTGTGGAAGACCCTGGCCTACTGGCAGTAATGTAGCCTGGTGGGATTGCCTCTTTGTTCGTTTGTAAGGGAAGTATAGCTCAGTGCCAACATGCTTGTCTTGGAAGCAAGACGACGCAGAGCAACACAGGTTCGAATCCTGGGTCCGCGTTAAGAAACCTCTTCAGTATTAAGCGTGTTATAAATAACCAATTACAATTATAAAAGGTAACACCCTAGTCCCAGGGACAGCCACTCCACAGGTCGCTGACCTGCAACAGGAATCAAAGGTCTCACCCATTCACAGAGAGCCAGGCCTCACACCAGGCAGCTGCATTTCTAAAGTCCTTTGTTTCTGTTACAAAGGAAAGGGGCGGAATTGGTGATCTGAACAGTTTGGGGACAATTCTGTCATTTTGTTTCTCTCAGCCTCTCTTTCTCCGTCAGTAGGACAAAGTCCACTCATTTCCACAGCATGAATTGGACCCTTAAAGGGGGCTAGTTTTAGTCAAATCGCCTCTGGCCTTTCACCTTTAGAAAGGGTCCCACACCACTTCTTTGAATCATTTTGGCAATCATCTTGAAGCATCTTTGTATCATCACCTGAGAAGATTTTGCTGCACCCTGCTGAGAGAGCAGGCCTCTCTAAAGTCCTACAGTTGTGAGGGAAAGGCAGGTGTTCCAACGCAGAAACCAGCTCTGTCCCTTAAGTATCCCCAGGGTAAATTGTCTCTCTGCCAGCAACCATGTGCCGTAGGACCTCACCCTGTTGCAGGATCCCTGAAGGCGTGTGCCAGCCTGCGCATTGTTTGTGAGCCCTTGACAGGGACCGACACTGGCCCTTGAGACCCTGGAGTGGGTCTCACAGCACCTGGAAACCAGAACAGCGAAGGCACCTGTTGACACCAACGCGCTCCGACCCGTGACTAAAGTGAACTCGACACTGACCAATCTAACAGGACCCTTCGATGCTGGCCGACGCTGTCCATTGTTCTCTGAGCTGACGTCCACCACACCACGCCAGCAAAAGCACGTTGTTGTCTTGGGTCGAACAACAAAGTACTGATGGCTTGCTTTGCTCGAGCAGCCTTATGAAACACCAGCTTCTTCATTGCCGCTTCTGTAAGTTGATCAACCGGACCATGGTCTTATATCAACACCAACCTCTGAGCCTACACATAGAATCCACTTGCATGCTCATCCTGGTACCAGCTCACTGCCCGCAGATTGCGACCTCCAACTGAACCTGGGGGCCACCCGATCCACACAGTGCAAGTAGATGATTTGATACCACAGCCACCTTCCATTCCGGGGTTTAGAAAGCAATCATGCAGTGTTTCCCCATTTGAAGCGATACATATTGCCCCTGTATCTCTCGGCCGTCGCCTTGTTTGTTATATCCTTCATCTTGTAGAGGGCTTAGTCTCTCTTGGTCATTAATGACAGAATTACTAGTACTTGTATCTACTTGATTCCAATGAAATTATTTGTTTAGCATCTGGGCTGGCCTGCACGACAGTCCTGCCGTGTGAATCTATCACTTCGAATGGCAGAGGGGGCGCCCCTTTGTTCACACCCTCAAACGGACCAACAACCACTTGTTCTCATCTTTTTGCTACAGTACAAAAGACTGTACTGGACTGCTCCTTCCGGGAAATGCCTCTGCCATCTGAAATGTTTATTTCCGATCGAAATTAACACCCCTGTTCTTCAAATAAATACAAATAAGGAAATGCAAATACTTAACACCTAAAGGCCGAGACACTTAATTTTCATACTTATATATTTCCAGATTCTTGGTTGTCTCTGGTTTTTAAGAGAAAACACGAAACATATTTGCAACAGACATTACTTGGGATAATTGGAAGGCATGAGATCTATTGCATAATGCAATGAAGATCTAATTTATGTACATATTGTTACAGAAGCTTTGCTCCAAGCCAGAGATAGGATGCTCACCACAGTTTGCTCCTTAACCTCGTAACTGCGATGACACTATGGAGTCAATTTCACCAACACTCTGTCACCCCCCTTCTAAGAAGACAATTCCTGCTTTCAAGAGGACTACTTTGTTACCTCATCAACACGAGCTATTACAGTGCATAATTATGTATTAAATCACTTAACCGCTCATGCGGATGTGCCCTGTTTTACTATACCCTATTTATTGATTGTGGGAATAACATTCTCAGCACTTGGGTTATTGTATTTCGTGCACACACCTCCTAATACAAATATCACTCTTGGCAGTCTTCCTCTATTGGGGAGTGAGAGGAAAGACCTACGGCCGAATGGCAGTTTGTGAATGCCAGCCGCCATGTAGGCATTTTTTTATGCAAGCAGCATTTTTGCCAGTCATTTCCCTTACACTGCCACCATAAACAAAATATCAACACAGCAAAATCTGTTGCTTTCCTTAGTATTTGCTCGATATTGTGTTCGTACTCTCCCCTTCTGCCGACCTTCCCACGAGCTCACACCTATTTGCCCGCCACAGATATACACACCTTATCGCAAGCCCCACTTTGTATACTGCCAACGTTGATTTCTCCTTCCACAGCATTCCGCTGCCATTTCCACCCTGCCGGTGTGTTGCAGGCCAGCATTCTCCCTGTGCCTCTCCGTGCACAAGGGTTTGGCAGCAACTTCACAGACGCAATAAAGATGGATATGGCCTTCTCCTTTTTCACCACCTATATAACCCACAAAACAGCTAGACGTACGACACAGCAAATGTAGGCGTAATTTCCCATAACTAGCCGTGATTGCAGCAGAAGACCGGGTAAAATAACCTGGTCACACAGTCGCTCTCTGTTAGTCCCTATGCTTTGCTCCATAACTAGTCGTGAACATCTTACAATGGTCATATTAGAATGAGAGCAAGACATTAATAATCAGAATGTAACTTTTGGTGGAAATAAGTAGGATGAGTATGAAATCCCATACATTCTTCTGAACCAGAAAAGTACTCAAGCTTAACAACTTGTCAGCTAAATAGAAAATAGGCCCAAATGGTGGATTTCACAACATGGCTAAACCTTACTTACCCGTTGTGGATGTGGTTCCCATATTGAAGGAGGTGTGTTCCTTAGTACATCAACATGCTTTTCCACTGGTAGATTGATTGGATAAGGAAATGATCATATGGAAGGTTTCTGTGGAAGACAATCCATTCTTACAGGTATTGGTTAAGCCAAGTGACGAGTAGGTGGCTGAACATTATTAACAGGTCAACTAAAGGACGTCCTGTAGCTATTACTTTTCTTAATGTAAGCACATGAAAATGTTGGTGTTCACAGGGCTGGGCTCCAATGCCTTAGACTGAGGAATGGGGTTTCCAGTAAAGCTAGGCACTCTTACTGTTCTTCCTCTTGTCATTGCCTGAACAGTTCTTTGATTTCCCACAAATGGTTCCCAATCTGCGGTCTGGTCTCTGTAAAGACTACAGATTTTAGTGAACTATGATGGATATAGCAACAGTTCTTAGGGCCATCTTTGCTTTCTGACTCTGGCTAAGGTCATCTTCACCCTAGTGTTTTTGGTGGGGATATTAATTCCTGAGTATGTGGAGTTTGATTTAGTAATGGAGGATGATTGGAAGGGAAACGAGTTGGTGTGCAACGTAAAATAATCAGCAACTAATTTTAAAGGTAAATAATGGGCTCAAAGATTGGCTTGTTGGAAAGTGATTATGTTAAATGGGAGACCTTTTGGTCATTACACCTAGCATGCTGGTTTCTGAAAGCAACATTCTTTAGTATTAAACACATGACCAAGGTGCAAGAACTGAACATTACTAGTAACAACAATCGTAACAATTCCACTCTACCTCTGATTATAGCAATTGATTCTGGGTGGCACACCAACTAGAAGTATGTCAGAAATGTGGAGGTCATTCAAGGTGGCACTAGATTAAATTGGTCCTCCAGTAGTACACACACATGTAATCAGTATTTCCTTCAATGTACTTTGAGAAGAGTATCAATTTTAATTGATTTTTTATGCAGTTTTGTTTACCAATTAAGTCCAGGATACTCTAGAAACCTGGACTGTAACTCTGAAATGCAGTTTGGTGAAGGGGCACAATATTAATTATGACGGTGTATAGCTCTATATTATTTTAATCAATTTACTAAGTTTTTATTTTTGTGTACACAATAAACTGGCTTGACAAATATGAATCAACACACTGGCAGAAATTGAGGCAACATGTATACTAAATTACTTTCTTGTCCAAATGATATATGATATGATGATATGGCATTTATAACGTGCCTATACACAAGTGTTTCAAGGCGCAATGTGGGATGTTTTTATCCACGCATCCAAGCCCTACCTCAAAACTGTGCAGTACTGACATGGAAAACATCATGATGGCCAGAGCTTCCCAGAAAATGCACAGGGAAATGCATGAAGAATAGGCTGCCACTAATTTTTGCCGATGTTATGGGCACAGAAGGACACTGCCTAAAACCACCATTGGACTACCCACACAGTAGTCTGAAACAATTGGGAATGGCAATGCTGATTGCCAAAAGCAAACCCATAACTGTGGAGAATTCATTTTCTTAAATCCCAAAAAGGGGTGCAGTACCAGTACTCGCCACTATCAGAAAGCCGGCGTTTTAAAACAACACCAGATTTTACTTTTTGTATAAAACTGAATAAATGAACCCAAAGCAAGCCAAAGAAAGACTTACTGAGAGGTGGATACAATGTAAAGTTATATTCTGAAGTGACTTGAAGGTTTATAACAAGACTGGCTGAGCTGTGGATTTCAGCAGTTTAAGTAAATTTGGACTGAAAGACACTAAAAATCTAAATGTTTAAAAGAAATGAGTGACCTACTTTTGAGTGTCACATAGGTTTCAATTGTTTAAATGTCATAGTTTTAAACTTAGAATCAGCATTCTAGCTGCATATGTAAAAATGTTTAGTTTTATTTGAATGCAGAAAACTGGGGAACAGAAATGACATGTAGCTAAAAACTGGCTTAAAGAGATTCCAATTTTGCCTGGCAACTACCCCCCATCAGGAGTGAAACTTGAGTCACAGCTGTGTTCCCAGGCCTATCTGCCTTTTGCTGGCCACACTAAGGATATGCCATCTCTCTGATAATTGAATTAAGGGGAGCCCCCACAGAATACAGGAGCTCTGAACAAAGCCCTGTCCTGACTCAGGCAAATGTTTTATTGGCGGGAGTCGTAAATGGAGCTTCCTCCTGGAAGGACAGGGGAGGGGCACTGCCCGTGAGAGCACGCTGGCTTGGCAGAACTGGAAAAACCAGAAATTCAACCTTGTGCTGGGGGGAAACCACACCCCTTTGGGGCCAGAACATAACTCTAAAAAGATGGATCATTCATAGAGCGGACTTGTGAAAATTTTATAAATGATACCATAATTCTTGTGATTTTTCTGCCCACATTTTAAGAGGTTTTTAGAACCGGTGGCATGTTCAGGGGGGTTTTAGCGGAAAAGAGGATATTACTCAAAATGTGTGCATGTGAAAAATCTGACACTTCATCAACTAATGTCCATACTCCTTGCGCACATGTGTGTAAATTTGGGGTAATGTCCGGTATTGCAAACCAGTTAAAAAGTGCAAAATATTGCCATTTCTGAATGCAAGCCCCCAGGAACAGCAGAGTTTGAACAGGGGATACCTCCTGTGATATGTGAGGGGTGCATGTAATTTTAAACAAATGTGTACCTGTGCAAATATGTCTTTTTTTATCAAATATAGATTAGGTGCAATTTGACAGGGGAGTGTCCTCTCTGCAAGCCATAAAATGACATCGCTCTGACTCACAGTTCCTTCCCCAATCATTGAGAGGGGAGAATTGGGCCAATGGCAAGTGGAGAGGGGTAGGGTCTAGTGATGCTGCACACACACCCATTTCAAAACACATAAAAGCAGACAGACAGGACAGAGAGGGACCTTCAAATCCATTTGCTGTGGGACGCTCTGCTGGAAAATCCATACTTTACCTCCATCAATCTCTAGAGAAAGCTGTGCAGAAAGATCCAGACTTCAAATCTATCAATATCCAGAACCAGAAACCCAGACCAGACCAGCAGAGCAGAGCTGACCCAGATCACTGTGAAGTCCAGTCTAAAACCTGACCAGATCCGTGGCAAACTGTGCAGAACCAATCTCTTAGTTAAAATAATATAATTCAATCTATTTTGATCTAAGTAGAACTGCCTCCTAACTGTCACCTGTCATTTGCAAAGCTGTCACCTGTCATTTTCTAGTTGCAAGCTGCACTTGTCTTTTTGAACTTTAAAATTTCAAATCTGAAAAACGACCTTTATTTAATCGCTCATATCTCCGTGACCGTTTGTGCTAGAGACTTGCAGTAACTTTCCTCTGGAAGCTGAGATCCTAGGCTGTCCTAGGACCCCAAACGATAGTGATAGTCCTTGTAGTTTCTCTGTAATCGCGCCCGGCGCACCCGCGAATTTTACCGCGATTTGCAAATTTCTCCACGTGTGAAAACAGCAGTTTGTTTTTGCTTTCCTTGCCAAAAATTCGTTTAACCTACCAATTACTCCTAGATCCTTGCTAAAGTGAGCCTGGACTAATATTAACTTGATACCACTCACCCTGAACCTCTAGAGGGAATTAAAAGCATTTTAGCATATTTTTCACTTCATTGCCAGCACATATAAAAGCATTTTGGGCCTGTGTTTAAAACTCTGATCTGTAGTCTAAGCTTGCTGGGGTGAACTGAATTACAGTTGATTGCATTTCTGAGAACTGTGTGCTTTCCTTCCATTTCCTTGCCTTGCATAAAGGGGGGAGGGGATTGCCAGAGAAAAGTGATTACATTGTTTTGTTGAACGCATATTGAGTATTTTCTGTACTGCATTTTCATTCCACCTTGCATCCATTTGAAACCATAAAGTATTGTTGCTATCTTATCCATCCTATAACCACTCATCATTGATTATAAAGAAGTGTGCTAGTGCCAGACTATCCATTATTGATTACTGCTCAGATTAGGTGTGATATTCAATTATTAAATTATTATAAAGTGTGATATATATATCTATTGTTTAAATTATCAAATATACCTTTTAACTTGCAAAACAGAACTACTTCTTGGCTCAGTGGGGTCAGGGGGATTCCAAGGGAGGGGTGTTATATAGGGGTAGTCATCCAGAACGCATGAACTGGACATAAAGATATATCAATAAGGGTTTCCATTCAGTATCCCAGACTAGGCATTGATTTAGCTGTAGTGTTGAATTGAACCCTCTTACAGCAACGAGGCAAGGGGGGATAACAGAGGGAAGACAGAGACAGCGATCCTACTAGGCCAGGTGAAATTGAGATTGCGCAAGTGCACCGCAGGGGGAAGGGGGAAAGTGGAGTACATAGGATAACAGTGAAATAAATAGGACAATAAATAATACAAGTGCAGCCAGCTGGTGGCAAGTGCAGGGGTAAGTGCTAGTAGGGGTTGTAGGCATACAAAAACAGTCCCCAAGTGCAAGGGTTGCCAGGGGGGCAGTGCAGGTGTGCAACTGGCGGGGAGGAGACCTGGGCCCGAGATCAGAGGGTAGCCAGGTAACCAGTGCAGTTTCAGATTCAGCCAGGAGATCAGCAGGGGACAGAAGGAAAGAAAGCAGAAGCAAAGAGGAAGGTCTTGAGGTGCTTCCGGAACTGGAGATGGTTCTCCACAAGTTTCAGTGTGGCAGGGAGGCTCTTCCAGAGGGAGGCCCCAGCAGAAGAAAGAGATCTATCACCAACTCGCTGCTTGGAGAAGCAACTAACCCAGAGGGAGTTAGAGGCGGATGAGTGAAGAGCTCGAGAAGGAAGATATTTAGGAAGAGAGAGTTGAAGGTATTGAGGCGCCAGGCCCCAGAAGGCCTTGTGGACAATGCAGAGGGTTTTGAACTTAATCCAGCCAGTGCAGAGACTTCAGTCCTGGAGAGATACGATACGATCTCGCAGTCCTGTTTTGGATGAGTTGCAGTGGGTGGAGAGTAGAGGCAGGAAGATTTAGAAAGAGGTTGTTGCAGTAGTCCCGCCTAGAGAGAACCAGAGCTCTCGAGACTGTGAGTTTCTGGGGGAAGGAGAGGAAAAGAAGAATACATCTGAGGAGGTGCAGCTGGTAGTGTGACTTTTTAAAGACGTCAGAGATCTGAGGAAAGAAGGAAAGGGTGGAGTCGAAGATGACCCAAGGTTTTTAGCTTCACAGGTGGGAGCAGGAAGAGGGCCAAGAGAGGCCAGCCAGAGAGCGACGGGAAAGGAGGGAGCAGGTGTGCTGATCAGGAGAATCTCTGTCTCACTGGCATTAATGCAGAGATCATTGGCGGCACACCACTCCTGGATTGCAGACAGACAGTCAGAGATAAGAGAAAGAGAGGCGGTGGCAGAAGGGACCCAGAAAATGAGTTGAGTGTTATCCACATAGCACTGAGAGTTGGGGCAGAGAGCGGCAATGCGGTGGGCAAGAAGTGCCATGTATTGGGTGAACAACCAGGGAGAGAGGATAGACCCCTGGGGAACACCACAGGTAGAGATAGAGGAAGGAAGGACCCAAGTTGGACCTGGGAGGGTCGATCAGAGAGGAATGAGGTCAGCCATGCCAGGGCCTGATCGGTGATACCCAGGTTATCACGGAGACGGTTGAGCAGGATGGCATGGTTGACTGTGTCAAAGGCAGAAGAGAGATCAAGTAAAATTAGGGCACAGGGGTGTTGGAATAAAGGTTGGAGAGTATGTCTTCATGGATTTTCAGGAGAGCAGTTTCCGTGCTTCTGGCAGCTCTGAAGCCAGACTGATGGTCATGGAGCCAACCTACAGATTCAGAGTGAAGAATAAGATGGGAGATGGTGAGTTTTTCCAGGAGTTTGACTAGGAAATGAGTGATGGAGATTGGCGATATTTACTCGGGCAGGAAGGGTCAGCAGAGGGTTTCTTAAGAAGAGGGTGCACAAGGTAGTGCTTCAGTGGGGAGGGGAAGACTCCTAGGAAACCCTTATTTTTTTTATAACATTTTGTTTGACCTTTTGGTACCCACATGCAAGTCACATCAAAACAGCATCACTGGAAAAAAAGTTCTTCTAGGAAAAAGTAAAGAATAGGCTGCAAACATTCAACCTTTAAAAAGGATGCCTGTTTTTATTTATTTATATGTTGAGCAGGATTATTTTATTTGCAAATGAGAACATCTTGAGTATCTTCTCTATTTCACTCTCTCTGTTATACACTGCATTCTTTCATGCATATTTTCTTAGATTAAATGAGATTATTACTACAGTAATTTGATGATACACAATTATTCCCAAAATGCACAACAAAATGTTTAGTTGGTGTGCAAAGTAAATTCTTTCGAGACAACCCAATAGAAGGCTAGAGAGTACAATTAAAAATGTATACAGTCTGTTGTGAAGCGTTCTTAACACTCCGCCAGTTCCAAACGGCCAGCCAATGTCTTACTGTAATGTGTTTTATTGTCACACTTTAAAAATTATATTGAACATCAATTGCTAAGAGCATCACCAGAAGGAAACAGAGAGGAAAACACATTATTTCTATTTCTTACCTCAGTGAACGTCAAAAGGAACTTTCTGCATCATTCCGAGTTTGGCAGTAAATCTGCTGAATTACCGCCGAAATCTGTTACTGTTACCGCCATTCGGTCCCGTGGACTTACCACGGCATTCTGAGTGGTTGGATGATGGCGTTAGTCCCCTTTTTTAGAGTCCATGGGAATCTATAGAGATTTTGGCGGATTTACCGTGAGCAGCAATTCCGCCAGGGTAAATCTGCTCCTTTTTGGTATTAAAGTGGACGATTTAGCATCAGCATTTAACTAGAGGGTAATCCTCCACTTCAAGGCCAAAGTCGTAGGTTTCCGGTGTGGCAAATGCAGTGGTAATTCCATCACCACCATAAAAGTGGAGGTTACAGAAGTATCACCACTTTTTAGCCGCATCACCAAACTTGTAAGAAGGCCAGGGTCTACAGTAGTATATTGTTTATATTGGATTACATAATATAGTAAACGTTGGAAAAATTACTATGGTGTGTTTTGTGATTTTTTTTAGAGTGAAAATCCTGAAAAAACTCCAATGCAGTGGGATGCAAACACTAATGCTGGTTTCACAACAGCCAACAAAACCTGGCTGCCTGTTAATGAAGACTATAAAACCGTAAATGTTATGGTAGGTATCTCAATCACATGGCAAAATAAAGGTTCAATCTTATTTGTATTTTATTAGTGTTTTTTGTATTTTTACTCATAAAAATGAAAGTTAGGTACATAGAGCTAAATATAGGACAAGGGCTGCATGCTTATTATATAAGTGAAACAATAAAAGTGGAGCAGTTCTTCAACTGTACAAAAGGATAACTGCGTCATTGAAGAGCGTCATCACAAGAACTGTAGGTGGCCTTTCGCTTGCATCTCATACCCCCTAATATTGTCTATGAACAACACGCAGTCTTTCCTTAATTGAAAATTCCCTGAGCTATGGAACACACACTACTAGTTATTGTGGGTACCAGGCCCTTGCCACTTATGGTTCATTCCTCTTCAGTCTTCCATGAAGGACACTGTTACTCAGTCTCTGCAAACCAAGAAGGGTGGGGTTCGGAACGTGCCAAGGCAGGAACTGCAGCTCCTTGCGGACATGATGCATATTTCGGTATCTTGTTTGCCCATCCATAACTTTCTGAAGTTTTCCCATTTCTTCCATAGGCGCAGTGCATATCTTAAAATGGGAGAGTGCCTCTCAGCCATGCTTGAGCTGCAAGCGGAAGCTATCCACAATTTATGGAAGCAGCAAAGTGCACACTGTTTTGCTTTGTTCAGCATTGCTTTACGGTTACATCAAAACTGTTTTCTGAGTCCATGACTCTTAATGAACAGTTTGAATAATCTGCGGGAACTGATAGAAAAATAGCATTAGGCATTATGTTTATAATGACAATCTGATTACCATCTTCCAGCACTAGGAAAGGAGGTGAGTATCCATTAGTGTGGGTTGCATTCACCCCAGTAGCTGGGAATTAAACCTTTACATGAGTATATAGTCTTAAAGGTCATAGGTCCTTACTTGTCTTTATATGTTTTTAATGTGCACATCACAAATGGTTTAAGCCCACATGTGTTTCACACTGCCAGGACATTTCTCAAGGCTATCTTTATATCCTATGCAAATGATGCTACTCTAAAGATAGGTAACAGCCCTGGTGCCTTCATGGGTATGAAAGCAATTCTTATTTTAGTTACGAACACTGATGTTCCTACTGCAATCTGTAAGCAGGCCTTTAAACTAAAGCGAGTGGTACTCTCAATCTTTATCTTCTTCTCCCCCACTTTTTGCTTTCTTGCCCAGAGTTTGATCTGCACTAAACTCACTAAGCATCATTTGTTTTGTGAAGTGCTCAGTAGAATAATCAGTAAGACTAAAAATGACCTATCTGCCTTAAGAGTGAATTTTCCGCTACATGGGCACCAGTAACATCACCAAAGGATACTCGTCTTGTTTTCTAGCGCGTCTTTGTAGGTTTAGGAAGATTTTCCCGCACCGCATCCAAAGGTTCGCATGAACCAAAAGTTCTAAAAATGCTACCACCAAAGGTTCGAACATCAAAAGTTCGAACCTTTGGTGGTAGCATTGAAAAAAAAACAGGGGCTGCTGGGGTGTCCGCCGCATCGGCCCGCTCACTATACTTTATGGTTACAAAAAAAAAGAAAAAGAAAAGAAAAAGACCCTGCAGCGCCAGTTCCCGATCACGGAACTGCCGCTGCAGGAACCAGCGTGAAGATGAAGGTAAGTGGGGTTTGTTTACGTTGGGGGTGTGGGTGGGGGTGTGCTGAGGGTGTGGGTGGGGTGTGTGTAATGGGTGTGTTGTAGGTGTGTGTGTGGATGTGAGAATGTACGTGTGTTTGCACGAGAAAGGTGCACACTTTTGGTAATTCGCAACTTTCTTATGCAAACGATTTGCCCGCGGTACTTTCCTCCGCAGGCAAATCACTCGGATTCTTCTTTGTACAGGGTGTTTACTCGTTAAGACCAGCACCCTAACACTAACACTACCTCTAGATTTATAAAGGTGTGCATTACAGCCATCATCTCACCCTCCTGGTTGTTTCTCCTACCATCTTGAACTAGGTGGCACGCTCTTTTGGCATAGCAAAAATGCATTAGAGACTTTAGAAGAAGTAGCTTATGTTGCAAGTTAGAATTGTTTCACTGCACTTTATATATTTGTTATCATCTTCTTCATGACCCGATTTCATCAATTATCAAATCAGCCCAGAGTGCATTTTAAGATTGCGAATGAAGTATGCCCAATGGCTTGCCTTTTTAAAAGATTTTTTTTAGCCACTGTGTGCCCGATAAGGAGTATAGCGATAGTGGCAGTATTTTGAATACTGCTGGTTTTTAAAGGGCCGGCTAAATAAGACCTGCGCTCTTGCACATGGAATATTTGACTGGTATTGTACATACAAGAAATGAAAGGTTAAATATCAGTTATTTATCCCAATCAGTTCTTTCTCTGTACCACAGCATTAAATATTCAATGCAAACTCAACTCATAATTAGATAGAATATACAAAAGCAAAAGTATTTAAAATACCACGTTTGACCCTTATGGCCCTCATCACAACGAGGCCCTTAGGTAAACGATGCTCGCTTCTCGGACTGCATTTAAAACATAGAAAAACGACCGTAAATTCGGTTTTTAGGTGTTTTTTCCTACAAGAAATGCAACACTAAGATGAAAGCACCACTAAATGCGCTCCCTTGGCCATGACACCCACCTCTTGCTTTTAAAATGTATTTAGTGGACGGATTCGCCTCTTCAGCTTTCTTAATGTATATTTAACAAGCTGCTGAGAGAACTGAAGTTAGCAGTGCAGTTTAAAAAGAATATGTTTTTAAACTGTATGTAAAGATATTTCGAAACATTCACTTAAAAAACTGTCTAGCGAATTCAAACCCCAGCAGAGGCACGATACATTTAAGCTCTCTAAAGTATGAGGCATGCATGTGGCACATTAGAAAACATCAACAAATAAAGGAAATTAAAATGGACTTCAATTAAATAGGCAAGAGAGACTCTTTTTCAACTAATAACATTATAAAAGATCAGAAAAGTGGTTTGCAAGTAAAATCATCCGGTTGAGTGCTCCAAGCTTTGTTTCTAGCAGGGGAAAGGATTACTTGGAAACATAGCCAGAAAACAAAGTTATTATATTCGTTTAGGTGCAGGGTTAGGTCACAAAGTACACATAAAGCAAGCTTAAAAACTGAATCTCTCTCTAAACATATTTTGTTTCTCCTGAATTATAAACAAGCTCATTGTCAACCTACTTAACCACAATTTCGGAGGTTTTTGGAACCCATAACTAAAATCATCACAAATTAGCACTCTGTGGGTAGGAGCTGGCAAATCAGGAGGCTAGAAACGCAGGCTGACACTCCCGATCTAGCCCGTGTTCCAAGCCGCCTGATCGCCGGCTCCCTAGTCTGCCATCTTCCCACACAGCTACCGCCACAGTCATTTTGCCCCCACCCCCAATTACCACTTATCTGTTTCAGCTTCTCTCCTTGCTCCATTTGCCACAATGGAAAGGGAAGAGTACGGAGCCTCACCTTCCTCAAGCATAGCAGCCATCTCTACACAGTATTTTCATTGAATGAACGGGACGCAGCGGGTTTCCTGGTAGTGCTAATGGCATTATCAATCAGTTCCACGGCTACACCGGGGGTAACATCCCGGTGCCCTCGCTAAATGCCCTCACTTCGCTCGAGCCTTTAACTGAGGGTGCCGCGCCGTTACCCCGGTATAGCCAATGGAACGGGTTAATAATGCCATATTATTCTACAAAGCATGTTTGTCTTTCAGTTTTTTAGAAACAAATGACTGGCATTTCCACAATCAAAAAAGACACCACAAACCACACTTTCATGCCGCACTGCATTGCCAACAATCTTAAATCTCACTGACGCTTGTGAACAAACCATAGACAATGCAGACATTTCAACTGTAACTCACAGTGTCACCACACATAAACCTGCCAAAAGACCAGGCACGGCCAAGCCTCAAATGGTGTTTAATAAATAGTAGAGATGAGATGTCTTCTAAGTATAAACAACAAGACTGTCGGCTTAATGGTGGTCATAAGTTAACAGAATGGTTTCACCATTCAACTTTCTGATTTAAAAGTCTAGTGTATAGCCCCACTCTATTGAGGTCATTTGCCAAATCCTGTATATCAACGATGTCTCCACCCCCAAGCAAGCAGCTAACGGATGTTTGCCGATTTCCTCAGTAAGAAAAAATCGATGTAACCTTGCAAGGTAGATAATGAAAGAAGGTTGCAGATGACAGACGAATCAAGTTTCTTTAAAATATGTATACCATGACACAGTATTAAGTAAAAAAATACTTTTCAATTGTTCAAGGAAAAAAAAGATCGATTTAGAAAGACAGCTTTATGACTGCACAGAGCGGTCTTTCTAAACCTGACTGTCACGCCCCTGCCGCACACGAGTGTGTGCATGGGCTGACTGGCACAGCGAGACCCAGAGGAGTTGTCGCGGGAGTGTCAGGTGAGTGTCTGTCAGTCTGTGTGTGTATGTGAATGTGTGTCTGTATACGTATGTGTTGGGAATACGTGTGTGTTGTACTAGGAAGGGGGTGTGGGTGGGGAAATGGTGAGGTTTGCAGGGGAGTTATCCCCTCCCGCCCCCGACTGACAAGAGAACCAGCGGGAGAGGGTGGTGGTGGGCAAGGAATCACCTCGGGGGCAGTATGTGATATTTTGGCATTTTAAAGCCAAGACAAAATCGGCTGGAAATATTGCCCTTTTTTGTGTTCGGCCTTTCAAAAGCGGAAGTATCACATAGAACCTCATTAAACAGGTCGTAAGAATATGTAATAACTATGTTTACATTGTCTTGCAGGACCAAACAGCTCATCCTAATTCTACTCTGAGCTTGTACCGGGAGTTAAGTTTACTTCGCCAGAATGAACTCCCAATTCACAGAGGATGGATGTGCCATGTGCACAATGACCAGGACATTTACGCTTATGTGAGAGAGTTTGATGGACTGGATCAAACCTTTATGATGGTGCTTAATTTTGGAAATGAATCAGTAATAAATGTGAACGTTATGGCTATTGAACTCCCAGCACAGGCACAGATACGAATAAGCACCAATTTCAATAACAATAGAAAAGTTGTAAATACTGCTTCCATTCCAACTGGGAAGGGGGAAGGACTAATTCTGCAATACAAAACAAACAAGCCAGTGCATACCATGGAGAGCTTTAAGGATAAATGTTTTATTGCAGAAAAAGCATGTTACCTAATGGCTTTAAACTTACTGTACAAGAACTGCTAGACTGCAGCAGAGATTTGTGATAGCTAAATATAACAAAACGTGACATTTGGAAACAGATTTGCATTGTTACCTTCTAAACAATCAATTGTATTATTTTTTCAGAAGGTATGAAACATTGTGCTATTATTGTTTTGTAGTTACCAGCACCAATCTTTTCCAGGTTTATCAGCTGCAGCAATCATGATAATCAGACACAAAATGTTTACTCATTCACGCAAAGGCAGTGTCTAAGTTTGTTCAAGTGGTGCATTTAGAAACAGCAGCTGATTTGGTGCACTGACCTAAGATTTATCTATTGCACCGTTTATAACCCGGTACCAGAAATCAATGGCAAATAAACATGATGCTTACATAAGAAATAGTAAATGTGATTTTTTTGGGAGATTTTCTTAAATTAAACAATGAAAATAAATAGTCAACAAATGTAGAAACTTAATTTTAATCTACACAGCTTAAAAATAATGCTCAAATATACATGATCTTGCACATGAACAATTCCGAGGAATAAATTGTGCATTTAGAGGCACAATCTTAAAGCAACAAGGATCACTAGTGAGACATGTGCCAGGAAACTATGACGTTGCATTTTCCAGGTTCCAAAGAGTTCACTTTATGAAAGCCGAAGAACACCAATCACATATTCCAGAGTTACTTTGCATCCAGTCCAAGTTCTTTGTACAAAAAAGCATAATGTTCAGCCACCTACAAAATATTAATCAGCATGTTTAGAAAACACTACACAAATTGTTAATAATTATTTTCTCCCATTTTGCGGCTAACTTGTGGCCAAGATTCTATACAGTTTGTGATAAAGCCTACTAGAAATCCATATATACTGTCTGTGTAAACTGGTGCTGAAATGAAGATGGGAATCACAATTATATTTTGTATTTATGTGAAACAACTGAACAATCATCCCCAGTAATAGTACACACTCTGAAACATAGCGTCCTACTTTTCAACTCTGTGACTCCACTTTCGTTCAGCAATCATAGCAAACAAAAGTTTCCAAAAATATTTTTACAATGATAAGATTGTAAATGGAAAAGGCACGAATTGCATTGCCTTTCTCCTCAAGCTCTTTAGTTCACCAGAAAGCAGAAGCTTTCTGGTGAACTAAAGAGCTGAAGATGGTGTGAAAAGAGACAACATTACTAAGTTGTGAAGAGATTCTTTAAATGCCATGCACTTAACAACGTTAAGTGAAAATACTGAGCTCATTCACTTGTAAGTTAGAAAATGTTCTTACCCCTCCTATATATGTACAAGTTCGTCCAGCTGGATCCTGGTACTAGGTCTGAGAAACCAGAAAGTGTCTCACCCACTAGTCCCTGGGGATCTGTCATACAGGTGGCCAGGACACAGCCATCGCTTTTGGATCCAGTTCCTGGCAGGTGGACCAGTACAGGGGGATCCCCTGGGTGAGGGGTCTTGTGGGAGTGGGACACCAGGTGGTGAGAAGCGGTATCCCCTTCCCTGTAACACCTTTACCCCATCCTACCAAGTAGGATATTTTGGAACTCTACCCCGCCTCTTTTACAACACAAACACTTTCAAATGGACAGCCCGTGATGGGAGTAAACAGACTAAAACCAGAACAGTAGACCTGACCTGATGTGTCCCAATACCATAGTGAGGCGAGGTCAGGCAATTACTGACCATCACACACACCTGACTTCCATTAAGCTTCCCCACACGGACTGAGCACGATAGCACACTCTTGAGCGAGGCAAAGCACACGAGGAAGCAGCAGTTTCGAGACGGCAGCTGAACAAGAGAAGAAAGACGGCAAAACAGAAGGGGATCGCAAGGAGGGAGGTTTCCTTGACCTTTTCGACAAGGAACTGTTGCTTTCAAGAAACTTTGAGAATAGAAAGCATAAAACCAGGAAGCCAGGCTGAAGAATCCTGCATTGTGTGGCAGAGACACCCTGGGCAATCCCGCATCAATAATCAAGGCGGGGAGAAGCAGCTGTGGTACCGTCCTTGGCTCCACGAATAAAGCAGCATCAGTGAAATCTACACACCCAGTGAGTTAGGGAGACCGATACAAGACCGGTCTGCGTTGAAGCCAAGGTTGCAAGCAGCAACATTGTATGGCGAGCGCTGGGGTGAACATTGTTAAAATGCATGTGATAAGAGACGCAAGTAAAGTTGAACTGCTGATGAGCGATTGAACTTTGAAAGCAAGATACAATACCTTTGACAGAGTGGTCTGGCAACACGTGGGTGCTCAATCGAAGGTCTCTGTAAGGTATCCAAGTGAGAAGTGGCAAAAGTGAAAGTGAGAAAAATATTATATCAAGAAGAGAACTTGTAATTGTGAATCGAAGTGGTCCTGCGATGGGTCGAGCAGTAGAGAAAGTTTGTAAAGTAAATGCATTTGGTTTGAGCCCGGCGGAGGGAGACCCAGGGTGAACAGTAAATGACCCGAGACATTGTATGTGTGAAATCCTAAGAAGAAAAGAACTTAAATGTTTGTTGTGTTGCATCAGGCCCTCTGAAATAAGAGACTTTGCATGGCACAGAGACTTTGGCACAGAAGGCCCTGATGATGAGGTTTTGAACTGCATTCTCGTGCTAGAGAAACCAGACAGTGTGCTAAGATCGAGTGTCCCGCCTTGTCTCGTGCTGAAAATATGGGGAAGGGGAGCCAAAGGCTTGAATATCCTGACATTTCATTTCTTGAACACTTTTCATTTTGCATAACATTGTTTCCCACACTATCTGTATTTAGAAGTAAGGATTGGCAATAGGTTTATTAGTATAGGCCCTTTTATTTTGACAGACTCGACTAGGACTGCGTTATTATTATTTGATGTTCATAGCTTGCTCCCATCTTTAGATTTAGGATTAGATAGGCGTTTTTGAAACCCAATTGAAGTTCAATAAACACCCTTGAACTGTGATCACTTGTGTCTGTTTTACTGTTTGATAAAATGCATTCCTTACATAGCTCTACCTGTTTTATCAGATTGTCAGATTATTGTGCCACACTACACTTCTATTTTAATTGAGTGAGAGGTGGGGAATGCATTCTCCCGGGAGCATTATTTACTAAGGCACCTGCATCCTAAGATCTTAAAACTAAAGCCAAGTGCAGGAGGAGTGTGTTGCCGTGTGGCAGTTTTTTATTTTCAAAGGTGGGCCCAGCTGAAGAAAACCGCCAGCTCCAGAGATCGAAGTGGAGCAAGTGCGGGAGGAGTGTGTTGCTGTGTGTATAGACTTGATTCACAAGCCTTTTGGCAGTTTCTATTTTCAAAGGCGGACCCAGCTGAAGAAAACCGCCAGCGCCAGAGCGAGGCAGAACACGTGCGGGAAGAGTGTGTTGCCCTGTGTTCCTGGGGGTGCACAGGATCGGCACCGGTCTGGGAAACAGCCCTTGCAACAACTACGAGTCTTGTAAAGGGCACTGGACAACGGGCACTGGCAATCAGGTAACAGCAACATTACTGTACCAAGCGCACCCTTGCTTTTTCTGGCCCCTTTATTTGCTAAAACTATGGTCCATTTTATAGTTCAGCTGCCGCTCTTACTACTCCATTTCTCGATTTTCACCACTGGGTTTGAACGGAATACACTAAGCAAGTCATTGGCCCGCTAGATAAACTTCTTGGGGGCGTATTTACTACGTGGGTCAATGCCAACCTGCTACAACCTAAGAAGCTGCTTGTTGTGTTGGAAGGACGATTTAAAAGCACCAGGAGTTGACATTATGCTGCAGGAGACTTCCAAGGAGGTCAAAATGTCCCATTCTTTCGAGTAGTATCCATCCCAAGAGATGCATCACTCATGTAGCATCCAGACCTCCTCGATCGCTAGTCCCTGTCCTGGGAAACATCCTGTGGGAACATCAATTAGAAATAATTTGGATTACACGCTTTCCACTTCTTCGATGAAATGTATTATTACTAAGGGGATGTCAAACAAGAGGAGATCACTAAGTGATAGTATCCTTAGTGAAGGAAGATTCGTGGACCAACTGCAAAAGCATCTGGAACCAGATACTGATGAAATTGGAATGGGTGACGCGTTGCAGAAGTCCAATAAAACTGATGGTACACGGGACCCTCCGGCAAGTGAGAAAAGTGAGGCTCCACCATCTACGACAGGCGGGCAGCTACACAGTGGGCCCTCAAAGGAGGATCGCAGGGTGGAGCACAAATTGCGGGGTGGAGCACAACCATTCCGTAGGAGATTCGGTGCATAATGGCTCCCTGTCAAATCCCTCATTAACAGCATTGAGCTTTGTACTCAACTCTTTGGTGAGTGTTTTTGAGTTACTAAGAACTGAGGTTCAAACTCAGTCGGGTACTCTCCTGGAAATAACCAAGGAGGTGGGGTCATGCGAGTTCACAATGGTCGGCCTCAGTTGTTTATTAAATTCATCAGTATGCAAGAACCTGGGTCTCTTAAAGGAAGGAAGCTGTAATCAATCTTTGATGTGCAAAGTGATCAAGTCACATCTTGTGATGCTTGAACTGGAATTACCCTCAACAAAATTAGAGTTAAAAACTATGTGGGAGGAGTCCAGGATGGGGCATCACTACACTGACAGGGCCACAAGAATCTCTTCCACTGGATGACACTCCGTTGTCCCAATCAACCCTTGAAGAATTGATAAGGCTGGCCCAGTCTGGGGAAGCAATCATAGCAACTCTGAAAAAAAGTTTGGAGGATGCAGGGTCAAACTCACTTGAGAATTTAGGATTTGGCTGTCTCCCCATGGCCTTATCCCCTACAGAATGCTCTAACAGCTAGCGAAGAATTAGGCTGGAGGAGGGGACGGGGGGCGGTAAAATGAGGAAAGGAAAAGGAAGAAAAAAAAAGTTTGGTCAACAAACTAAAGAGATCCCTAGGGAAGCGTCCCATCCTCAGTCACTGAAATCTAAGAACAACAAACAGCCAAAGCAAAAAACGAACAGTGGATGCATCTACCTCACTTTTTTCCCAGCAGGTGGACATGAACGAATGCACTGTAAATTCAGGTGGGAGTCCTGGAACTGAATCCTCAAAATTACTAAAATCAGCTTGGGCTTACAAACTGATAATCCTAAAGAAGTAAAGAAGGCTCTTTACGTCTGGCTCCAATATTCTTGAACGAGAAGCTGAACAACAACTAGAGCTGAGAACTATGGACAAAATTGGACGGGATTCAAATGCTTCCATCGCTGTGTAAGGCATCTCCAAGGAGCAAGACGATGGGGAGGCCAGGCTTGGGAAGGATAATAATAAGCAGTCTCAGGGAGCTGCAGTTACGCCTTTACAGGCAGGTCACTTAGAACAACATCTTATGAAAGGCCCAAGTCCCTTTGCTATTCCTAGAATTTGGTTAAAACATCTGATTCATCCCAAAGCTATGCTAGTTTCAATAGGGGCAATATTCTGTCCATAACTAGATACATTCCTGACCTATTTCTATTGGCCTCACATGACATTGACCGTATAAGGTTCCCATATGACCTGATTACCAATGTAGTGGAGGTGGTTATGAAATCACAACTGGGAGCGAGGGCCATGTTGAATTCAGGTAAAGAGTTCAAAGATTTAGGCCTGGAAATGTCAACTACATTGCCCCAGATCCTGGGTAACCAAAGCTTTCGGTCTGCTCACCCCAAATTGGAGGAAAGATCTGAATCCCCTGCCAGAGAAAGTTTGGGCAGTGGAAGAGACGCTATGAAGGGGTTGGTGGATGAAGGTGTGAAGAAGGACCAGGGGGGTGAGAAAAACAAAATGTGGTCACTGTACCGGGAATCCTAACTGAGGTCTACAAGAAGCTGAACTGTGTTGATGAGTTGCTTTAGCTGAGGGGACATTGAAATGTGTGTGTTGGAATACGCGGGGCTCCAGTTCTTTTAAAATGGGAAAAATGATGAAATATCTCTTCCAAGACCATGATCCTCTTACAGGAGACATGGTTAAGGGAGCCCTTTAAATTGGATGGCTTCACAATCGCAAATCAGTTTGCAACAAATATGAATGGGGGTAGTCCCTCTGGGGGGTTACTGGTTGCTGTTTGTCACATTCTGGCAAGGTCTATAAAGCAACTTGATTCTAGGTGACTAGGTATCATGCCAGTTAGGATTTGTTTCTCTGGCCATCTTAAGTGTAAATCACTGATATTGACCAACCTATATTGGAGCCAAGCCCATTCCAACGTGGAGGTTTTTCTCGAGGATTTATCAGATATATTGCTAACTATTAGTCTAATTTTACCAGATGAAAATGTGTTAATGGCAGGTGAGTTGAACTCCAGAAATATGGGTGAGAGCTCAGATAAGGTCCATGGAGGTACCGGAAGGCTGAATGATCATATGTGGTGTCGTTTTTTCGAGAAATTGAATCTTTGTATGGGAAATGGTTCCTTCCCGGTTATATTCCTCCAGCGAAAACCTGGGGAAAAGGAGCATTTGCATCCACTATTGATTAGATAGTAATTTCTTGAGTTCCTCTTCAGGGAATGTTCAGAGTTACGGGCTGTTGACATTGGCAATAAAATTCACGTCCCGTAAATTCAAAATTCATCCAACCATCAGTGGTAAATCAGGGTGGGAACTAATTCATTGCATTTAAACGACGAGGGGCCAATCTTAATGCCAAACTGGAAAATCGATTTGTGGGCTCTAATGTCCCGGAGTAATTCTTTGAACCTAAATATTTTGTTGACCTACTCTGGGACCTAGATAAGCTTGCTACTAAACAAGGTATTTACATGGAAAACTCATTCCCACTCATTCAATTTAGAGACTATGGAGTACAGGAGAGAACTGTGAAGTAACATCAGGAGACTGGCGAGGGAGGGTCTTGATCCAGGGTCTTTTTAGCGAGAGAAAAGAATACTCCATAATAAATATAGAAATTGGTCAATGGGCCACCTTCCGCAAAGCAATCAAAACCAGACTGTTAAAACACACACGCCTTACAAGTACCCACACACCCACCGTGATATGTTTATACCTAACACAAGTAGCCCACTGACATTGAACTATGTGTAGAGAAAGATGTATATATTTAGTCCGTTAGGGGCTAATATAACCCAGCCGCCTACCTAAGTATTTGAAATAAGCCATGTGAGTTTGTGGGATAATGTAACCCAGCTGCCCATTTTTATTTACTGTAACTAAGACGTTATCTTGTAACAGCACCTCGATGCCCCTGGGCTGTCTGCGCACTATATAAATGCAAATAAATAAATAACCAAATACATTTGACAGAAGCCATTTGGATGGATTATCCATGCTTAAAGCAGTAACCGGAGGTAGCTTGTGTAATTTCTGGGGCATTATAAATCAGCAACCTCAATTCCAAGTTTCAGCCCAGTCGAATTATATTTTGGAATCGACTTGCAGCGAATATTTTACTGGAATATTTGAGGAAACGAACCCATGTGGCTGTGGATTAACCGCAAAACTGAAATAGAAGCTTGAAATTACGGAAAGTGAGGGAGGTGGAGAGTCTATACTTACCTCAACGAGATCGAGAGCTGCCGGGCCAAATGGCCTTACAAACGACATGCTGCGATCTGCAGTGGGTTTTTGGAACTCAATCCTTCTTAATCTATTTCAACAATATTATAAAAAGGCGCAAATGTCCTGAGTCATGGCGGACAGCAATAACAATTCCCATCTTTCAGAAAGATGATCGTGGGAATCGAGCTAACTATCGCCTCATTGCCTAATGGACATAGAGTGCAAGATATTTGCAGGAATCATTCTAAAGGACCTGGTGAAATGGGCGAACCAGGCAAATGTCACCTCGAAGTTCCAGACCGGATTTCTGAAGGGACTGTCCATGACACTAAATGGACAGGTCTTGAATACTCTAAACACCAGGCAAGATAAAGATTTTCATCTCTATGGGGCTTGGATAGACTTGTCTAGCGACTTTGACACTATAAAGCGCGGGAAACTGTAGGGCAAGTTAAAAAAATTGGGAATTCATGGCAGTCTTTTGGCCATCTTAATTTACATACAAGATAAAACAACGATACAGGTGATCTGTCTTCTCCCATCCCTACGGCCAAGGGTACAAAACAGGGATGCATTGTTGCAGCCTGCCTTTTCAAATTCTTTTTGGCTGACCTGTGGAATAAACTGGCACCACACTCAATGGCGCCGCCTAAAACTTGTAACTAAAGTGACATGTCCGTCCAACGCAGATGATGTGGTTTATTGGATCGTACCCCAATAGGCCTACAACATCTGATTGTAGCTTTCGAAAATTATGCCCATCAAAATGACCTCATTATTAATCCAACTAAAACCTTTGTCATGGCCTATAACCACTCTAAGAAAAAAGGTATAAGTGGCGTCAAATGGAATGTGGCAGACCAAACCTTACCTGTAGTAAAAGAACTAAATTATTTGGTTTTCATGATTAGATCAAACCCTTCAATTACAGCCCTAGAAGCTGATATAGGAAGTAAGGTTAATCAACTTGTTTGCAAATGAAAAAAATCCTCTCCACATATTGTAGATTCATCCTCTTACCCTTAATTAAGTTCTACAAGGGTAAGGTAATACTGATTCTTACGTATGGAATTGAAATTGAGAAATTGGCATCTAAGATCAATTGGGTCCGAATTAAGGGTTTAATTTGGAGAGAAGTTTTTAAATAACCTAGATCGCTGCCCATGGCTACGCTCCGGTATGAGTTGGGCCTCCAGTCTCTTAAATCCTATGTAGATTGGAGAAGGATCATGCTGTAATAGTCAATCTTAATTCCGGCTAAAAATTCTCAGTACGAGGACATTGGTGTGCTGATGATTCTCAGCCTGCAGACATTAAAGCTTGATGCGGTAGACATAACCACAAAATGTAATTCCTCAGAAATAGAATTAATGGATAATCCTCTAAGGTTAAAAAAATCCATGTGCCATTCTGATTGGATTGCCACAAGGGCATCATTTATCAATATGAAATGCTTTGAGAATTTCCCAGTAAATGACAAACCCTTGGGCTATCTGCTGCCCTATTTAAGAAGGTTTCTGTATCCAAGATGGAGGGTAAATCTATTACGGTTTCGCCTAAATGTATTCACTACAAGAGTCCAATTGATCATGAGGAATAAGGGCCCATTGAAGGACAGCGTTTGTAATCTTTGTGACATAGGTGCCAAGTAGAATGTAAAACATCTTCTTGTAACGTGTGTTGGGCTCAACAAGCAAAGGATTGACCACTTCCTACGATTTGTTCATAAAGTTGATTGGTTGTATACAAACGAAGTTTGGGATCGAATTTCAGCAGGAAAGGAAACTTTCTTATCACTGGAGGTTCTAAGATTTCTGGAGGAAATCGATCCACTAATTAATGTTAAATGTTAATCTATCAGTGTTCCCCAGGTTGAGCTAAATTCTCTTTGTGCTCCTGTTTTCTCTCTTAATTGAGATTAATGAATTGTAAATGTGTATTTTAATTAGCATGCATGATGTATTTGACTAAGTGAATTTTTTATATTTGTATACCTTTTCCTTTCCGTACTGTGAAGTCATATGTTGACTAAACACAATAAAAAAAAAAAAGTCAACAGAAACTAAAGCTAATACGATTGGAAGCCAGGCATGCAAAAGAGCATTTGTGGATGATGCTAAACTCTTGCCTGTTAAATTTCTGAAAGATTTGGGAAAACCTTTTGAAGATGCTCATCATCCTAATTCACAATGCTGGATCATCCCAATCTTCAACTAGAGCTCCACCTGCCTAATATTCTATATAACTTGTATTCTTACAGTGCACTTTTAAAATCCAAAGCTTGCAGAGGTTTAAGTCCCCCCAAAAATATAAAATTCTATTATTTATTTTAATCACGTACCTCATTCAGTGAGCCCTCCCAAGATGACGTATTACAATGACTTCCTCCTGGTTGAATGCGTAGAACTACATTAGATGTCCGATAACCTGAAAAACCCATACATAACAATTCAGTTCAGCAATAAGCAAATCATTTTCATGTAAATCTCATATTGGTCCTATAACATCTTACATTGCCAATTTCCAATAAGCATTTTCTTTCCCCAAATCGTATTTTATTGATTGACATATTTATTTATATACAGGGAAGACCAATGCACTGTTGATTGCAAAAGAAAGTACAATAGATAAGATATCAGATTTGACTGGAAGCAATGAGCTTCTTACAATAGTGTGAGTTCAAGTGATATTCTGACCAGTTTGTGGTGGGGAGTAAATGTAACAGTTACTGGGTAAAATACATGGGTGGCCATGATGGATGAAGTGCTAGAGTGGAGGCAGAGAAAGTGAGGGACAAGGGCAAGTTAGAAGAGAGAGAAAAATGTTAGCTCAAAGCCAGATGAGAGATAGGTTAAAAGGATAACTTGGAGGAGAGGAGGAAGCCTGGTGACGGTAAGAGGAAGTAGGTGTGAAGTAAGGGATTTCAAATAGAGTCCTGACAACAAAGTTAATGATCTTGTCGAGAGGAGACAAAGCAGGGGAGACCAGAGAGGATGCTGGCACAGCAGTCAAGTTTAGAGGAGACAGGAGTGGTTAAGAGATGCTTGGCTGTGTTGAAAGGTAGGAGGTGCCTGATTTCCCTAATATTTAGGAAGTTGAGGCGAGCCGCCATAGGAGTTTTGTAGATGAAAGCTGGGAAGGTGTGAGAAGAGACATAGATGACACTGAGGTTTCTAGCTGAAGAGGAGTAGGGGATTGTGTCAGGTGGGAACTAGATCGGCAGGGGAGGAGATGAGAGTGAGAATTTAGCTGGGAAGAAGAGCAACTCTGTTTTATAAGAGTTTAACATCAAGAGAGGGCTTAGCCATCCAATATTCAATGACAGAGAAACAATTGGCAATTTTGATAGAGAGATCAGAAGAGAGTTCAGTAAAAAGAGAAGAAGACTTGGGTGCCACCCACGAAGAGTTGGTATGAGAACCCAAAGGAGGAGATTAGTGCCCTAAGAAAGATATGTTGAGTGTAAAGAGGAGGGGACCCAAAAACAGAGCCTTGTTGAACACCATCAGTTAGAGGAGTCAATTGAGAGTGCTGATGCTCCAGGAGACAAGAGCATTGGCAAGGTGCTAGGTAGGATTCAATCCTTGTGAGGACTCGATCACCAATCCGAAGACGAGAGAGAGTATTGATTAAAGTGATCGTCAGTGTCAAAGGCAGCAGACAGGTTAAGGAGAATTAGGATAGATCAGTTGGTGTGCTTAGCTGAGGTGATGAGGTTGGAGACATTCATGAGAGCAGTTCATGTAGAGTGACACAAGCAGGGACCTGCTTGTAGAGGGTCTCGAAGGTTGTGGATATCTAGGAAGTCGGTCAGATGGTTGTACACAACCATTTCTAGCACTTTAGAGTAGTGCGGAAGGAGAGACACAGGGCGAAAGTTCACCGGCAGGCTCGGGACTGCCTCTTGCTTTTTTAGGAGGGATGAAGGTGACCATTTTGAAAATAGACGGAAAGCAAGCAGAGTCAAAGGACAGATTGAAGAGTTCAGTAAGTTGAGAGGCCACTAAAGACGCAGTAGGATTGACTAGCTTATGAGCAAGAAGGTCTGATGGAGCAGAAAAGGAGTTAGCCTTTATCAGTAGAGATAGAACATCTTAAATATTAGTGTGACGTCAGTGGGTGAAAGAGGCAGCGGATGATGGTGGATTAGGTTGAGTGTAGAATGTAGGAGGAGGGGATGTAAGCAAGGTCAGGGAGAGACTAATTTGGGAAACCTTTTCAGCAAAGTAGTCTGCTACGTCTGTGAGAGTGGAGTTGATAGTCATACATTTAGGAGTGTGTTTAGAATGCCCTGCAGCCAGCAAAAAAGGTTGGAGTGAGAGTCGATGCTGAGGTAGAATTCCCCTTTGCTCTATCAAGAGAGGACTTGAGAGAGTTTAGGGCAGAGAGTTCCAGGTCTCGTGCTAGTGGGTATGCCTACTGCACAGCAGCCGACGCATGTCTGTGCAGAAACAGCTTAGGAATGGGGTGACCCATGGTTGAGGATGCTGAGATTTAGGGGTGCAAATTAGTAGTGGGAAGTGATAGGAGAATGAGTCATATAATAAGAATTGAAACTGGAGAAGGCAGGGATAGTGGAAAAGGCATTGGGTGTGAAGGAGGAGAGTGAGAACTGTAGGTCAGAGAGAAAGGGAGGAATGGCAGAAAGTTTAGATTTCCTTTTAGTAATAAGTGAGCCAAGTGGTGAGGAGAGGTCAGAGGGTGAAAAGGGGATGTGGTGGAAATAACAGCGTGATCAGATAGGGTTGGTGTGGTAGTAGTATTAGTGACAGAGAGAGGAGGAGATCAATATGAGATCCAAAGAGATACCCCGTTGTGGGTTGGTAGATTATGGATATAGTGGAGAACCTGGTCACTAGGAAAAGACAAAAGTTCAGATTTCTGAGAAGTGGTTGGAGAGGGAAGGTTAAAGTCATTTAAGAGAATGAGGTGATGTTTAGTAGAAAGAGAATCAGAAAGTTGCCTAAGTTCATCAAAGAATGGTCTGGTGAAGATGATGTGAAGCGAGTGAGAGATGGTGAATTCAAAAGAGGTAGGAGCGGACGTAACACAGCATTACCATCTTTCTCAAAATAATTGTTACAACTGTTTTTTTAACTCTTTTTTATTAGTTTACTTAGGCTTAACAAAAACAAAAAAAGGCAGCAATTCTGTTGAAAATAAGGTAGTGACGCTGACAATGATACCAGTACAAACGATGCAAATAATCATCACCATGAGCCTCTGGCATTACCAGGGGAGCAGCAAGCATTGGAAATTAAGTAACCAAATATGGACCCCAAATGCTTGTTGGCTGCGCAGACAGATGCAAAGTGGCACAATATTCAGTCTCTACATGATGACAGTACAGTATATCGGTTTTCCACTGTTCATGCTTAGGAGGGTACCCCAACCCCATGGCTACCCTTCTTCTCGCCAGGACCAACTGTAGACCCACAAGGCGCCTCACATACCCTGCCACCTCTTTCATATATCCCAACAGAGCTAAAATAGGGCAGGGGGTAACACTGTCTCCCCCCAATCACACTTAAAGAACCAAAGACCTCGACCCAAAAATCAGGCATTGCCACAACAAATGTACAAATGTGGCCGGTGACAAACCACATCTCTGACAAGCATCTGATGCCTCAGGGAAGAACTTATATAAATCAGCTGTGATGTAATATAAATGGTGCAAGAATTTAAAGTGGATTCATTTAAATGTACTGTTGAGTGCCACCGCTTTCATCTGGGCAAAGCAATACTGCCAAACAGCATCCGTATAAAGACTCAGAGAGAGTCTTCCCACTTTCTTCTAGAATCATCCGCCCAGCCCCCTGCAGTGTCAATCCTTTTTGCATATAGCCCCGATTCCAGCTTCCCAACACCCTCAGCGCTAATCACACTGTTCAGAACTGGATCCGTAGGAGGTGTCATGGGGAAGGTTGGAAACCATTCCTTCAACACATTCTGCAACCTGAAATGTGTTTCCCCTATATAAATATATTCAGCTAACCTTTTGTTTTCCAACCTTGTTTCTCTCCAACAATACCTTTTTTATTATAGTACCACAGCTGCATAATTCAAGATATGTAAACCCCTCCCACACCCCAACATCAGATCCTGAGCATTTTGTTGTCTTATGCCTCCCACATGTACTCCAGTGTTTTACCCCTCAGAGTGATTGATACCATAATCTTCTCTTTCCTCTCTAGGTTATAACATGCTCCACCCCTTCTGTCCTTTCCTCCACACTCATATACTTTGTTTGTAGATGGGAACCATTCCTCTTCCAGCTTTCATTGTGGGTCATTGATCATATACGTCAACATTTCCATAATAAATCTCTCCTCCGCCACCCTTATCCAGTCCCTCTTAGTGAATCATTTATTAATTTTCCAATACTTAACGACATTAACTCTTGCTGCTAAAAACAGATTACGCCCCATCTGATCTAGAGCCACAAATATGCCCTCCTCCTCATCCTCCTCCAACCCAAATAGGATCAGGAGCAGGTCCAGGCTCCTTACAACCCCATCCACCTCTTTGATTCATGAGTGGACCTCTTCCCAGTAAATGTGTCAAGCTCTTTACAACCCCTCCACCAAAGGGGGGTGTTTTCCAGGCACATCTTAGAAAGCTCTATAGGGGATACTGCCACCAGTGAAGTAACATATGGGTGTGTAATTTGCATTGCAGCGCTTTTGAGTTTCGGGCCAAACCTTGGCACATATGGTTCCATAGGGAAGCGTCGATCTCTCTACCCTGGTCTTCCTTCCACTGTTCTATAACACATAATGGATCTGTGGGTTCTGCCTGATAAATTCACTAGTACAATATAGATATCTTCCCTTTCTCATCCTTCAAGGTCAGTAGGTGTTAAATCCCTACTCAGGTTTTCTCCCCATTAACTTGAAGGTATAGGAAGGTGGAGAGTGTCTCTTTTCACCTTTTCTCATAGCCCTGGGTAATAGTCGAGAAGAGGTCCTTTAAATTCTTAGAAAGTGTACCTGCGAGGTGTCTGATATTGTGGTCTGCAATCAATTATAAAGCCATGTTCTAATAATTATTGCCGCAATCCTGGTGGGAGTTGCCACACTGGTAGAACCATAGACTTTGTATAATTTACCTTGAAGCCTGAACTCAGTTCATATGGCTGGATTTCGGCTAGGAGGTGGGACTTCTGTTGGTTCATTGACATACATTACCATGTAATTCGCAAATAGCCTGAACTCAGTTCATATGGCTGGATTTCGGCTAGGAGGTGGGACAACGATTCTGTTGGTTCATTGACATACATTACCATGTAATTCGCAAATAGGGCCAATTTATAGATATCTTCCCTTTCTCATCCTTCAAAGTCTCATTACGACCCAGGCGGTAAGTTACCGCCTGGGCCGTGACTTTACCACCATGGCGTAAACTACGTTTACGCCATGGTGGTTGGCGGACTTACCGCCCCATTCCGACCTAGGCGGGGCGGTAAGTCCCCAATCCCCATTTACCCTTCCCCATTCCCATTTTTGCCCCATAGGGCATAATGGGAGTGGGGAAGGCGTTAATTACGCCACCGTAAATTACGGTGGCGTAATTAACTCCATGGTCCCTTAGCGCCATGGATTTTAACACCTGCTAAAAGCAGGTGTTAAAAGCACCATGGCGCTAGGGGACCTCGTAATCAGGCGGTAAGGGTCGGCGCTGTTAACGCTGCCGTAAACCCCTTACCGCCTGAGTTGTAATGAGGCCCAGTATGTGTTAAATCCCTACTCACGTTTTCTCCCCATTAACTTGAAGGTATAGGAAGGTGGAGAGTGGGCCTACCTGTAATACGTCTTGTAGCTTCGTTAGGGATATCAAATCTCTACCTTGTCCCGCATCTTTCTCGCCTCTTTCAACCCTGCTTCATACCATGCAAGAAAGCGATTCGGATCAGTGATGCTATCCCTAATTTGGGGAGCCCATATACAACTTAATGGTGAGGGCCACATAGAGAGCCATCTGCCGCACCCTCTCTCCTTCCAGAGTTCCCAAAGGCCTGCAGAACAAGATGTCCAAGGATCCTATCTGAAATTTTATTACACGGTATCCAGAACCAGTCACCGATTGTGACAGGGTGCACAACCACGTTCTCAAGAGGAATGCACTATTTCACAGAATGGGCATCCAGATGCTATATCAGAACTCTGAACAATGCTTCTTTGTAGTAGGTTTCCAGGTCTGGCAATCCTACCCCATCCTGCTCTCTGGGGAGAAGGAGGGTAGCATATTTGATTCTACGCTTGGACCCCACCCAAAGGAATTTCAAAAATGTCCCTTTCACTTCCCCAAGGAAGTTCCCTGGGAAACTGTGGGCAACTTTAGAAAGAGATATAAAAACTTTGGGAGGATATTAATTGTGATTATATTCAAGCAAGGTATCCAGGAAAATGTCTCTTTTAACCTTTGCTCATAGCCCTGGGTAATAGTCGAGAAGAGGTCCTTAGATTCTTAGGAAGTGTACCTGCCAGGTGTCTGAAATTGTGGTCTGCAATTATAAAGCCATGTTCTAATAATTATTGCCTCAATCCTGGTGGAAGTTGCCCCACTGGTAGAACTATAGACTTTGCATAATTTACCTTGAAGCCTGAACTCAGTTCATATGACTGGATTTCGGCTAGGAGGTGGGACAACGATTCTGTTGGTTCATTGACATACATTACCATGTAATTCGCAAATAGAGCCAATTTATAAGTCTTGTCCTGCACTTAAAAACATTTTACATGTTTATTATCTCACATCCTAATGGCAAGTGGTTCCATTACAAGCACATATAACAGGTGGAGAGAGGGCATCCCTGCCATCGTCCATTTTGCAGGGGTATGTCCTCTAATTAACCATGACCAATACTCTGGATACAGGGTTGGAGGCTAGTGCCTTCACCTACTTAAGCCAATTTGGCCCAATTCCAAGTTTGAGCACACTGTGTAGGAATGTCTAGCTGACCCTGTCAAAAGCTTTTTCAGTGTAAAACGGGTTCATGATTGAGTCAGCCTGGCATCTCCCCAGGAACACCAAATAGTTCAGGATATATCTCAAATTGTCTGACCCTGGTCTGTTCTTCAAAAGCCCGGCCCGGTCTTCATGGACCAACATGGGGAGATGTTGTTCGAGTCTAGTGGCTGTGACGATTCATGGGATCACGTTACTTCTCCCCAAGCGGGAGCCCTTCCCTGTGAAGCTAGGGAGGTGTGCCCGCTATGCAACATTCCCCGTAGGGGTGGTGGAAAGCAGGACCTCACAGGGAGAGACTACCCTCATGCGGACCAGGACTCCTGTTCCATGATGGAACACCCTAACCCTCTTGCCCTGAGACTATGAAACCCATAAAGTCTGCTGAAAAAACTACCTGAAAGCACTATTGTATGTTATTGCAATACTCCTTCCTTTCTTCCTGTAAGAATTGATAGCACCAAGACAAAGTAGACATACAGTCTGATCTTAAGTCATCTTCCAAGAGTACTGTGAAGAAGATGATTGATGGAGTTATGCAAACTACTCCTTTGCCAAGTACAGAAGGTACTGGGAAGAGGTGCCCAAGAGGAGGCATGAAGAATACACAGTGGACAAAAACAAAGGACTATGACACTCCGCTGGGGAGGTCCCAGCTGTTAGACATACAAATAGAGAAAGGACTCAATTAGAGGCAAAGCAGGCATGAAGCCTGACAGACCTAGAATGTTCGAACCTGGAGGCAAGAAGGTACGCCGGAAAAGCAAACCTTCATTCAGGAGGACACCGACAGCAGGGCACAGGAGTCCTTTGGTGGGCGAGTGGTCGATTAACTGCGCCGACACTACCTGGTTGGAGACCCCACAGAGCCCAAGCACAGCAGCGGGGAGCGGAAAGAGAAGCAAGGAGAGCTTTCAGCGGAAACACATCAAGCCCAACACACCAGGAAGAACCAGTGACGTGCCCCCACCAAAGAAGAACAGGAGTCACAGGATACCCGGTAAGGGATTGGAGATGGGTGCTGAATGTAAAGAAGGCATCAGGAGTAATCTCACTCGTTGCAGTAATTGTAGCAAGAGTACCGAATGGGAAGAAAGCCTCAGGAATAATTTCCCTAATCTCAGTATTTGTGCCAGAAGTACTGAATGGGAAGAAGACATCATGAGTAATCTCCCTCGTCTCAGTAGTTGTGTTAAGACTATTGAATGGAAAGAAAGCCTTGGGAGTAATATCCCTAATCTCCAGAGTTGTCATAAAAGTACCAAGTGTGGAGGTTACATCACAAGTGCTCTTCCTCGTTTTAGTTGTTGTGTCAAAGAGACTAAAAGAGAAGAACATATCGGGAGTAGTCTCCCTCAACACTCTATCCTCCAGAGGGACACTAAGGCCACAAAAACAGTCTCCGTTGTCAGAGTGTTAGAAGGAACCAAGGACACTATGGGAATAGTTCCCCTTGTTTTCACAGACAAGAGGAAGGTAAAGAAAGTCAAGGAATAACTGTTTATTGGAAACAAAGGAGTGTATGACCTTTAAGAAAGCCCTGAGAGAAGCCTGGGATGAATTGCAAAGGTTGATAAAAACTGTTGCAGGAAGTTATCCACAGATAGCCGACAGCAGAACCAACTGAACCAGGAGAAGGGAGTCATTCTCCTAGTTTTCCACATAATTGTTGTATCTGAAATGCAAAATGTTACCAGACAGCAGCCTGGAGGCTGACCAAGTTGACCAGGAGAAGATAACCATTGATGAACTGTTGGATCAGGAGAAGGGAGTATTGTCTACAAGTGCAGAAGTTGAACTATTATCAAAAACTAATAGAAATATGTCTGTAGTGCTGATCCCATTGAACCAGCAAAAGGGAATCACTCTCCTGGAACTATTTATGTTAATGTCTTTTGTTAGTGATAGGGCTAGAGTAGGCTAGTTTGGACAGAGGAAGGACCCATTGGGCCTCATTACAACCCTGATGGTGCAGTAAAAACGTGCCAGTAATTCTGTTTATCGACACGTAACTGCACTGGCAAAGTACAAGTTTGGTGGTGGGGCGGCCGGATTTACCTGCAGCTCTGAGCTTTCCCCCTCCGTTCTTTGGAGGTTATGTCCCCTCTAGTAAGTCTATCCAGTTGCACCAGCATATTTTGGTTCACCACTTACCCCCAATTATCCTGTGCCACTCTGGCCATTTGTTTACAGTTCCTAGGGCTTTATCTATGAACTGTAGCTGTTGTATGTTTGGGGCATATATTGCCACTAACATGAGTTTTCTCCCTAGGATATTCCCTTTTAACATTAACAGCATACCCTCTTGGTCTCACTTGACATTTAAATCATCTAGCTGAAAACATGGGCTCAACAAAATGCCCACTGCCTGTTTCTTAACCCTTGCAGATGACCAAACGCTTGGGCTATTGTCTTTCCTTTCGGTTTACGCTGCTCTTTCATTTTATAATGCATCTCTTGTACCAAAACTATTGAGAGCTTTTGTCTGTCTCTTACCAACTATGACCTTTATGAGGGTGAATTTAATCCTTTCACATTAAGGGTACCCACTTTTATTGTTCAATTCTGCATGTCAGTCATTTGAGGGACGCACAGGGCCACCATTCATTACCTTACCCTCAGTGTGAGGGTTTAGGGTTTCAATTGTTCTCGTCATCTTTGACTCCACACTTTCCTTCTCCACACATCTCCAAAAAGTCAAACTTTTTACTGCACCTGCTCAGAGGTACTCTGCCTTTCCTCTCTTTCCCTCAGAAGCTTAATGTCGCCCAAGCTCTGGTTCTCTCCAAGTTGAACTACTTTAACAGCCTCTTTCTAAATCTACCTATCTCCACTCCACCCTTTACAACTAATCCAGAACACGAGCGCGAGACTTGTCCTTGGCCTCAAGCCCTGGGATCGTATCTCTCCAGCTCTGAAATCCCTTCATTGGCTCCCGTGTGGATACAAGGATTACATTTAAAACCCTCTGCATTGTTCACAAGGCTTTCTGGGGCCTGGGTCCAAAACACCTTCAACTATACCTCTGTAAATACCTCCCCTCTCGAGCCCTTCGCTACTCTACTTCTAACTCCCTCAGGGTCAGTCGTTTTGCAAAGAAACAAGATGGGGTAGATCTCTGTCTTTCGGCTGGGGCCTCCCTTTGGAACAGCCTCCCTGCCACCTTGAAACTTGAGGAGAACCATCTCCAGTTCAGGAAGCACCTCAAGACCTTCCTCTTCGCTTCTGCCTTTGCCCCTCTTCTCCCCTGCTGATCTGTTTTATCTCTCGGCACTGTGCACCTGGCCACCCTCTGTCCTTCGGGCCCTGGTACCTGCTCACTCTGCCACCCTCCTGCACTGCCTCCGGGCCACCCCCTGCACTGGGGTCTGTATCTGTACTCATGCAGCTCCCCACCCACTTCTCTTTGCACTTATCAGATATACCCTATCTGCTTAACCTAGCACTTGCCACTTGCTGGCTGCCCTAACACCTTTATTTATTTTACATATTTGTTTATTCTGTTTCTCTCCTCCGTTCTGCACTTTCCACCTCTCCCCCTTCAATGCACTTCCCCCCTTTTCCCTTTACCATCTACTTGTGTGCTCTCAATGTCACTGGGCCTAGTAAGATCATTGTTTTTGTTCTCCCCTGTCCCCCTCCCTTTGCCTGGCCACGCTCTGAAACATTTATGATATTTTATTTATATTGCGCTCGTACACATCATACAATAATATCCATGTTGCTCATCATGGATCTTGCACCAAGATTCCCCTGCCAGTCTTGTAGCATCTGTGGTGCTTCCTCTGCACCTTTGAGTCTTTATGACAATCCTCCTATTCCAAGGAAAGTGATAACGGGTATCCCCATCAATATGTGTCCTTTTTCTGTAAGCAACGCCTTGAAGGGTTTACACTGGCATCTCCTCTCCAGTATCTTAACTTCAGAGCTCTCGAAGTGCATTGTACCTTTCTTCCTTGCCATGTTGAGAATATCCATTTTGTCACTGAAGTAGTGGCATTTAGCTACCACAGATTTTGGTCTTTCTGCTGGCCCTCCGTCCATGTGTAGGCTATCAGAAAGTATTGCTTTCCCCAGTCGTCAGATAGGGAGTGTAGAATTTGCTTCACTTTCCCTTCCAGCTCCACCATAGATTCTCATTTCCTCTGTGGAATCCCCACAAGGTGAATATTATTTCTCCTTTGCCGATTCTCCAAATCTTGCACTTTGATGGTGGGTTTCTTGTCTTTGAGTTCCAGTTCTACAAACACTTTTGCACAGCTTCCTGCCTTTACTTCTCAGGTGTGACTGGACCAGGGTACGTGTCCGTGTTGGGCCAGAGGACTAGGATGCATCCTCTAGCATTGGAACGCTATTCGCAGGTTCTTTGAAGCGTGATGAGTCACCCTTCCCAACCTCTGTTGCACTCACGGCTTGATTCTTCACGCTCTAGGAGTGAGGTGCAGCTTGTGTGCTTTGCAGGTGGAAGGCACTAGCCTCGTTGCTTTCTGCCTTTGCTCATCGGCCCGTGTGCTGATCACTTGTGAGGCACGGGCTGACAGGCTCATTCACGGGGCTCCTGCGTGTTTGGAACTGCTGAAACGCAGAGCCGAGGCTGCGCCTCGTTGCTTGGCGCGGTGGAGGGCCGTATGGTGAGGGCCGTCAGGAATGGTGGGGGGGTCCACGGTGGCAGGTTCCCCAAGTCTGCTATGTGTCCCACGGGGCCTTTGTGCGTCTCTGGGGTGCGGTGCGTGGTACTTTCCGGCGGCTATGTTATTTGCCTGGGGCTGCACGGGGCCCGCGGGACCACTCGCTCACCTGTGGTCAGGTCCGGATGAGGCGCTGGGCCCCTGCTCTGCCGTTGGGTCATGAAGTGAGATGTTAGGCTTGTGGCGGTGCTAGTTGGAGTTTCGTGCTCGTAGCCCTGTCAGTCAGCTAGGTTCTTATATGCGGCGCACACTCTGGGATTCTTTTTTCTTCTGTGATCCACACGTTGGTTCATCGGTCGGGTTTTAACCCTCCAGGGCAATGCAGCGGGGGGGTATTTTGTATTTGTATTTATCATTGCGCAAGGTGGTTGGAAGTCCGGTCCTCCGTTCGCCCCACGCAAGCGTGCGTTGTTTCCAGTTTCTCTTTTGTCCGGCAGAGGCATTCCAAGCCGCCTTTAATACTGGGCGATTTCTCCTTGAGTTAGGGCTCGATTCTCTCTGGGTTTTCAACGGTGTGAGGGGGCCTCTCTCATATGTCACCAGCTCATGTCCCAGGTCTGGGGGGGTCGGGAAGTGGGGGCTCAGAACCACTTTTTAGACCTCAGCAACAGAGTTCACACAAAGAGAGGACCCATCCGTGTGCCCCCTGGTGGCCGTCAGCTTGGTATACTTTTTTAACCAACATGATTGCAGAGGTGGTTCACGCCACACCACAGTTCGGCCAGACCTCAGAGACAATGCAATTCCTAATGCACTAAATGTGTTTGTGTACAGATCTTCCATGAGGCTGCAGGAACATGGTGCATTGTTTACTGGGTATTCAGTAGTGCAAGGACCAACCCTGAACTCACCAATATACAACCCTTTTTTACACTTGAACACCACCATCACAATCTGCCACAAGCATGCTTAGTACAGGTGGCAGAATTGGTGGCACCAACTAGAGCCTGTAATTTGCTTGATAAACAACATTTACAAAGGCAGTAGTTATGCATTTGGTGTGTACCACGACTTTGAGGTGTTGTGGAGGGAAAGAGTCTTCTTTTACTTTGAGGGTAGAGGTGGATTTACAGCTATCTCTGCTGCAAGTCAACAAAACGTCTCCCCACCGGCCTTCCCATTAAATTCCCAACATGTGTCACATCTGAAGAGATGTTAGCCTGGCAAAAGGAATGGTGTGCTCTAGACACATCTCAAGTGTCTAGGCACTATGACTGTAGACCAATAGCCTCAAAATTCTTGTACACGTATCTGGTGCACCAGCATGAGGTGGGACACTTTGGCAAGGCTGCAATGCTCTCCCAAATCAGCAACCAGTGTGTCAGAGAAACCCTGTGAGGCTCACACACCAATTTATAATGATGACAGAGACAGTTTTATTTTGTCTTGTAAGAAAAAGTAACCATTGTCACCATACTTAAAATGGAATTGACCAAAACAACATGACCTGTCTTTGAGACCCCTCATCTTCATAGTTCAGCCAGCCATATGCAAAATTTGAAACTGTGAATATTCTGGAAACTCATGCTAGGCTTTCCGGTAGAAGAACATCCACCTTCCACACACTATAACCCCTTCATTACATTGGGCCTTCTACAATGTTAACCTCCAGTAAACGTGTCACATGTCGAAACCTCCCAGGCAGTACCCATTCTATCTCGTCACTGGCCGCACTCCACAAGCGATCCTTTGTTTGAATCGGCCACCACTGATTTAGGAAGTCACATGGGTTTATAAGTCTGACACAAATTCTTGGAAAACAACAAAACAACAATTCTATACTGTGTGTCCAAACAGTTTGCAAAGAAACAAGTATTGCCCAAAGCAAACACGCAACAATATGTCAACGTATGACAAAGTCTGCTGAAATAATGGTTAGTGAAAAGCATATGAAACAAACAACCAGATGTGAAAGGGGGCAATGCTAAAGATATTTCCCACACGTCACATATCGGAGAGGATCACCATAGTTTGCCTCATTTACCAGGAGTAGGACATTGGTAAGAAAACAAAGGTAGGCCGGTTGGCAACATGGGGCCCCTTTATAAATCTTCAAATGGATTTCATACATATGCCTACAGTTGAACCGTACAAGTATGTTTTGGTAATTTCCGTTGTTTTTAGTGGGTAGGCTGGGGCATATCCCTGTAGTCATGATGAAGCCATCACAGTGGCAAAAAAGGATTTTGCAGGACTTTATACCCCACTGGGGCTTTATTAACTCAACTGACTGCGTTGAAGGGACTCATTTTGCTAATGAGGTGCTAAGAATGTTCATGTCCCTTAACAGGCCCTATTCAGTGGTAAAGTTGAAGGAAAGAATGGGGAACTAAAACTGAAATTGTTTAAAATATCTGCCCACCACAGTTGTCTTGGCAAGACACCCTACAATTAGCACTCATGCACATGAGGAGGTATGCCAAAAGAACTTTTGCCTTGTCCCCATATGAAATACTTATGTCCTGGCCACTACACCTTCCTTCTACTGCACCACCCACTTTCAACCCTACCTGTTTGACTTTGCAAGATAATAGTTATAATATTGTCAGGCGCTAACAGCGTGTCTCAGTTCTATTCGCTCAGAGGTCCAGGCGGAGTTGTCTGAAGCACCAATAGGGAAGAGACGACAACCAAGAAGAAGACCTGGTCTACATGAAAGAGCATTCCTGGACAACCTGCTTTCAGTCAGGGTGGAAGGGACCGCATAGGGTTCTACTCACCACTAACACCTTACAAAGTACAAGGGACCTCTGATCTGGATCCATGCATCCCACTCCAAGAAATTCCATGAGTGGCCATCGGATAGGGGAGAGTTTTACAGCGTTCTAGCAGGCAGTGGGTCCAGAGCACTTATACACCCAGCACTGTGTAAGCAATCCTGCACAGCAGGATCGCCTCACTACAACTTGGTCACAAGACCAAGGGTCAGCAGCACTGGCTCAGCATCTCCAGTGATCTAAATCCTCCATTATCTATTCTTATACATGGGCTCACAATTTCCGGTCTACAGGTATCCATCTTGTCCCCCTCCAGCCTGCTTCTGGCGGGTGGTTACATCACAACCCACGAGGACTGTGCCACCTGAGCATTGGGAGGGCTGTTCCACGATTTCCTGAGTCTTGGATTTCCTGAAAGTGTGTCAGGGTGCATGAGGGATAGCCGACAAAAGGCTCACAAGGACCTGGCTGTTCTGACAGGGTACAGTCCCATCACGGTGAGTATGGACGAGAAATGCAGTGTTCAATTTAATGGAAATGTTTGTCTCCTACATCGAAGCAAAGGACTGTTGGACGTTGACTAATGCTTGGCCCACCTCGATCAAGGTCGATCCCTGGTGGTGTCACCTGACTCCTTGGTCCGTAGGGATAACAGTTCAGGCACCGACACCTTGCTCAACACCATCCCAGCAGAACCTATCATTACAATAACCACTCACAATGCTGTGCTGTTTACAGATATGATACAATATGATTAGGTATTTATAACGCGCCTTTACACAAGTGTTTCTAGGCGCCACAAGACAAGGAGTGGAGACAGAGGAATGACAAGACAAATGATCTTACTAGGCCTTGTGACATTCAGATTGTAGAAGTGCAACAAGAAGTGCAGGGGACAGGGTGTGGGGAGAAGTGCAGGGAAGGGGTAAGAGGGGGAGTGCAGTCAGGGCAACAGGGCTCTGAGTAAGTGTCGGGACAGCAGAGGACTGCACGGGTGCAGTCCCAGACTAGAAGTGAAAGGTAGACCAGAAGGTAGTGCAGCATGACTGGTCGGGTGGGGTGGGGGGCTGGTCCCTGTTTGACTCTCCGGGCAACCTTGCCAACAGTCAGGGCGAGCAGACAAGTGGATAAGTAGGGGAGAGGGAAAGAGAAGGAATAAGAGAAGGTCTTGAGCAGCTACCACAATTCTAGGTGATCTGACTCAAGTCTGAGAGGGGTAGGGAGGCCATTCCACAGGGAGACACCTGCAGAGGAGAGAAATCTACACCCCACTCTCTGTTTGGAGAAGCGTCTCACCTGCAGAAAGTTTGAGGTAGCTGAGTGGAGGGGTTTAGAAGGAAGGTATTTAGGAAGAGAGTGTTGGATATAGAGAGGGCAACAGCCCCAGGAAGCCGTATGGATGATGCCGAGGGTCTTCAACCTAATCGGCGCGGCCACAGGGAGCCAGTGGAGAGATTTCAGAGCTGGAGATATGTGGTCCCTGGGCTTGAGGCTTGGGAATGGCTGTTGCAGTAGTCCAGCCTGGAGAGAACCTTCTTGGCAAGGTCCATGATGTGTGGGAAGGAGAGAGTGGAGTCGAAGATGGCGCCAACATTTTTTGCATCACAGGAGGGCGAGGCGAGGAAGCCCAAAGGGGGCGGCCAGCGGGAGAGAGAAAAAGCGGGAGCAGGGGTCCCAATAAGAAGGATCTCTGTCTTACTGGCATTAAGGCAGAGGTCATTAGAGGCGCCCCATCCCTGAATAGCGGATTGTCAGTCAGGAATGAGCGAGGAGGGAGAGGAGGCTGAGGGTAGCTTGAAAGAGAGCGGAGTGTCATCTGCATAACACTGAAAGGTAGAGGAGAAAGTAGAGAGCAGGGGAGTTGGGGGGGCAGATAGACATTGAAGAGCCAGGGTGAGAGGATAGAGCCCTGGGGAAGAACATGTAGAAAGAGGTGATGGAGAGAAAGGACCTAAGTTGGACCTGGGAGCGTCGGTCGAAGAGGAAGGAGGTCATCCTCGCCGGAGGATGACCTCCTTCAGGTCGATCCTTTGACCTCCGACAGGTCAAAGGATCGACACCAAAGGGTCGACAGGTCAAAGGATCGAATTTATTTTTGTTTTCACATATTTATTTTTGTGAAAAAAGTGGTTTTTAGCAAAAAAATGGGAGTTGCGGGGGGTAACCCCCCCAAAAAAAAAATGTGAAAAAAACAAAAAACAAATTCGATCCTTTGACTTGTCGACCCTTTTACTGTCGATCCTTTGACCTAGAACCGTTAGATAGCGCAGGGCACCAAACACCACTGGAGATCCTCCGGTAGTATTCCACCAGGTTGTCAGAAGTATCCTACCATGGTTGGGGATTGTAGAACTGGAGGCATCCTTCCTCAGCTTGTCAGAATCCTTAGAGGTCTTTCCCAACACCACCAGTTATGCCTTGTCAGCTATCCAGTCAGAAGTACACGCCCTAGCTACTGTCATGACAGACCAGATTAGCTTTACATTATTTGCTGGAATCACATGGTGGAATATGTGCGGTTATTAAATCCTCCAGTTGGTCTTATGCAGATTTGCAGAGTAGGCCAGATGCAGAAATTACAGGGATTAAGGAGTAGGCAACTCTCACAACATTGCATTATAGAATCAATTGCAACTAGATAATGTGCTGGCATGGCTCACGTTGTGGCTACCAGATGTAAGGAAAAGCCTCAAGAAGGGGCTGGTGGTTGAGGAATTGGTGATTTTGCTGATATGTTTTGCTTGTACTGCTACGATGTGCTCTTGGCTTCGCCTCCACTAACTGTTGCCGGGGGAAGAGAAGTACTACTGAGCATATTCTCCTTCTTGCCCATGTCCACATTGCTCTCCAATGCCCTGCCAACTCGTGATTACAATGATTTATTTATTATCTATTGAACTGCCTGAGTCCACCAAGGACAAAAGCTCAGCACTATAACAAGAGTTCTCCCGGCACACATCCATTTCCTTGGAGGAATCCGGTGCTTTGTGACTGACACAAAAGATGGGACTGTGGGGGCCGCTCCTTAAACTAAGGCAGACAATGATCTGTGTTTTCGCTAACCTGTGCTTTTCATATTTTTCCTATCTGCCTTGCCATAAGTATCCATGTGTGTGTGCCACGTCAAGTTCCACGTCCTTGTCTCTGTACATGCAGACCCTCACTCCGATACATTTCTCAGAACTAAAGGTGTCAGGACAGACTGCCTTCTGATATCTGTCTCTGTGTGGTTATTATGCGGAAGCATGTTTCCCTTTGCAGCTACCCAGATGTCAGAAGGAACTTAACTATGGCTCACCTTCCACACAAGAAAAGTTCCAGTAGGCACCACTGCACCTAAGAAAATATAATTTAGAGTGAGGTGTGAGGGGGATCCTGGTCTGCCATTCATTATTCCAAGGAAGGTGAATTGAGCACCTGGGGTTTTAACTTGTCAGGAAGCTCTTTCCCCAAAGCAAAAAGTGAATATCTCACATAGCCATTAACACTTTACCTAGAGTAATGGGTGGAGTGCTCAGCCTGCCACCTCCTCTCATTTAACAATTCCCTGATCATTTTTGCACATGTGTACAAGGCCCACTGCTATAGATGCCAACCCATTTCAGTCATTCAAGGGTGCCTCGGGACATCCTTTCACAATTACGTTACCAGAGATAAACCACGACCATTATGTCCACATCAGATGGAAGTTCCAAAAGGCCCATCACGGTCTGCAATGTCTGCGCCCTGCATTAACATGTTAAAATTCTATGGTTCAACACAAAAATGTGCATACCAACTAAACCACCCACACAGCAATGTAATACCCCTCCCAACAGACAAACATCACAAAACTACAATTCTCTAACCAATTTATACAGCACAGTGCTGACCAATGCAACCTCAAACTATGGTCATACAAGACTCCCACCTGGACACAGACTCACAGAGGACACGAACCACATAGAAAAAGAACCACACACAGTAACTGGGAACTTCTGAAATCTGCACATCAATACAGAAGCAGAGCTATCGTGCATATTCCCTCTTTCCCCACTAACCAAACCCAACGCCCTTTGCCTTCAGATCCACCAAATTACCAAAAGAGCTTGCAAATGGCAGCAGAAGGCGAGCAAAAATCTAGAAACATGGCATAACACAAAACTCCCAGATTTATCCCAAAACCTTCATAAGAGGAGAGGATTCTGTACATCCCTGCTTGATTATAAAGAATATGAAGTATGTCCAGCAAGATCGATACATTTGACTGCATCATAGCCGAGAGAAAAGACATGTGGACAAAAATAGATTTCACCTCCAGAACTTTCATTAGTAGTTTGTTATTCTGACAGGGCAACAGACAGTGAAGGCAGTACCCCAACTCGGCAGTTAGTCTTAATGATTTTGGCTGGGGATGGCACTGAGAATGCATGCCCTTCAAAAAGATTGGCTTTCATCAATCACTAGTGAATATCTGTTTAGGTGAAGAAAAGAATGGCAATACGAAACATTTGCAGATATGTGATTGAAATTTCGGCCAAGTGCAGTTAAACACTTTGCATCTTGGGTCTAGCCATAAGAATTGTCAGAATAGCAGCAATAAGGTCCAGAAGGTACTAAAAATATTGTAGAATGCCAAGAAGAGAATATTATTGCTCTCTAAATATCCGAGACTTGTGTGCAGAGTTGAAGGTGCAGGCCTCGTTTGTGTCTCAGACAAAATCTATGAAAATCAATAACTAAAACAGTGTCAAAAAGTATATTTTTACGTTCACCGGGAGGCCAAGCTCAAAGTGAAGAGCAGGCAATGTCTGAAAATTCAATCTAGCCTGTTTGTCACCCAAATAAGGGTACATCTGAAGCCCCAGACATTCAAAGTAGTTGCCACTACAGCCATGATCTGGGTAAATATTATTGGAGCCAAGTTGAAGCCAATGGGAAGAACTTTTTAATCAAAGTGTCTAGGAGCCAGAGAGAGCCCTGTGGGTTTTCCATGAGCATGGAATATGTGTCACATTACTATGACTGTGATGTTTGTTTACACTCTCGTATCATTTTTTCATGCATACAGGGGGTTTTCTTTTTGGCGCGCATGAAACGGTTGAGAATGTGGATGGTAGGCTCCACCAGCAAGGGGAGCGGGGGTTGTCTGTGAGGTGATTTCACCTCAGGACTGTCGCGGGCCCCCGTGCTGGTGGAGAGAGTTGGAGAATCGCTGCAGAGGATAAGTGGCCGGAGGAGATCGGTAGGGGGAGTTCAACAGAGAGGCGAATGAAGAGAGGAGCTTGAGCCTGCCACTGAGGGCATCCCGGCCCTCTGGAGTCCAGTGACAGTCCCTTTCGCTAGGCCATCTGCCTGGCGTAAGCCAGTCTCTCTCCCCCACCCAGGGTCAAGGGAGTGTGCGGGGTCCATTGGTTAAGGGCGCACTTGGTGGGTGTTTTTCCGCTGGCTCGCCACCGCTACGTAGAGAGAGAGAGAGAGAGAGAGCGAGAGAGTGTGGGGCTGTATTGCGCAAAGAACATTGAGACAGGTAGGAGAGGGAAATACTAAGAACGGGCCCCGAGCCCTGCGTGAGCCGCCTGCCGGTGTACACGTGGCCCGTGGATGGCCCTGACGGATGATATATTTCTCCTCTCGGGGTCCATGTGGGACGCTGAGAGGGATGTAAGGTAACCCACGCTCCGTGTATAAGGGGTTTTGGAGGACTTTGGGTATGCTGTGATGAAAGCGTTGTGGTGCCCTTAGGAGTTTGGGCCACCCCGATGCTTGAGGGGTCCCCCGTTATCTCTCAGGTGGCCAGTCCGTGGCCCATGCTGGTATAGTGGGGTGATTGACCCGGGTCTCAGGTGACATATTAGCCTGAGGGGGAACAGTGATTTACACTCCCTGTTAGAGGTACTCTTCACCCGCTCTGGGGGGCAGAACACGATTCTTTCCTAACGTTGTACTGAGGAAGGGATACAGCCTGGTATCTAGACTGAGGAGTTATGACAAAAGCTGTGGGAGTGTGGTACCTCCCAGTGGTAGTCTTTATCTACCAGTATGAGGGGGGAGTGGATTCAATCAAGTTGAATATTTACATGATATATGTGAATATTTATTTACCAAAAGGTAAACGAGCACTTCCTCATTTGAACATACATGCTATATTTTGAATATATATTTACCAGAGGTGAAAGCACACTTTCTCGTGTGACCCACATGCTATATTTGAAAATGTATTTACCAATGGTGTATGCACACTTCCTCATGTGACATACCTGATATATTTGAATATTTATTTACCAAAGGTGAAGGCGCACTTCCTCATTTGACATATATGCTATATTCTGAATATGTATTTACCAAAGGTGAAAGTGCACTTTCTCGCGTGATCAACATGCTATATTTGAAAATGTATTTACCAATGGTGAATGCACTCTTTCTCACGTGACATACCTGATATAATAGAATATTTATTTACCAAAGGTGAAGTTGCACTTTCTCATGTGAGCTACATGCTATATTTGAATATTTATTTACCAAAGGTGAATGCGCGCTCTCTCATGTGACATATCTGATATAGTTGAATATTTATTTACCAAAGGTGAAGGCGCACTTTCTCATGTGAGCTACATGCTATATTTGAATATTTATTTACCAAAGGTGAATGTGCGCTCTCTCTTGTGACATATCTGATATAGTTGAATATTTATTTACCAAAGGTGAAGGGGCACTTTCTCATGTGAGCTACATGCTATATTTGAATATTTATTTACCAAAGGTGAATGCGCGCTCTCTCTTGTGACATATCTGATATAGTTGAATATTTATTTACCAAAGGTGAATGCGCACTTTCTCATATGAGCTGCATGCTATATTTGAATTTTTATTTACCAAAGGTGAATGCGCACTTCCTCATTTGACATATATGCTATATTCTGAATATTTATTTACCAAAGGTGAATGCGCACTTCCTCATTTGACATATATGCTATATTCTGAATATGTATTTACCAAAGGTGAAAGCGCACTTTCTCGCGTGATCAACATGCTATATTTGAAAATGTATTTACCAATGGTGAATGCACTCTTCCTCACGTAACATACCTGATATAATAGAATATTTATTTACCAAAGGTGAAGGTGCACTTTCTCATGTGAGCTACATGCTATATTTGAATATTTATTTACCAAAGGTGAATGCGCACTCTCTCATGTGACATATCTGATATAGTTGAATATTTATTTACCAAAGGTGAAGGCGCACTTTCTCATGTGAGCTACAGGCTATATTTGAATATTTATTTACCAAAGGTGAATGTGCGCTCTCTCATGTGACATATCTGATATAGTTGAATATTTATTTACCAAAGGTGAAGGCGCACTTTCTCATGTGAGCTTCATGCTATATTTGAATTTTTATTTACCAAAGGTGAATGCGCACTTCCTCATTTGACATACATGCTATATTTTGAATATGTATTTACCAAAGGTGAAAGCGCACTTTCTCGTGTGATCTACATGATATATTTGAAAATGTATTTACCAATGGTGAAGGCGCACTTTCTCATGAAAGCAACATGCTATATTTGAATTTTTTTTTACCAAAGGTAAATGCGCACTCTCTCATGCGACATACCTGATATATTTGAATATTTACCAAAGGTGAAGGCGCACTTGCTCATGTGAGCTGCATGCTATATTTGAATTTTTACTTACCAAAGGTGAATGCCCTCTTTTTCATGTCACCTACCTGATATATTTGAATATGTATTTACCAAAGGTGGTGGCACACTTCCTCATGTGATCTACATGATATAGGTGAATACTTATTCACCAAAGGGGAATGCGCAATGCTTCATGTGAGCTACCGGATATATTTGAATATTTATTCACCAAAGGTGAAGGCGCACTTTCTCATGTGAGCTACATGCTATATTTGAATATTTATTTACCAAAGGTGAATGCGCGCTCTCTCTTGTGACATATCTGATATAGTTGAATATTTATTTACCAAAGGTGAAGGGGCACTTTCTCATGTGAGCTACATGCTATATTTGAATATTTATTTACCAAAGGTGAATGCGCGCTCTCTCTTGTGACATATCTGATATAGTTGAATATTTATTTACCAAAGGTGAATGCGCACTTTCTCATATGAGCTGCATGCTATATTTGAATTTTTATTTACCAAAGGTGAATGCGCACTTCCTCATTTGACATATATGCTATATTCTGAATATTTATTTACCAAAGGTGAATGCGCACTTCCTCATTTGACATATATGCTATATTCTGAATATGTATTTACCAAAGGTGAAAGCGCACTTTCTCGCGTGATCAACATGCTATATTTGAAAATGTATTTACCAATGGTGAATGCACTCTTCCTCACGTAACATACCTGATATAATAGAATATTTATTTACCAAAGGTGAAGGTGCACTTTCTCATGTGAGCTACATGCTATATTTGAATATTTATTTACCAAAGGTGAATGCGCACTCTCTCATGTGACATATCTGATATAGTTGAATATTTATTTACCAAAGGTGAAGGCGCACTTTCTCATGTGAGCTACATGCTATATTTGAATATTTATTTACCAAAGGTGAATGTGCGCTCTCTCATGTGACATATCTGATATAGTTGAATATTTATTTACCAAAGGTGAAGGCGCACTTTCTCATGTGAGCTTCATGCTATATTTGAATTTTTATTTACCAAAGGTGAATGCGCACTTCCTCATTTGACATACATGCTATATTTTGAATATGTATTTACCAAAGGTGAAAGCGCACTTTCTCGTGTGATCTACATGATATATTTGAAAATGTATTTACCAATGGTGAAGGCGCACTTTCTCATGAAAGCAACATGCTATATTTGAATTTTTTTTTACCAAAGGTAAATGCGCACTCTCTCATGCGACATACCTGATATATTTGAATATTTACCAAAGGTGAAGGCGCACTTGCTCATGTGAGCTGCATGCTATATTTGAATTTTTACTTACCAAAGGTGAATGCCCTCTTTTTCATGTCACCTACCTGATATATTTGAATATGTATTTACCAAAGGTGGTGGCACACTTCCTCATGTGATCTACATGATATATGTGAATACTTATTCACCAAAGGGGAATGCGCAATGCTTCATGTGAGCTACCGGATATATTTGAATATTTATTCACCAAAGGTGAAGGCGCACTTTCTAGAAGTGACTGCTGTGATAAAAAGGAGCGTATTTAGTCAACCACAGTGAATGCACACGGTCTCAGGGGATCTCTCTGAGCTATATGAAGATTAATTGAACCAAGGTGTATGCCAAACTTACCAAGTGCTAACGATTAAATATATGAATAGCTATTCAGCAAATGGGAATGAATCGGGTCCTAAGGGCCCCACAGGACCCATTGAGAAAAACATAAGACAGAAAATGTGTAATTTATGATACCAAAACTGATGAAATGAAAACTGTTGAACATTCCTACTTTCCTGTATTATTCGAGAGAGCCTCAGCTAGGATGCTCAGTAATGTAATATGGCTAAGCGTAACAAGTATTGGTTTGACTGAATCAAATATATATATATATATATATAGGAAAGTGTTTCCCGCTTATTAAAAGAAGCCTGACTGTGTCTGTTTATTTAATCAGGGGCCCTGGTGTTGCTGTCTCACATATGGGTGAACCTCACCCTTACCTAAGGTCCATCCACCTTTCCCCCTGGGTACTCCTGGTATGCACATGTGTGCAGTGAGGTGTCAGACTCCTTTGCTCAGGTCTCCCACAGGTTGCAGTCCACTCATACATATACAGAAATCAAATAAACAAGGAAGAGGCACCTTACACAATGCTGCGGCCAGATTGGAATAGTTAGAGGAAAATGTTTGCTACCACCAGATTCCCTCCTGCATGATGCGTTCATGCACTGCCTTGATGTATTGAGTCTCCATCATAACAGCCACAAACTGGTTAGCGTCCAGCAAGGCCAATTTAAAGCTAGCTTGCATATCTTCTGACAAATCTTTAACAAAATCTGACAGTTGCATCCATAGCTGCAAATTGTTGGAGATGAACCACAGAGTTTTAATACATTTGCCGGCCATGCCAGCATTCAGATCCAATAGTTTCTCCTCTTTGCTCAGAGACTTAGTCACAAATGAGGATGTATAGGAGGGGGAAGATCTCCTCTATAACCTGAAGCTGCCACCACACATGACTGAGAACTATGGGGTGAAGCAATACAAATATTTTCTGAAGTTAAGGGCCTGTACCGGATGTATGCTTTCTTGCTGAACTGACTATGGGGCCATTTCCCATTTCCTTTGCACTAATCTTTTTGGAGGTAACAGCCCAAACTGTGGGCTGATTTGCATGCAAAGACAGAACATTTCACACCATCCACTGTGGCAGGATTACTGAACACAACAGGGTTCTGTCTCTGCAGGTGCCTTTGCAAGGGACCACTTTTGGGTCCGGTGACACGAGGAGGAAGTGAAGAGGTATGGTTCTGAGGGTTTGGGTCAGAATGTTTTTGCTGAGGGGGGGTGGTCACCACTGTACTTAATGGAATAAGCTATTGCCTGTGTGCAGTAGCAAGCTGTTCCTGGAAGCCTACATGGCAGCGGGGTGTGCCTTCTTGATTAGCCCAATTAGATTCCCATAGATGGCAGGAGATGCCAGTAATGTCTCAAATGAAATTTGGTGACATACCTTTACTACTGTGAAGAAAAAGAAGTGGTTCAGGATGAGAAATTCTATTGATGGGCATGATGGGGCGTTGAGGAACAGTCTAGGGCTCAAAGAACATCAAAATGAAGTGTCCCATCACAGAAGTCAGCAATATCTAGTGTGCTTTACCCAGAAAGAAACTCTACCACGAAAGGCATAAGGATTGGGAAGAAGAAATCCTGTCTCTGCCCATGTCCTAATGTTTCTGGCCACTATTTTGTAAATCAATTTCTGTGGAATGTTGATTTCTGTCTGTTTGTTGAATGAAGAAATGGAATACGACTGCGTGTCAGAGGAGGGAACTAGTAGAGACAAAATGGTGTACAGGACCATGCACTTCCGTTCGGCTCTGTCAACCATCTTGTGCACAATTTCTATATGAATCACAAGGAGGCAGAGGGGAGAACCTTTGAACTTGCAATATAAGAAACCCTAAGGGACTCATTGGGGAAGTCCTGGGAGTATCAAGGATAACCTCTGGATTAAGCTCAGTTGCAGATCAAATGGCAATCTCGAACAAGGATTCTGGTATCACCTCCCTTCACTAGTCTGTGTGGAAATATGACAAAATCAACTTCCGGGGAACCAGTTGTGGAGGGGTGAATATCGGTTTGTAAACTATCAATCAGCCCCACACCTCTAGTACACCAGATGGAATCTGAACAGATTGGAAAAACAAGCAAATGATAAACCTCCTTGTCCAATTTCGCCAAAGGGTCATGGATCGCTGTTTAATTGCAACACAGCAAAAATACAATTATTCCCAATGACAAAAGGAACTATCCAGTCATGGTTGTATCAAAAATATCTTCTTTATTTATATCACAACAGAGAGTCTTACACTACGAAATATAACCCACCCTGTAAGGGAATGCAGAGGACAGACCGTTTCAAAGAAAGAAAATGGATGCACTCCGGATACTGACGGTATGGTTAATAACTCCAACAGTTTAAGGTTTCTTGGCATCAGCACAAAGGGAATAATAGATCTTAATATGTCTCTAGAGGCCTTCTAGGAAGGACCAGGTGGGAAGAACCACAATGTACCTGGTGCTGTCAGTGATCTTGGTGCTAACAGCTGCAGGCTGGGCCGCACAGCGGCTCAGTGTCAGGAATCGTCATCTCAGTGCTGATCGGCTTGCTGCAGATCCTTGCAGGGCGGGCTGTATGCTGGCTGGGTACTGGTTCTGGAACAACTGCAGGTCCTCTGAGTTCTTTATCTCCCTCTGCTGTTTATGGAAGGGATCTTGCTTCCCTCTTTGGATATCCTGGCCTTCCTTCACTGGTGGAAGATGGAACGCAGACTGTACCTTCATCCAGGGTCAAGGTGGAGTTCTTCTTTGTTACTTCTGGTGAAGTAGTTGGATGATCTGCCAAAAGAGAGGCTCGGCCCCTGTTAAAGCCAAGTGGGCTCTAGTGAGTGTTGTAGGCTACGCCTACCTTAATGAACCAATCCTGGGGTCCTTACCAATAATCTCCTGTATGAGGTCATAACCAGAGTGCTTTGCAACAGGAAAGGTAAAGGGGTGAAAACAGGAACAAGCTGTGCCCCAGAACTAAAATGGGTGAATACTTCTTTCAAAAGAAAGAGCTCTGTCCACATTCCCTCAGGATACTAAATTCCACCCATCTTCCTGTCTGTTGTTGTTCAAAGAGACTCTCTGGTTAATGGTTCTATGTGTGTGGTCCCTGTTTAGGCGGCAGGTCTCCCATGAAGCTGTGGCGAAACATGACTATGGCTCCTGCAAATCATATTCTCGTACCTTATGAATGGGGTCCGCTAGCGGGGTGGCCTTCTGTAAACAGAAGAACCAGACATGAGAGTTCACTGCCATCGATATTGTGAGGCGGGAGATAGGTTCAGGTTGACACAGTTGCATATGAAAGGTTGTTGGGTTTCCTGCCTCCTTTGTTATCCTCTACAGCCATGCCCCATGTGGCCTGTTTACAATACCCCCTGCTGGCATGATAATCACTGCCACCAACTGCAGGGCCTAACAAAAGAGCAGGGCGGATCCATGAAGCCTTTATCAGTTAATCAGGCTGACCATGGCAGGGGGAAGGTTGGTCCTCTTCCTTCCTGGAGTTGACATCATGCACTCCTTCGCTGTCACATTCCAACTAAATATGACAGGGGTGGACAGTGAATGTAGGCATTGTCCAGCCCAGAGTACACAGGTCTATGCTGTCATGGTGTGAGCCTAGGAGAATGTGTGTGGATTAGCCCCACACATTTTCCTGAGGTTGGTCTACCATCATTCCATATAATAAAATATTAAAATCCATGCGAGTGCACGCTCACCATGTGGATGGTCGAATTCCTCAAAGGAACCTATAGTGAACGCCTGGCAAAAGGCCCAGGCAGACTCTCAGCCACAATGCCGATATTATCTGCTCAGATGTCGTCCTTAGATCCAAGTCCAGTAGCATGGAGATCTTGCAAGAAGCACTAGGGACCCTCTGGGTGGGGCAGCATGGGGAAACATATCAATGGAGCAAAGTGTTGTGTATAAGGGTGAAAATACCTATCTGAGTTTCTTCTCTCAAACATAATTTCGTGAAGGATTCTGGAGGAGGTTGCTTGAAGTGTTGTTCCTTGCATACAGATTATGTTTTCAAATCAAAGGACAGATAGGGCATTGCTCAGCGAGCAATGCTACCACTTGTTGTCTTGGCCCAAGAACCCCAGACAATGCATGTAAGTTAGATGCCAGTACAGATAGTCACACAATTTGCAGACACATAAAAACAGCTTTGATGACAGTGGAGGGAAACGAACGCCTGGGAGCGACTCGGAAATAAAAACATGGGCTACTTTGAGCCATCCAGTCCCAGTGTATGCAAGAAAGGCCTGGAGGGGGAGTCATGCTGCAGATGCAATAGACCACTGAATGCCGAAGAAATAGTTGCACACTTTTATTATTCCTCACAGGCATAGTTAAGCAATGTTCTGCTGGAGCTAGGGAAGGAGGACCTAGTGTCCAGGCTCATTATCCAAGTTCTCTAACAAATGAGTTCTCAGGGTTTCTGTCACTTGGAAAGCAACTTTCCGTTCACTCATAGTCTCAAGATGTTTTAAGCATCCCAGCCCACATACAGAAATAGTGTTCTCTAATGTATCACTCCAGCAATCTCCAACAGGGCAGGATCTTGTGCTTCTGCACCTCCTTTCATCCAGGGTATCGTCAGTGGAGCTAACAGTCCTTACTGGGGAAAGACCTTATGCTTTCACCCCGTGCCTTAGGGATACCGTCAATGGATCTGGGCAATGGACCTGCCTGGCATCTTTTCAAGCTGCTGTAATTATTAGTACCCCCACCCACTGACAAAGGGTCCATTCTGATCTGTGAGCCCACATCCATTGCATGTACTTGCCCTCTTGCTCTTAATGATATTATTTGTTGTTTTTTATTTGGGACTCTGTGGGCTGAGGGCTTCAAAAGTGATGTTACCTTTCTTTAGACATGGGAGATTCAACATGGCATAACCATCCTCTAGCTCCCAGCGCAAAGGGTGCCTGAATTCTCTCTTCGGTAATGTTACTGTGCATCACATGTACGAACCAACCAATGCCTCCGTATCCTGACTTCCTTCTGGATTCTTCTCAGCGCTCCACTCCATGGCCTCAAGACTTAGTGCGCATATCGCAGTATTTGAATACTCCGAGAATGGGGTTGCAATACAGACCAAAAGCAATCAGCCAGCTGGTCTCCATTACACTGCCTCTCATAATCTCTCTTTAATGTGGGGGGCCATGCATTTCTGTTCCCTAAACTCGCACTCTCCTGAGGTCCCAGTCTAGGTGATCCTTCCCTGTCCTCACCTAACCCATTTTATAGGGGCCAGTGCAGTTGCTTTTTCCAAGTGGGGTAGCTGGGTTTATGGGTGTTGGTACTGAGACCAAAGACTGTATAGGCTTGGAGGGATCCCCCTATAAGATCATGCAAAGGTTCCATAACCTAGCAGGTGACTTCCCCTGGATCCAGAGTCTGCCAATCCCCTTCCAAAACTCCCTCACATGTGACTATCACCGGGTTATGGAAGGTAGACCATAGAGGACTGTGGCAGCAAGCATGCATGTTATTGCTTGGGCATCATCACAAGTCTTGTGGTAACCTGGCTGGATACCAGCCGGAATTACCACCACCGGCACTTGGTCTGCCGAAATTACTGTCATATTCCAAGTGCCAGTAAGGATAGTTAATCCGGTATTACCGGCACTGGTAATACCAGCTGTTTTTTGCCAGTGGGGTGTCTGACTTGCCTCCAGCTCCTGCCTGAAGGTAAATCAGGCCCGACACTGGCAAACTTGAGTGTGCTGGTGCAGTAACATGCTGGTATGCTGTAATACCGGCACATTATTATTGCACCGGCACACGTGTAATTCTGTTTGCTGAGATGTTAAGAAGAAAGTGATACTTTGGATCTAATTCATGTTTTCTCAAAGACATTTTAAACAACATCAAATATTACTAATGTGAGAAAACAGTTGTTCAAAAGCCAAATGACAAAGAAGCGATACATTATTATGTGTTTCAGAAAACAGTTTTTTGTTTTAAATGTATTACGGATACCTTAAGATTGCTATTTTCTTCGATGTGCTAAACAAAGAACTAAACTTGTTTACATATCAATATACATAGAAATAGCATCAAATGCAGTGTCATTTAGTAATCAAAATAAGCAACTTGATTTACTGTATTAGCTCATTTACATTTCCCCTGTACTTTTCAGAATAATAAAAATTTTAAAAACCTTTTTTGTTGGAGCTGTTAGAATATTCCGCAATAGCCTTCCGAAGCTTATCGACATATTTCAGAAGCCCAATCAATGGTATACGTTTATCATTTTCATTGGCTGTGATTAAAACTGAAGGATAATTCTAAAAGAAACACAATTAAGAATCAATGTAAGGTTGACTTTGACATCTTTTAGTATGTTAGCATGTCTGACAAAGTCCCCAGCCACACTTTGGGAAACCACAGTGAGGTGGTCAAAGGAGCCGGTTGCCACCCCAAGCTTGTGAATGCTGATGCTGATGGAGCTATATTGGGGAGCCCCACATCACCTCCACTGGGTTCCCTGCTTTAAGGTAATGACAGTCAAAGGGATATTCACTCCTACCACTTTAGTGCCATCCCTACACTGGTCAGACACACCCATGGAGGAAGGGGGATAGACCTAAGCCCTAAAGAGATTGAATAGTGCGAACGGACTGCAGCCCATCTTTTGCATGGACAAAAAGTCCTAGAAATGCTACCACCAAAGGTTTGAACCACCAAAAGTTCGGACCTTTGGTGGTAGCATTATAAGTAAGTATATAACGAGCGGGGTATTGCAGAGGACACCCCCGCAGCACACCCAAAAAAAGAAAAAAAAAAGAAATGCAAAGGATCATGCGGCGTCGGTTCCCGATCACGGAAGTGAAAGGGAACTGGCGCCGCAGGGACTCAGCGTGAAGAAAAAGGTAAGTAGGGTATGTTTATTTTGGGGGTGTGGGTGGGAGTGTGTTGGGGGTGTGGGTGGGGGCTGTGGTGTGGGTGGGGGTGTATTGTGGTTGGGGGTATGGGTATGTAGGTGTTGTGTGCCTGTGTTCGCATGGGAAATGTGCAAACCTTTGGTGGTTCGCACATTTCTCATGCAAACTTTCCGGCCACGGGAAAATCAGCTGCGATCGGATCACACAGATCCTAAAGAGACTACCATTTCCATCAGGGGACTATACTGTGAGAGCCATTCTAAAGGCTTAGCCAGACCCAAATATTTGGCATTAGGGAGGACCCTCTCCGTTTAAAAAAACGAAGGGGAATCAGTATAAGAACCCTGAAAAGTGGGGAAGTACATTTTGTAAGTCTGTACTGGCACCAGAACAGCCGTCTCACGCTAATTCACACGCTTTTAAGCCAAATAAATCTCACGGGTTAGAAACCTGTGTGTAAACCTGGAAAAGATAATACACACGAAATGTGCAAAAGTAGGGACAAATGATCACCAGCTTTGCTGGGATTACCAGTTCACAAATGACATGCAACAGAGGCAGCAAACATACTGTCAAGCATTTTCCCTACTTATTGGATGACTTGTAGACACCCAATCCACACACAAGATCCACACAGGCAGTAGTGGGAAGGGGGAATCGACATTTGAAAAGGGCCCCACTAGAATCCAACATGGCAGCCTTCATGTCACCTCAGAAATTCCCTGACCGCCCCAAATCCAATCAGGAAACAACACATCCCCGTATGTACAGGTGTCCTCAACAATCCTACCACCATACAAGGGTAGGAGGGACATTCCTATATAAAGCATCCAGATCAGTCTGGCTGTGTGGGGTGATTGAATAGGAGTAGGAGGAAGGAATTTGGTGGGGAGAGGGGAAACCTAAGAGCCGTCAGGAGAGAGCAGGAAGTAGGAGGACAATATATGTTGGGGAGTGTAGGTGGTGGTTCATCAGAGAGAGTGAGAGTGTGGGAAGGATGTAGGAGCAAAGAAAAGTTTCCATCCGAAGCTGGGACATTGGGAAAGCATACCATCCAGAGTCCCACCACCCAGGAAAGAGATAAGGTGCTTTTAGGCTTGTTCGTGGGGCTTGACAGCATCTAACCAGGATTCTAGGCACTTCAAAATGGGTCGAATATGTGTTGAGAGTTTTCAGTTGTTCCCAATTGATTGCGGGTGTCGAGACAGTTGAGTCAGCTCGAGACAGACCATGGATGAGGTGCAGGCCTGTGGCGGTGATCGGCTTGAATCGGGTGAAGAACAGGCAGGTGAGGATTGAATCAGTGTCTCAAATTGGTTGAGTAGGCTTTAAGAAGTCCAATATTGGAATGTGTTTCTTCAGTGTCAATCTGCTAAAAAATGCCTGGGGCACAGGCAGGCGATGCATTGAGTCAGTGGCTCGAGAGTGGATTGAAAAGCAGAGAGCATTAACAGCAGCTCCAGGTACTTGCGGCGCTATGAGGTACTAAATACTAAATGGTACAGCGATTGTCGGAAGCGGCTGTGGTGAAATCAGTGCGGTTTGACGATCATACGTGACGTTACACATTACGGAAGGTCCTTTCCTCGAATCTCACCCAGCAAACGCTGGGCAGTTAAGCAGCGAGGAGCGGGGTGGAATTGAGTCAAATCGAACAAGGTCAGGTGAACAAACAAACGGATCCGGAAATAGTACTGAATGAGGGCGGGAGAGCCGTGTGTCTCATTTAGAGTAAGAGCGAGTACAAGAGCTGGGTGGAGCTGCACAACTGCACAACAGCGCAAGCTAAGTAGCTCGTTGTGAGGGAGGGGGGGTTCTGGACTGCCTATTGGGCTACCTATTGTTTTTCATACTTGGTAACTCACACTCACTAAACCGGCTATAGCCGCTATAAAGATGGTGAGTGGCAGCCGAGGGTGACCTGCCTTGCCCCCCACTCTCCCCGCCGCTGTAGGACTTTGCTGCTCATACGATAGGATACTGTAGCTCACACGAAAGAGGCGTAGACACGGTCACGGAAACTAACCTGTGCTGTCAATTATATCCTCTACATTTAACTTGAACATCCACTAAAAGGGGTTTGACTGAATTGTGGTTGTGAACATCGGCTGGAATCGACTGGAAAAGGCTGGAGAGGAAGGAAAGATAGAAATACACATGATTGGCAGTATAATTTACAACTAGAGACAGCAGAGCAATGAAATCTGCTTTGCTGCGATAATATTGCCACATGTGCAGACCAGAGATCGCTTTCCTCATTATTGCGTCCCAAACATTTTGGGACTTATAACAAATAATGACACGTAAGGGGCAACTGCGGAAGGAAAACATGCAGCACAAACGTCCCAATTTACGCAGTGGCAACAAGTATGATGTCCTAAAAAAGCCCAAATTGGATCAGCCCTCACAAGCGGATATTACAGCCTTTTTTGGAGCCAAAGACAAGCGCTTCAATAGACACTTATCGGAATCAAGAGAAGTGGACAAAGAAAATCGCCTGTCAGACACAATTGACAATAATAACTCAATACTGCATCTAGTCAACAACTTGCAAAGAGCCTCATTGGGGGGTGAGAAAAGGTTGCCAAATACAATAATCGCTGAGGCCAACAAGCGTATTAGTTTGTCATATTCTCGAGATATGACAGTTTTTGCGACATACTCGGATTCATCGGATACATCTGTCTCGGAGGAGGCAACTGAGTCTGCCATTGCAGGGGAAATAACTTTGGTCGACGCCATTGCAATGAAGAATCGTTTGATGGCACTGGAATGTAAGATAGATGCACAAGCTGTACTAATGGCCTCCATAAGGGAAGAGCTTGGAGCCAGCCAAAAGCTTACAGTTAAACTGCTAGATATAAAAACAGCACTGTTTAAGAAAGTGGACATTATTGCAAATAAAGCCAAGCAGTCAGGAAGGGAACGCAACAATGTGGGCACTACATCTGGGACAAATAAAACAATACAAAAGCAAGGGAAATTTGACCCAAAACACATACTGGAGGATATGTGTCAAAACGGTAAAGAAAAGCCCGATTGGGACTTCGACAAGGTCTAAATATCACCACCAACAGAATTAAAGAAAGTCCTAAAAACAAAGTCGCCACAGAAAACACATGCGCCACCAGTACTGAAAACACTGGCTCCCCAAAAGACTCAAGCAATAAGCCTGCAGTACCACAAGAAAACGTCTTAAACCTGACCCGAAGGAGAAGAAAACAGCTCCTCATGTAAAAAAAGTCAACAGAGCGGGACGGGGACAGGAAAACTCTGCTCGAACCCCTGGATGATACACAAAACAACCAGCCCTTGCCCGATGATAGTTATACACTGCCAATTATCCACCCCGGTGCACTAAAGACGGGGTATATGGGGAATATTGGAGGAAAATGTCACAACGTTGCAAAGCCCATTTCTAAATGGAACAGTACTACTGTCAATCTCCAAACAGCTGAAATATATGGAATATATTCAATCCAGAGACATTCTAAAAATTGAACTACCAGATTGGAATAGTGAGACAAATTGGGCATTGATAGAGTTTGTGTGACCGTTAGTGGTGGCTCTATTGAAAACACACTCAGCGCTTCGCCTGAGAGCAGGTTTTACACTAATAGCATGCCAAAAAACTGAAGGCGTTAAAGCAGAACATGAGGGAAACGTAAGGAATACTAACGCCTTATTAAACCTGCCGACAGAGAGAGAAGCACCAAGAGCCTTACAAGAACATACCTCACTGGCAACGCCGAAGGTCTTCACTTCCACTTTATGGATGCCAATGAATGCATGCAGTTGGGCTAACTCACAAGTAAAAGCCACTGGAAAACTGTCATGGACCTCTTGGAATACAAGAAAACATACATCGAAGACACACTTAGAACCTGTGCCTTGGCCAAAGGCAATTGAATCCCCTAATGTACTAATGGGTACTTTGCAACACCTACAGAAGGAAAAAGCTTAATTATCAATATTTACGATCCTCCAGGGGGTTCGTTGACCAATCCAATGCAATCATTAATCACAGATGCTATTACTTGCTGGTTGGAAAGAACCCCCACAGGTAGCGTCGTTCTGCCTGGAGATTTTAACAGACGAATGCTACATGTTTCTAATGGCACCGAAGTGGGACAAATCTATAGTTGGCAGTCACTGAAGCGTAATAACCCTCCAACACGCGGCGGAAGGTGAAGCCCGGGAGAAGAGCAGACTACAATTCAGGAGGAGGTGCCCCCCGAACGACACCAGAGACCCGGCCCCTGAGCGGCCCTGCTCCGTGGGACCCCAGAAGTGAACCGAATAGCAGGACGAAGCCCTCGGTCTCAGCGACACCCGCAGGCAGAGACCTGATAGACACAGGGAGAAGACCGGGCAGAGAGAAGCGGAGTCCGGTGGAGAGACCCGGGCACACCAACAGTGCGGATCCGGACGGGATCGAGGAGCAAACTGGAGGAAGGCGCGGTCCCAACAGAAAGGATCCGGACGTGGACGGGGCCGGGTTCGGAGGAAAGCACCAATCCAGCAGTGTGGATCTAGACGAGGACGAGACCTGGGTCGTAGAAAGCCGCCAACCCGGCGGAAGAAACTAAGCACCACAGCGGCCCAGACCAGCGAGGGAAGTGAAGGCGGTCTCCACGAACAGAGAAGAAGGAGACCACAGTGCCCAGCCGAGACGCCAGGACAGAGAACCATAGGTACAGGCCAGGGAGGGAATCCAGCAGCGGCGGGGGCCGCTTCCCCTCCATAGACGCCAACAGCATATCCCGGGGAGAAGACACGGGAGAATCAAAACGAGACACCTGGGGGATGGAACCCCATAACAGCCAACGCCACCCGGAAAAACGAGTAATCCCCCCAATTTACAACACACAAACCCACTGTGAACCCAGGCCCAGATACTGGGGAGGGGAGCCCCCCCCAGCCATCGGTCGTGGACCCACCCCAAAACCGGAAGGGCAACAGCAATTAGCCCACAGGGACGCCCCACCTACCCCCGAGAGCTCCCTCAATCCACAAAAGAGTGGCTGGGCACCCTCCCCTCGGCCTGCCAGAAGGGAAAACTACATAATCCTCCGGGATAACCACAGAAGGAATCGACCCCCATCCAGGAGGGGCCACAGTGAAAGGTAGAAACTGTTGAGGACCATAGACAGATAAAGAAAACGTGGGGAACAACCACACCCATAAAGGAACCATAAGTGGTTTTCCAGAGAGCCAACAGAGAAGGACCCCTAGGGACATTGCTGTATCCCCCCAAGTTCAAATAAAGATTGCGAGAATACCACCAAACGGGGCTAGAGAAGCGGAAAACCGCGACACCAACAGACAACAGTCGGCAGAGCCCAGACAGGCACCAGAGATACACAGAACACCATAAACTCCTTCTCGAAATCCAAGGCTAAAAGCGAGCACTAGAATACATAAGAAGCCCAGTCACTAAAAGAACACACACATGTCAAAAGCTAGGACCAGGCACAGGCTTCAGGCTTCATCGGCGAACACTAGTAGATCCAAACCAGATCAAGACCTGATCCAAATCTGGGGTGTAGACAAAACCGCGCACAAACTGATAAATAAACAGAAAAGCAAGGGGGAAACCACATCAGAGCAGAAAGCGGACGCCATAATGGCCTCGAAAGACGACATGAAAACATGGTTTAAGGAATTTCAAGATCAATTCATGTCTTCCACACAGGCGCAGTTCGAAAACATGAAGGGGGAAATTAAACAAGCAGTCCAGGAACTGAAGAGGGACATAGGAAATCTAGAGGAGAGAAAAGATAATCTGGAAAGGATGGTCCAGAATATAGCAAAAACAAAGAGGTGATGGCTGGAAGGTTTAGAATTAATCTTAACCACTGGCAATGCTCTGGGCAACCCTCCAGACCACCGTTCTTCGCCTGCCAAGCCATTACAGAAGGGAAAGACCATATGCAAATCAGGCTTGGCCCCACCCCAAAAGGGGCAGTCCAGCCCGAACTGCTAGGCCACATCCCTTCTGCACGAGACCACAAGCATCCCCAAACATGTTTCGCCCTTGTTGGGGCTCATCAGTGAGGAGTAGCTTGGGTCTCTAGGCCCAGCAGGCACGGGACCCACGTCTGGGCATACCCGTCCCACTCGGGGTGACATAGCAAAAACAAAGAGGTGATGGCTGGAAGGTTTAGAATTAATCTTAACCACTGGCAATGCTCTGGGCAACCCTCCAGACCACCGTTCTTCGCCTGCCAAGCCATTACAGAAGGGAAAGACCATATGCAAATCAGGCTTGGCCCCACCCCAAAAGGGGCAGTCCAGCCCGAACTGCTAGGCCACATCCCTTCTGCACGAGACCACAAGCATCCCCAAACATGTTTCGCCCTTGTTGGGGCTCATCAGTGAGGAGTAGCTTGGGTCTCTAGGCCCAGCAGGCACGGGACCCACGTCTGGGCATACCCGTCCCACTCGGGGTGACATAGCAAAAACAAAGAGGTGATGGCTGGAAGGTTTAGAATTAATCTTAACCACTGGCAATGCTCTGGGCAACCCTCCAGACCACCGTTCTTCGCCTGCCAAGCCATTACAGAAGGGAAAGACCATATGCAAATCAGGCTTGGCCCCACCCCAAAAGGGGCAGTCCAGCCCGAACTGCTAGGCCACATCCCTTCTGCACGAGACCACAAGCATCCCCAAACATGTTTCGCCCTTGTTGGGGCTCATCAGTGAGGAGTAGCTTGGGTCTCTAGGCCCAGCAGGCACGGGACCCACGTCTGGGCATACCCGTCCCACTCGGGGTGACATAGCAAAAACAAAGAGGTGATGGCTGGAAGGTTTAGAATTAATCTTAACCACTGGCAATGCTCTGGGCAACCCTCCAGACCACCGTTCTTCGCCTGCCAAGCCATTACAGAAGGGAAAGACCATATGCAAATCAGGCTTGGCCCCACCCCAAAAGGGGCAGTCCAGCCCGAACTGCTAGGCCACATCCCTTCTGCACGAGACCACAAGCATCTCCAAACATGTTTCGCCCTTGTTGGGGCTCATCTCTTTTGTTTTGCTATTGTCACCCCGAGTGGGAAGGGTATGCCCAGACGTGGGTCCCTTGCCTGCTGGGCCTAGAGACCCAAGCTACTCCTCACTGATGACGCCCAACAAGGCTGAAACATGTCTGGGGATGCTTGTGGTCTCGTGCAAAAGGGATGTGACCTAGCAGTTCGGGCTGGACTACCCCTTTGAGGGTGGGACCAAGCCTGATTTGCATATGGTTTTTCCCCTTTTGTAATGGCTTGGCAGGCGAAGAACGATGGTCTGGAGGGTTGCCCAGAGCAATGCCAGAGGTCATGATTTATTCTAAACCTTCCAGCCATCAACTCTTTTGTTTTGCTATTGTCACCCCGAGTGGGAAGGGTATGCCCAGACGTGGGTCCCTTGCCTGCTGGGCCTAGAGACCCAAGCTACTCCTCACTGATGACGCCCAACAAGGCTGAAACATGTCTGGGGATGCTTGTGGTCTCGTGCAAAAGGGATGTGACCTAGCAGTTCGGGCTGGACTACCCCTTTGAGGGTGGGACCAAGCCTGATTTGCATATGGTTTTTCCCCTTTTGTAATGGCTTGGCAGGCGAAGAACGATGGTCTGGAGGGTTGCCCAGAGCAATGCCAGAGGTCATGATTTATTCTAAACCTTCCAGCCATCAACTCTTTTGTTTTGCTATTGTCACCCCGAGTGGGAAGGGTATGCCCAGACGTGGGTCCCTTGCCTGCTGGGCCTAGAGACCCAAGCTACTCCTCACTGATGACGCCCAACAAGGCTGAAACATGTCTGGGGATGCTTGTGGTCTCGTGCAAAAGGGATGTGACCTAGCAGTTCGGGCTGGACTACCCCTTTGAGGGTGGGACCAAGCCTGATTTGCATATGGTTTTTCCCCTTTTGTAATGGCTTGGCAGGCGAAGAACGATGGTCTGGAGGGTTGCCCAGAGCAATGCCAGAGGTCATGATTTATTCTAAACCTTCCAGCCATCAACTCTTTTGTTTTGCTATTGTCACCCCGAGTGGGAAGGGTATGCCCAGACGTGGGTCCCTTGCCTGCTGGGCCTAGAGACCCAAGCTACTCCTCACTGATGACGCCCAACAAGGCTGAAACATGTCTGGGGATGCTTGTGGTCTCGTGCAAAAGGGATGTGACCTAGCAGTTCGGGCTGGACTACCCCTTTGAGGGTGGGACCAAGCCTGATTTGCATATGGTTTTTCCCCTTTTGTAATGGCTTGGCAGGCGAAGAACGATGGTCTGGAGGGTTGCCCAGAGCAATGCCAGAGGTCATGATTTATTCTAAACCTTCCAGCCATCAACTCTTTTGTTTTGCTATGGTCCAGAATATAGACAACAAAACTTTCCAACATGCAGAAGCACAAGACCGGCTAGCACGACTGGCACTGGAACTAGAATCACAATGTGAAGATTTGGAAAACAGATCCCGGAGGTCGAATATAAGAATAAAGAATATGCCAGAAACGATGGAGGATAAAGATCTCCGCACAGCAGTACAACAGGTGTTCCAAGACATTCTTACAGACGGCACAGGGGAAGAAATTCAAATAGACAGAATACACAGAGTAGGCCCCCGAAGAACGGGAGAACCCGGAGTCCGCCCAAGAGATGTACTGGTTGCACTGACACAATACACAGAAAAGGAGCCAATTCTGAGAAAAGCCAGGACAATAGAGCAAATAAGAATGAACGGCAAGGAAATACAGTTGTTCCAAGACCTACACAATCCACGCTCAGAAAGAGAAGAGAGATGTGCCAGGTAACAAAACTCCTAACGGAGAAATAAATATGCTATAAATGGACCTTCACATTTGGTCTCCTATTCACATGGGAGGAACGACAATATCGCATCACAACAAGCGAGGAAGGCCTCAAGATCCTGGGTAGGCAAGAACAAGAGATGGAATCCCCTAAGGATAGAGAACTCCACAGAGGAAGACGGGAACCGAGGAGATGGCAAACAAAGAAAAGAAGAACAAGACTCCAATCCCGCAAAACAGAGATAAATTAACTCCACCCCAGAAACGAAGGACAGAAGCAAAGATAAGCCGGAGGGAGAAGCCACAAAGGAAGAAAAACACTCGACAGGGCGGGTGATCACATGAAGATGCGGCAGAGCCAAGGGACATCCTTGGAATCCACAAACACAAGCAGGGTTTAGGACTCCCTGCAAAACTATAAACCTGAGATGTTAGAGGGCATGGAGCAAAGGCAGAACGCCAGAGCAACCATAGGGCCCATGGCCCTCCTCAGGGAAAAAGTTGGGGGGGAAAGGAGGGAGGGGTTGGGGGGAGAGTTGAGGGAAAAGTTCAAAGGGGGAAAGACTCAAACACTGGCATTAAAGTACACCACTGCAACCCACACGATAAAGCACAAGCGAGACCACAGACCCAAAACAAAGAATGGGGCTAAAAATATTAACATATAACATTAGAGGGCTGAACACGCCAGTAAAAAGGAAGAAATTCGAACAGTTCCTACACAGAGAGAAGTATGAGGTAATAATGCTCCAAGAAACACACATACAGAAAAAAAGGAAAGGCCAAATCCGCATAAGAGGTTTCAACCAAATTTTCCAATCCAACGACGAAGAGAAGAAAAAAGGAGTCATGATAGCATTCGCCAAACACCTCAATGCTCAAATTAAAAACACAATGACGGACAAAAAGGGCCGATATCTGTTCGCGAAGGCCCAGATAGAAAATTGCCAATTAACCTTTGCAACGCTTTACGCCCCAAACACAGGCCAGGATGGCTTCATCAAAGAAACGATGAACAAATTAGAAAACTTCGCAGAATGAGAAGTGATACTAACAGGAGACTTCAACCTCGCATAGAATCACAGGGAAGACCGCACAAATCCCAAGAACACACAACAGGGGACACCCACACTAGCGCTAAAACGGATGATGAACAAGATGGCTCTAGAAGACATATGGCAGAGACTCAGAGGCACAACCCAGGGGTACACATATCACTCACACGTGCACAACTCGAGCTCCAGAATCATCTATTTATGGGTCTCGGGAAGTCTAGTAGGGGAGATTCAGGATATTGAGAAAGGCCAAATATCGCTATCAGATCACGCCCCCCCTATGGATCACACTTCCTAAAATCCGTAAACGCTCTGGACTATGGCGTTGGACACTCCCCAGGGAAATCTTACAAGACCTGGTAACAAAGGAAACAATCAGAGAAAAGATAGTGGACTATTTCGAACAGAACGATACTCTGGAAGTATCTCCAAGCACTATCTGGGAAGCCTTTAAAGCGGTGATACGCAGACAAATAATAGCACTGAAAGCACAAAAAGACAAGCAATCATATAAATGGGAAAGCGAATTAGAGAAAAAACTGGAAGAGATCAAGGAAGAAATGACAAAGAACACATCCTTGAAAATAAAGAGGGCATATCGGCACGTCCAGAGTCAGATAGATATACTCAAGACCAAAAGAGCGGTAAAACCCAACTACTCCATACAAAACATTGGTTTGCGATGAAATCAAATAAGGCAGATAAACTATTAGCAAGACAATTAAAAGGGAAACAACAAGACCAAACGGTACACACACTAACAGACAGACGAGGAAAAAAGAAAACACAATCAAAAGACATTAGAGAAATATTCAGAGACTATTACCAGAAACTGTATACATCACAGTGCCCGAATGAAGAAGCGCAGGCAGCCTTCCTGAAGGAGATAACACTACCAGTCATAACACCAGACGAAAAAGCAGCACTGGACGAACCAATAACAGCAGAGGAGGTAGCAAGAGCAATCAGAGACTTACCCAAAAATAAATCTCCAGGACAGGATGGCTACATTGCAGCCTTCTACAAAACATATGCGGAAATTCTAACCCCCATCCTAACAAACCTCTTTAATACCTTTAAAGACACGACCAACATTGCACCTTCAATGAACGAGGCAAAAATACCAGTCTTCCATAAGAAAGGGAAAGACCCGGAAAACCCGAGATCCTATCGCCCAATAGCTCTAATCAATATCGACGCTAAACTCTACACAAAATTACTCGCAAACAGGCTCTCACCCATACTCCCCAAACTGATACATCAAGAACAATCAGGATTCATCCCAAACAGGAAAACCCATGACAACATTAGACGAATAGCACACCTCATAGAGAAAGCCGGAATCACAAACACCCCTTCAGCAATATTATCGGTGGATGCCGAAAAAGCATTTGACCGGGTAGAGTGGACTATGCTATTCGCAACGTTAAAAAAAATGGGCATGGGATACGCATATACGAGTATGGTTCGTGCTAACTACAACACCCCAATGGCTAGGATAGCAGTAAACGGAGAACTTTCGGATCCAATCAGAATAGGAAGGGGCACCAAACAGGGATGCCCTCTATCACCCCTGCTATACGCAATCTTCCTCGAACCCCTACTGGCAAAGATAAGAGTGGCTTCCGACATCAAGGACATAGAAATGGGAGGGCAGACACATAAGACAGCGGCATATGCGGATGACATGATGATGACCTTAACAGAACCAAGACACTACCCCTCCTCATACAACAGATCGACGACTACGGTCTAATTTCAGGTCTAAAAATAAACAAACAGAAATCGTCGGTAATGGTCCTGGCCGGAGACAAACGAGAGACATATAAGAAAATGGAAGAATTACACCTACAAACCGCGGAGGATGGGGTGAGATACCTAGGAGTCACACTGACCGCCTCGATAAAGAACCTCTACATTGGGAATTACATGAAACTCATAGAAAATGTAAAAAGAGACCTGGACAGATGGAACCTGTTAGCAATTTCCTGGTGGGGCAGAACAACAGTAATAAAAATGACAATTCTACCCAGACTACTATATTATTTCCAAGCACTTCCCATACGGATATCGGCAACATTCTGTATCAATCTCACCAAAATAAGAACAAAGTACATCTTGCAAAACAAAACACCAAGACTGTCACAACAGGTGCTCACTGCACAAAAATCAGACGGAGGCATGGCGCTCCCCCACTTCAGGAAGTACTACGAGGCAGCACAATTGTGGGTTCTGAACAAATGGATCACAAACACATCAGAAAAATGGTGGGAGGCGCAGGACAGAGCAGTCGCAAGATCAAATTTGCGCCACCTACTATGGAGCAGACCCGAGCACAGACATCATAACGTCAGAATAAGCGAGATAATGAGCACAATCTTGGAAATATGGGACAGAGCAACCAAGAGAGAAATACTCACAATAGATCCCGCCCCCTTCAATCCAATTCTCGACAACCTAGAATTCCCACCGGGAACTGAAAAAGGAGCATTCCAAAAATGGCAAGAAGCAGATTGCATGAAAGTGGGAGACATGTACGATGAACTACAGATCAGAACGTACACTGAATGCCAGGAACTTCTGGGCCTCACGGAAAAAGACAGATTCCAATACGAACAACTGCACCACTGGCTCACAACGCAAAGAATAACACAAGCATTTACAAGGACCCTGACCCCATTCGAGACATACATGATGACCCAGACGGGAGAAAAGAAATTTGTCTCCACCCTATATAAATTCATAAACACCCAGACAGAAGATATAAATAGGCAGTACATGAAGAAATGGGAAACGATGCTAGGGAAACAAATCACGAGGGAACAATGGATGTACATCTGGCAAATAATCCCAAAATGGACGCGGGCAATCCAAACAAGAGAAGCGTGGACAAAAATGATGATTCAATGGCATTACACCCCGGAAAGACTCCACAGAATGTTCACTACATCGCACAGGAAATGCTGGAAGTGATATGACACAATAGGAACTTGGAGACACATCTGGTGGGGCTGTAAGGAACTGCAACCATTCTGGTCAGCGGTGAAAGCAAAACATCTTCAAGGTAGCAGAAAACTTAGGAGAGGAAGTTTGGATGTGTGGCATGTGGGATCCTCGGGATAAGACACTCACAAAGACACAAAAGAGAAATTTCATGGGGTTCCTCATAGCAGCTTGGCTAGCAATAGCACAAAAATGGAAGCAAAAGATACCCCCAACCGATCAGGAATGGCTATACAGGATATGGACTTATGTGGCAATGGAGAGACTCACACACAACATACAAGGGGAGCGGCAGAGATTCACAACAGACTGGGGGGAAGCGATAGAATATCTATAAAGTGACTATATGATGCAATGGTGCCCACATAAAATCCGCATACTGGACATGTTTACAGGATAAGACGGAAGCAGAAAAAAGGGAAACAGTGGCCCTCATTACGACCCTGGCGGAAATCGAAAAACGATGGCGGAAATGCAATACCGCCATCGAATAGCGCTCGGTGCGACTATGACCCGTCACCGCAAAGTACGATGCCATTAGCGACACCGTAGTGAACGCCAACGCTAACTGCACCAAGTACGCGCGCGCGCGCCGTGCCAAACCGTAAATACCACCATGGCGCAAGGGTACGCGAATTCCGACCCTAGCGGACATGTACCTAACGCCATCAAGCACGGCGGAAAGTACCATTCCGCCATGGTGAGAAGTACGGCATCGCGAATCAACCGTAAACGGCCCCACTGAGTGCCTGTACACCGCTCCCTGCCCACAAAGTACAACTCCCCGTAGGTGCAATGAAGTCACAATGCAACCAGTGAAATGTACAAGTCACCCATGCATGCCAACGAACAAAAGAATCACAAGAGGGGCCAATGGGAGCTGCAGGGCACAGATGGCACGAATACAGAAGCCATTCCAATGGACATGACCACAGTCCCCCACCAAGAAACGCACGCAAACACAGGCACCTGTGACCAGCAATATTCCGAAAATCACATCATTCCACCAGTCCACCTGGCTGACCGGCATCTGTTACACAAAACCCAATCCCCGCCCCTGAGCATGACATCATTCAAACAGTCATATTGGCAGCCCCCATCCCTGACCTCACTGGGCTTCGTAGGCAAACGCGCCCAGCACAGTACCACGCAACTAAACTCCGAAGCTGGAACCCAATGCAGATCTCCTCACAATACATCGCTCCCCAAATAGGAATATGCCACATCACTTGCAAAGAAGAACGCTACACGGCCCATATCAGAATAGAAATTTAATGCACAACAAAATCACCAAGCCCATACAGCCATTAGGCCATGAACTCCAAAACACATTTCACCATTGTGGGCTGCATCCGCAAGAAATGACCAGCTACTACTTGTGTGACGCCCTGTTCCATCATGGTACACAGAGCCACATTCACGTACGAAAAGGCAACATGGAAGCGCACAGAACCGCAGGGCCGTCCCAATGGGGAGGCACTAGTCCAGCTGAAAGGCCGAAATGTTGCTCCGAGCCACTAGTACTGCGTAAGGGCATGTGGCCCATTGGCGATCGTCCCATAAGATCGTAATGCTGCTCCACTGATTAACACGAAGCAGCAGGTGTCGGGAGTAAAAGCCATCTGCAGGAGTGGCATACAGATGGCAGTGGCAAAAGGGGAGGAGATACCTGTCAACCAAAAGAAAAGAAAAAGAACAGAATGGCCATCAGAACTACATTCGAACAACTCACTTCAATGATCACACTAAATCCACAGCCATATGCATGCTAGCCCACTCCAAAGGATCATCACCACCCCAAAACCACTTGCGACTCATAACTATCTATATCGAGGTGTAAACACCATCACAAACGAGTGTACCTGTGCATGCGTCTGTGAAAACAGAATCCATCTGATGGGAATGTTAACGTGCATGGACACAAGTGTCTGAAGGCGCGTCGAGACAGGGAGGGCTCAACAAGGCCAGATAGACGATGGTCCCACTATGGCAGCCCTGCATCACATAGCGCAGGGGAGGCGGACAGATTCCAAGAAGCCCTGTACATGGCAAACTCTGTATCAAATCATCTGCCCATGCATCCATTCATCATTCCCTCATCCCGGTATAAAAACGCCTGAATATTTACTCACATAACATTAGAAATATCCATTGAGTCTGTGCGTTATGCAGCCTGCAAAATCCACAGTGCTCCAGCCCGTAATTCCAGTGTTGTGAAGTAACATGTATTTGGGAACGTCCGGCCTCATCGCCCACGTCGCTATTGCGCATCCCAAACTATTCATATCAATCATTGCATCCTCGCCATGGCCCCTGTCTCAAGGACATTGAACAATAGAACGTTATATTTGCAGTCAGACCTGTGGGCATCTCCTCGCCGCTAGCTGATAACCAAAAGCGCCGCCCTTCGAATTCCTCATTTGCAACATCACGTCGAAAAGGCATCTGTGGCCGTTTGAAATCACAAATTAATCCATCTAGTGCGGCTGTGTGTGAAAATGGCAACTGCCTTCACCCACAAATGGGACGCCCCGCCCGTCGGTGCAACTCGGTACAGTGATGCATGAGGGCCCACCGTTACTCGAGTACTACGTTCCACTGACCCTTCACAAGTCTGTTCGCGACTGCAAAGATTGTATGTGAAACAATGGGACCATAGCCGAATGAACATATCAACCAATGTTACACGGCCATCGGGTACAAATACATGATTGCAATAGCAAGATGCCATTACTCGAATTGCAGCGTTGTGTGCGGGACGTGCTCGGCCAAAGGGGAGAGCAGCTTGCACAGGTGGAATGAATCACCACAGGTGGAGGCCATACAGCCTGAAAACACATAAATTGCACACCCAGTCTCCTCCCACAACCACACCCACTCCGAAATGCTACCGGCAGGACTCGCGATGTTGGCCCTGGGGGACCTGATAGCACTGCAAGTACTCCAACTCCAAGAAGAAGACGAACACCAACTACAACCGGCCGCACGGAGGAGACGCAGGAGGAGGAGGAGGCCAAGGCAGGGCCAGCAAGGGCCGCCAGCACAGCCATTACCACCACGCAGGCAGCCCGCAATCCCACGCCTCCGAGCACATCCGTTCAACCTCACTGATGAGCAGATCCACACCCTCTACCGTTTGGACCGGGACACCATAGCCGCCATTGTGGACATGACACAGGCTGACCTTGTCAGCATGATAGATAGCCCAACCGCCATCCCACCCCTACTGAAGGTGGTGTCTGTACTCCACTTCCTGGCCACAGGCACCTACCAGCACACAGTCGGACAGTTGCATGGCATTTCTCAGCCACTGTTCTCACGGACACTATTGCAAGTGCTCGATGCCCTCCTGCAGCACGCAGACGACTACATCTCTCTACCACGCTCGGAGCAGGAAATTACCAACACAAAAGTGGGATTCCATGCACTTGCCGGCATACCGGGTTGCCTTGGTGCCATCGACTGCACCCATGTGGAATTGGTCGTCCCACATGCCATGGAGGCCCAGTACCGCAACCGAAAACAATTTCATTCCCTGAATGTACAAATGGTGTGTGACTCCAACAGGATCATTACACATTGTTGTGCCCGATTCCCTGGATCAACCCATGATTCTATGGTCTTGAGGAACTCTACAATACCACGCTACATGGAGCGACACGCAGGGAACAGATCCTGGCTACTCGGTGAGTCTCATTTCATGCATGATGATGTGGGGTATGTGATTCGGCAATGACCTGGCAGGAAGGGGGGGCGGGGGGTGTGCGTACGTAGCAATGGCATTCCACATCATACGTTTATCGTCCACATACAGGTGATGCTGGATATCCACTGAAGAGATGGCTCCTCACACCAGTCCGGAACCCACGGGACCAGCATGAGGAGGACTACAACCATGCCCACTCACGTACCTGTGTAGTCATTGAACAGGCATTCGGCCTACTGAAGACTCGTTTCCGCTGCCTCAGCAGGTCTGGCGGGGCACTCCTGTACCGCCATGAGAAGGTTGCAAAGATGGTCATGGCATGTGTCATGCTCCACAACATGTGCATACGTAGAAATGTGCCCATGCCCCCTGACGCAGAACTGCAAGCACCTGAAGATGGTCATGATGAGGGTGGGGATGTGGCAGCACCTCAAGGAGTCTGCGAGGCACCGGAGGGCCGTGACATTTGTCAGCATCTCATTGATGCATGCTTCTAGCACTCACGCCTGGTGGCTGATACATGGACACGGTACTCGTGGCACTGTGTGTGTCTGGTACATGCACAATATGGACTGTACGCCTATGATGGCCTAGTACACAAAGATCAATGTCCACACATCTCATTGGTTGATCGTGCATTGTTTATGGCATATGTGATATCATGTTGAACACCCTATCGACCCGCCACCCAAGTGAGCCCAACACACCCCCTCCACCCTCCTACCTCCCCCCCGAACACCAGTGTCCAAAGATGCTCATTGTCAGTGGGCAGTCGCTATTGCAAGCCCCCTCTGCGGGTATCAGGGGCACCCCTGCCTGTGGAGCGCAGGTTCCTCCCAGATCTACGTTGGGGGCTGCCCTGGACGGAACTTGCAACGGATGATGTCTCTGCCTGCTCACGTCCATGCATGTCCCTAAGGGTTTGTGAGAGCTCAGTGAGCACACGGCGCAGTGCGGCAAGTTCGGCACATACGTCTTTGGACGTCGCATGCAGTTCCCCCCTCAGGCTCTCGGTGCTTCTCTCCATTTGGACTCTCAGGCTCTCGGTGCTACTCTCCATTTGGACTCTCAGGCACTCGGTGCTACTCTCCATTTGTGCCCTTAGTGTCTCTGTACTTCTCTCCATTTCTGCCCTAAGTGTCTCAGTTGATGTTTCTATGTCTGCCTTAGTGCCCCCACATTCATCGGCATGGTCCTTGAGGAGCGTGGCCAGTTGCTGCTGTTGCACGATTAACTGGTCGAGGGACTGTTGCCTCTGCTGGGCCATGGCCATTTGCGGTGGTGTCACAGAGGGGCTGGTGACCTCATGTTGCCTTGCCACAGGGCTTGTGGGGGATGGCCAGTCGTCGTCTTGTGGGTGCCCCTGCGTGGTATCCTCATGTTGTACGGGATGGGACAGACAGGGGGATTGGGACAGGTCATGGATGGATCTGACTTCGACATCCCCGTCTTCTGTGTCGGAGCATGCTGCCATCAATGGGGTGTCACCTATGGTGCTGCTGCCACTAGAGGCAGTGCCTTCTGTGGCATCCATTGGGGGGACCTGTGGTGCTGCTGTTGTGGGCATGCTGGCTGCTGGGGTGCCTGTTGATGTTCCCTCCTCTGTGCTGCCACCTGATTTGTGCTGCTGCCATGTCTTGATGCGTGCAGTTGAGGTGGAGGGTCTTTGGCCGTTGGTCTTGGCCCTCTTTGCAGGTGTGCTGGTAGGGGTGTCCTGATGCTCGTCGTTTGGATCGGACCCTGTGGTGGAGTAAAGGAGGGCGAGGGTTATTAATGGGTCTGTGGGAATTGGAATGGCATTGTATCACATGCATTGGGGTGGTACCTGAGGGTGATTTGGGTCGGGGCCTTGGAGGTGCTTTCATTTGTGTGTGGAGTGAGGGTGCAGTTGTTTGGCAGCCTGCAGTTAGGGTGTGCCTGCTGCATGTGTAGTGGGTGTTTTAGGGGTTTTTAATTATTTATGTATTTATTGTGAGTTTTAAAGTGCGCTATCAGGCCAATGTGTGTGGACGTTCTCCTGGACATGTGTTTCTGTTGCACTATGTGGACACATGGTACTTCACATGATTGGACATTGTGGATTTAGCTTTGTTTCATTTGGGCCACCTACCTGATTCTTCGGATGTCTGCACTCCTTTCTCCATCCCTCCGACTCCCTCTATGCTCTCCATTCCAATGGTGGAGGCACAGATTTCTTCCCAGGGGGTCAACTTGATGGGTGATTCCGATCCTCCCCCGGTGGCTGTGGCAATGTTGCGGTTGGCAGAAAGTATGCTACGGACGCGTATCCGCAGGTCGTCCCATCGCTTTCTGCATTGCTGTGGGTTGCGGGGTGCGGTCCCCACCGCACTTACCCGCTGTGCCACCAGAGCCCATATGGCCTTCTTGTTCGCAAGTGCCGTCCTGGTCATTTGCGTCGAGAAGACGACGGCAGCATTCTCCTGGAGGGTCTCTGTTAGCACGGTGAGTTCCTCACGGGAGAAGTGGACCTGCCGCTTGCGGTCGCACGCTTTCTTCGCTACTTTTCCCATTTTTCTTGGTTTCGCTAGGGTGGATGACGGGTTGGGGTGTGTTTCAGGGTAGTGTTTTTAGTGGTTGTGTGGATTTTGTGGTTTTATAGGTGTACGGCAGGATGTTTCCCGTTCCGGGCCCATGTTTTTACTTCCGTTTCCGTATATTTACGGTCACCGTACTTTCCGGTTGGCGCTCACTGCGGTGTCCGCTAAGATGGGTGGCGGTATTGCACCTAGGGCGCCGTACGGCGGCGGTGTGGGCCGTTTTGGGGTCATTTCCGCCATCGCGGACTTTGCACTTCCGCCATGCCGTGGTGCTCGCGCCCGATGGGTCGGAATGGGCCGCACTTTGCTCCATCGTGCAATGGCGGAAACGCTATTTACGCTGTGGCGGTCCGGTCAGTCACTTTCCGCCAGGGTCGTAATGAGGGCCAGTGCGATAGTTAAGAACACTGGAACCGGTGAGGGGGGAGGGGGAAGGGTTGGAGGGAGGGATTGGGACAATGTTGAGTCCCGAAGTTCATGTTTAAAGAAATGCTAATAAAAACTTATTTTAAAAAAAGAAAAATGCTCAGGCTATTCTACCCTCGCAGATGCCATTCTATCATACACCCATTTAAGCATTTGCAGATTTTGCACAACTTAGCCATTTGGCCTTCTTTGGCCTTTATCGTTACTCCCAAATCCCCTCTATCAAGCCAACATTCATTGGCTTTTCCCATTACGCAACACATGCAGTTCAATACTTTATGTATTCCCTTCATCTGTCTCACTAATACAGATTCTATCTCCGAACTTTCTGTCGAGGAGAAATATTCCTAATTCTTCTTGAGCTTTATGCTCCTCACTGTCCCGAGAAATAGTTTTGCTCAGAAAGTCGGCCCCGTTCTTTTTTGACTGTTGCCCCTTCTCTCAGGAACTCCTTTCCTCTTGAAATCACTCTTTGTTCTTCCCACTTTTTCATTAGGTGCAATTTCAAGAGATGGCACTTTCAGTCAGCTATTAATAGCTGGCTTTCGATCTGAATTCACCCTCCTCGTTCACAGTACAGTGCATATAAGTTATATATTGGGGCATTCATTAAAGATGAATTAATACTTTCGGCTGCGGAGGTTCATTTTATATCCTTTACATATTTACTTACCAATAACTACAAATGTATGTTTTATGAACGCACAATGTTTTTTTTCATCATACCTGTGATTTAATATTTTGATAAGGACAGTAACTTTTGATGTACTCCAAAGACCTTTCATTGGACAACGGATTGCCCCACTCCTCCTGTTCTTCAATTGTAAGTGGTAATAATTCATCTAGCATGGTATTGAGAACATCAAGGAAAGGGGCCTGTAAAAAAATAAATACAAATTTGAAATAAGATGAACATGATATACAATTTTAAATATGAAGAATTAACTAATGCACAAAACATATGGGCACAGGTTAAGTGATACTTCTAGTCATCACCAGTTAAAAATAAAGGCTGTTCGAGAATCTTACATTGCAGTTGTAGATCTGATAACCAAACATGTTCATGTTTAAGATTGACCCACAGGATAGATGGGGATGAAAAATCACAATTTTCAATCTGGAAGAATTTTCACAAAACGTAGAAAATACACATCTCAGAGACAGCATCTAGTGTTGGGGGAAGCAGATGAAAATCTTGACCGATTGGCTGTAATTTTCTTCAATAAATTACATCTAGTGGAAAAAGCATTCCTTGAAAGTAACAAAGCTCTCTGCTATGACGTAGACATTCCACGTTGAGGAGAGGATTACATTTTTGTTGGAATTGAAACATTTGAATTGGTTAACTCAGAGTTTCTACTGATCATTTCTTTACCCACCTCTGTCTACCAAAAAGTTAGATTTATTATTTGGCTTTCAATCAGAAACACATTTCTAGTCTTCCAGTTGGTTACTGAAGTGAAGGATGGCCACAAACTCAGGTAAGATTTCTGTAAGTATTTATTTTCATAAATGAAGACCCTCCTGTCCAACGTGGATCTGATGACAGTACATGTTGCTTCCTTATATATATATACACTTAATGGAACCTTAGAAAGTTCTATGTCTCCTAGGAGGAGACCTAATAACATGTTCATCCTAAGTTGGCACATGAATGGCAACAACATACACAAAACAAGTTTAAATGTGGCATTTGGCCATAACATGTTTATGAATGCTGTTAACTGCTACCAAAACATGCTTATTTACTACAGTTGCTTATACGTTTCTCAAAAGGTGCATTTCACATAATTGATGTTTATTTCCTTATAAGGTAACTATAATATATCATGTGCTGCAACACTTAATATAAATAAATAACATTTGAAAACTTTAATCATATAAGTATGTGGTAAATTATATAGCACACCTCCCTTCCTATATACCAAGGCGATGGCAAATATTTACTCTCACTTTATATTAGGCCTCACAGCAATCCTACCCTTGTTCCACGTGTGGCCATCACTCAAGATTACTGCATCATCCAATACCTTTTTCACTCTGAATGGACCACTAAATTTGCTCTCAACCTTAAGTACATCCACAGGCCATCGAACCCAGACCTGATCTCTGTGTTCCACTCTTGTGAGTCTCACATTAAAGTTTTTAACTCTTTCTTGGTTGAATTTTTTGTCTTACCTTTTCTCTTAACTCGTATTCATTCTGTTCAAAAAATTTCAACCTCCTAAACCGTACATGAGTAGCAGCTTTTCTTCTTCTTAGCATTTCAAAGGGGATCAAACCCGTTGTAGCATGGGGAGACAATCTGTATGATAATGCCAGCTTTTCTACGTCATCTTCCCAATTCAAGCCCGTTGTAGCATGGGGTGACAATCTGTACGTTAATGCCAGCATTTCTACGTCATCTTCCCAATTCTTTCCCGCATGAACGGACATGCAAATCCTTTGCATTAAAGTTCTATTGAATCTCTTGACTATCCGATTTGTGGAGGGATGAAACACTGATGTTTTGTGATGTTCAACACCCATATTGTCCAAACATTTTCTCATTAGTCTAGAGGTGTACTGGACCCCATTATCTGTTAACATTTTCCTTGAAATACCTTCCCTCTGGAAAATGTCATTCATGCATTTAACAACGGCTCTGGGGTCAGACCTTACCTCTACCCATTTGGAATACAATTTCACCATAACTATCACATACTTTTTCTGCCCCTCCTTGGACATCAGTGGACCCAATATGTCTAATGCAATGTATTTGTATGGAAAATTGGGTAGTTCTATCGGTTTAAGGGGTTGGACATGGGTATTAATTACTCAGATGAAGAGCATGTGGTACAATTCTTTATCATTTCCTCTACCTCGGTGTCTAAACCTGACCACCAATAATCTGAGCGAAGAATTCCTTTCATTTTGGAGATGTCCATGTGACTGTTGTGAGCTACCTCTAAGAGTTTTTTTTCTCACCCAATGGGAGGAATAATCCAACCAGCTCTCACTACATGGGAGGTAATGACCGAAAATATCGTAAATAAAAAACCGAATGGTTGAAATGTTTGGATTTCGGCTGTACTGTAATTACGTACAGCTGAAAAACCGAACATTTCAACCATTCAGCTTCATTATAGCAAACAAGGGAAGCAGGGTTGTGGGGGTTTACTCTGCACCCTTCTTTGCTATAATGTAATCAGGGTTGTCCCCCGTATCCAAAACAACAAGGTTTATGAAAAAAAAGAAAAGGACCCTGCAGCACCGGTTCCCATCCACGGAAGTGAAGGGAACTCGCTCTGCAGGGACTCTGCAGCACACAGCGAGGTGTGCCGCCAAAAGGTAAGTAAGGGGGTCAGGGGAGCGGGTGTAGAAAGGCCATGTAGTAAAGGGGTGATTATTTTGAATACGAACATTTAGAATGCGAGATTTTAATCTTCAAAATGTTCGTATTCGAAATAATTACATATATCCACATGGGAACCTTCTATTCCCAATTCATCTATTACCTTGTCAAATACTCCCAAGCCCATGTCGGGTATCCATCCTGCCCAATTGTTATGAACAAAATCTTTTACTTTAATAAGTTCATGGTCATTTCTCAGAGAGTTATCCCATTATTCTTGTGTTATGGATAACCCACAGAACCAGAAGACATCCTGTAAAGTCAACTGTCTTCATCACATATGTCAACTGAATTTCTGGAAAGACAATCCGCTATGACATGATAATTTCCTGGAACATACCCGATTTGATAATCATGTCCCTGTATGGATGTTACCCAATTGATTATGCGCCTGGAAACGCCATCCAACCCTTTTGACGTAAGAACTGCCACCAAGGGCTTATGATCGGAAATTGAGAACTTTCTGCCCCATGACAACATTTAAAATTTTGTAACCACCCATGTCACTGACAATGCCTCTATTTCAATAACAGAATAGCTGTGTTCAGCATCCTTCAGTGACCTAGAAGCAAAAGCAACTACCTTGTCACAGTCATTATGAAAATGTCTTTACATGGGTCAAAAGGTGAAATAATTGGGGCATTAGGAATTGCACTGTTGATGTCACAGGATTCTGTGTCACAATCTTTTGTCCATTCAAATGTTTGCTCTTTATTTTTACAAAGGTTTCTTATGTTTATGCATTTGAAAAAGCTTTCACAAATCTTGAGTAATATTCAACCACTCCCAAGAATAACATGACCTTGTGTTTATCTTTGGGTGGTGAGGTCTGTACTATGGAAGAAACTAATCCTTCGCTTGGAGATATTCCTTCACCTGACAGTGTCCTAGATGATCAATACGTGAAACCCTAAAACAAAATTCAGATTTTTGAAGGGTTAATCCTGCCAGCCTAAGTTTGTCTAGTACTACTTTCAATTTTGCATCATGGTCTTTGGCCAAGGAACCCATTATCAGGATTGAATCCTGATAATAGAACACTCCAGAGACGTCATCCACAACATCCATCATTCTCTGAAAGAATGCAGTGGCTGATATTAATCCAAAAGGCATCCTTTTAAACCTAAAGGTGCCAGCCTGCATAATGAATATGATATGGTCTCTAGAATTAGGATGCAATCTGACCTGATGGTATGCTGATGCTAGATCTAGAGTGGAGAACAGTCTAGCACTAGCCGTGAGACTGACCAGCTCCCCAATACTTCGAAGGGTAAAGCGATCAAGCACAACACATTTGTTCAAGGCCATTAAGTCCACACAGAGGCGGGCACTTCCATTCGGCTTCATGACTGCTACCACTGGGGAACACCAATCAGAAGCCTCTACAGGTTCTATAATGTCTTCATTTATCAACCTAGTAATCTCCTTGGTTACTTCCTCTCTAAGGGCAAGAGGAACACACCCTAATTTGGGAGCTACAGGAAAGGACCTTTATTTTGTAGCATTTCCATTTCATGCATCCCAATCTTTCTCTGAATACATCAGGAATGTTGTTTTCAGGTGCTGAACAGATGGTGGTAACACAACCGGGAACTTCAGGGTTGATTGTCAAACCCATGTCACACTTTTGGTAACATTCCAAAAGACACCTGCCTCTGTCATAAACATTAATTTTGTCTTTGGTCATTTTATTTTTGCATTACATTGTTGCAAGAAACCACCCTAACATTGTTATTCTTGAGCCACCATAGCCTTCACATGGGATTACCCAAGACTAACATTAGAGAATTCGGATTGCCACGCATCCCTACTAGTCTAACCCTGA